>NC_041393.1:495946862-496038470 GCF_002162155.2 Triticum dicoccoides | reverse complement strand
GCATCATGCTTTGACCATATCACATCACAACATGCCCTGCAAAAACAAGTTAGACGTCCTCTACTTTGTTGTTGCTTGTTTTACGTGGCTGCTACGGGCTTAAGTAAGAACCAATCTCACCTACGCATCAAAACCACAACGATAGTTTGTCAAATAGACTCCGTTTTAACCTTCGCAAGGACCGGGCGTAGCCATACTTGGTTCAACTAAAGTTGGAGAGACAGTCGCCCGCAAGCCATCTCTGTGCAAAGCACGTCGAGGGAACCGGTCTCGCGTAAGCGTACGCGTAAGGTTGGTCTGGGTCGTCTCGTCCAACAATACCGCCGAACCAAAATATGACATGCTGGTAGGCAGTATGACTTGTATCGTCCACAACTCACTTGTGTTCTACTCGTGCATATAACATCAACATCAATAACCAGGCTCGGATGCCACTGTTGGGTTTCGTAGTAATTTCAAAAAAATTTCCTACACGCACACAGGATCATGTGATGCATAGCAACGAGAGTAGAGTGTTGTCTACGTACCCAACGCAGACCGACTGCGGAAGCGATGACACGACGTAGAGGAAGTAGTCGTACGTCTTCACGATCCAACCGATCAAGTACCGAAACTACGGCACCTCCGAGTTCGAGCACACGTTCAGCTCGATGACGATCCCCGGACTCCGATCCAGCAAAGTGTCGGGGAAGAGTTTCGTCAGAACGACGGCGTGGTGACGATCTTGATGAACTACAGCAGCAGGGCTTCGCCTAAACTCCGCTACAGTATTATCGAGGAATATGGTGGCAGGGGGCACCGCACACGGCTAAGGAATCGATCACGTGGATCAACTTGTGTCAACTTGTGTGTTTAGAGGTGCCCCTGCCTCCGTATATAAAGGAGGAGAGGAGGGGAGGCTGGCCGGCCAAGGGGAGGTGGCGCAGGAGGAGTCCTACTCCTACCGGGAGTAGGACTCCCCTCCAATCCTATTCCAACTAGGAATCCCCAAAGGGGAAAGAGGGAGAGGGGTGGCCGGCCACCTCTCCTAGTCCTAATAGGACTAGGGGAAGGGGGGAGGCGCGCAGCCCCCTTGGGCTGCCCCTTTCTCCTTTCCACTAAGGCCCATGATGGCCCATATGGCTCCCGGGGGGTTCCGGTAACCTCCCGGTAACCCGGTAAAATCCCGATTTCACCCGGAACACTTCCGATGTCCAAACATAGACTTCCAATATATCAATCTTTATGTCTCGACCATTTCGAGACTCCTCGTCATGTCCGTGATCACATCCAGGACTCCGAACAACCTTCGGTACATCAAAATGCATAAACTCATAATATAACTGTCATCGTAACCTTAAGCGTGCGGACCCTACGGGTTCGAGAACAATGTAGACATGACCGAGACACGTCTCCGGTCAATAACCAATAGCGGGACCTGGATGCCCATATTGGCTCCTACATATTCTACGAAGATCTTTATCGGTCAGACCGCATAACAACATACGTTGTTCCCTTTGTCATCGGTATGTTACTTGCCCGAGATTCGATCGTCGGTATCCAATACCTAGTTCAATCTCGTTACTGGCAAGTCTCTTTACTCGTTCCGTAATACATCATCTCACAACTAAAATATTAGTTGTAATGCTTGCAAGGCTTATGTGATGTGTATTACCGAGAGGGCCCAGAGATACCTCTCCGACAATCGGAGTGACAAATCCTAATCTCGAAATACGCCAACCCAACATCGACCATTGGAGACACCTGTAGTACTCCTTTATAATCACCCAGTTACGTTGTGACGTTTGGTAGTACCCAAAGTGTTCCTCCGGTAAATGGGAGTTGCATAATCTCATAGTCATAGGAACATGTATAAGTCATGAAGAAAGCAATAGCAACATACTAAACGATCGGGTGCTAAGCTAATGGAATGGGTCATGTCAATCAGATCATTCTACTAATGATGTGACCTCGTTAATCAAATAACAACTCATTGTTCATGGTTAGGAAACATAACCATCTTTGATTAACGAGCTAGTCAAGTAGAGGCATACTAGTGACACTATGTTTGTCTATGTATTCACACATGTATTATGTTTCCGGTAAATACAATTCTAGCATGAATAATAAACATTTATCATGATTATAAGGAAATAAATAATAACTTTATTATTGCCTCTAGGGCATATTCCGGGTGGCGTGAGTTGTGAAACTATTCCACAGTTTTTCAAATGTACACCAAACTCGTAACTCAAATATTCTCCTCCACGATCAGATCGTAGAAACTTTATTTTCTTGTTACGATGATTTTCAACTTCACTCTGAAATTCTTTGAACTTTTCAAATGTTTCAGACTTATGCTTCATTAAGTAGATATATCCATATCTGCTCAAATCATCTGTGAAGGTGAGAAAATAACGATATCCGCCACGAGCCTCAATATTCATCGGACCACATACATCGGTATGTATGATTTCCAACAAATCTGTTGCTCTCTCCATAGTACCGGAGAACGGTGTTTTAGTCATCTTGCCCATGAGGCACGGTTCGCAAGTACCAAGTGATTCATAATCAAGTGGTTCCAAAAGTCCATTAGTATGGAGTTTCTTCATGCGTTTTACACCGATATGACCTAAACGACAGTGCCACAAAAAAGTTGCACTTTCATTATCAACTCTGTATCTTTTGGTTTCAACATTATGAATATGTGTATTACTACTATCGAGATTTAGTAAGAATAGACCACTCTTTAAGGGTGCATGACCATAAAAGATATTACTCATATAAATAGAACAACCATTATTCTCTGATTTAAATGAATAACCGTCTCGCATTAAACAAGATCCAGATATAATGTTCATGCTCAACGCTGGCACCAAATAACAATTATTTAGGTCTAATATTAATCCCGAAGGTAGATGTAGAGGTAGCGTGCCGACCGCGATCACATCGACTTTGGAACCGTTTCCCACGCGCATCGTCACCTCGTCCTTTGCGAGTGCCCGCTTATTCTGTAGTCCCTGTTTCGAGTTGCAAATATTAGCAACAGAACCAGTATCAAATACCCAGGTGCTACTGCGAGCATTGGTAAGGTACACATCAATAACATGTATATCACATATACCTTTGTTCACCTTGCCATCCTTCTTATCCGCCAAATACTTGGGGCAGTTCCGCTTCCAGTGACCAGTCTGCTTGCAGTAGAAGCACTCAGTTTCAGGCTTAGGTCTAGACTTGGGTTTCTTCTCTTGAGCAGCAACTTGCTTGCCGTTCTTTTTGAAGTTCCCCTTTTTCTTCCCTTTGCCCTTTTTCTTGAAACTAGTGGTCTTGTTAACCATCAACACTTGATGCTCCTTCTTGATTTCTACCTCCGCAGCTTTTAGCATTGCGAAGAGCTCGGGAATAGTCTTGTTCATCCCTTGCATAATATAGTTCATTACGAAGCTCTTGTAGCTTGGTGGCAGTGATTGGAGAATTCTGTCAATGACGCAATCATCCGGAAGATTAACTCCCAATTGAATCAAGTGATTATTATACCCAGACATTTTGAGTATATGCTCACTGACAGAACTGTTCTCTTCCATCTTGCAGCTATAGAACTTATTGGAGACTTCATATCTCTCAATCCGGGCATTTGCTTGAAATATTAACTTCAACTCCTGGAACATCTCATATGCTCCATGACGTTCAAAACGTCGTTGAAGTCCCGATTCTAAGCCGTAAAGCATGGCACACTGAACTATCGAGTAGTCATCAGCTTTGCTCTGCCAGACGTTCATAACATCTGGCGTTGCTCCAGCAGCAGGCCTGGCACCCAGCGGTGCTTCTAGGACGTAATTCTTCTGTGCAGCAATGAGGATAATCCTCAAGTTACGGACCCAGTCCGTGTAATTGCTACCATCATCTTTCAACTTTGCTTTCTCAAGGAACGCATTAAAATTCAACGGAACAACAGCACGAGCCATCTATCTACAATCAACATAAACAAGCAAGATACTATCAGGTACTAAGTTCATGATAAATTTAAGTTCAGTTAATCATATTACTTAAGAACTCCCACTTAGATAGACATCCCTCTAATCCTCTAAGTGATTACGTGATCCAAATCAACTAAACCATAACCGATCATCACGTGAGATGGAGTAGTTTTCAATGGTGAACATCGTTATGTTGATCATATCTACTATATGATTCACGCTCGACCTTTCGGTCTCCGTGTTCCGAGGCCATATCTGCATATGCTAGGCTCGTCAAGTTTAACCTGAGTATTCTGCGTGTGCAAAAACTGGCTTGCACCCGTTGTAGAAGGACGTAGAGCTTATCACACCCGATCATCACGTGGTGTCTGGGCACGACGAACTTTGGCAACGGTGCATACTCAGGGAGAACACTTCTTGATAATTTAGTGAGAGATCATCTTATAATGCTACCGTCAATCAAAGCAAGATAAGATGCATAAAAAGATAAACATCACATGCAATCAATATAAGTGATATGATATGGTCATCATCATCTTGTGCTTGTGATCTCCATCTCCGAAGCACCGTCATGATCACCATCGTCACCGGCGCGACACCTTGATCTCCATCGTAGCATCGTTGTCGTCTCGCCAATCTTATGCTTCCACGACTATCACCAACGTTTAGTAATAAAGTAAAGCATTACATCGCGATTGCATTGCATACAATAAAGCGACAACCATATGGCTCCTGCCAGTTGCCGATAACTTGGTTACAAAACATGATCATCTCATACAATAAAATTCAGCATCATGCTTTGACCATATCACATCACAACATGCCCTGCAAAAACAAGTTAGACGTCCTCTACTTTGTTGTTGCTTGTTTTACGTGGCTGCTACGGGCTTAAGTAAGAACCAATCTCACCTACGCATCAAAACCACAACGATAGTTTGTCAAATAGACTCCGTTTTAACCTTCGCAAGGACCGGGCGTAGCCATACTTGGTTCAACTAAAGTTGGAGAGACAGTCGCCCGCAAGCCATCTCTGTGCAAAGCACGTCGAGGGAACCGGTCTCGCGTAAGCGTACGCGTAAGGTTGGTCTGGGTCGTCTCGTCCAACAATACCGCCGAACCAAAATATGACATGCTGGTAGGCAGTATGACTTGTATCGTCCACAACTCACTTGTGTTCTACTCGTGCATATAACATCAACATCAATAACCTGGCTCGGATGCCACTGTTGGGTTTCGTAGTAATTTCAAAAAAAATTCCTACGCACACGCAAGATCATGTGATGCATAGCAACGAGGGGAGAGTATTGTCTACGTACCCAACGCAGACCGACTGCGGAAGCGATGACACGACGTAGAGGAAGTAGTCGTACGTCTTCTTGATCCAACCGATCAAGCACCGAAACTACGGCACCTCCGAGTTCGAGCACACGTTCAGCTCGATGACGATCCCCGGACTCCGATCCAGCAAAGTGTCGGGGAAGAGTTTCGTCAGCACGACGGCGTGGTGACGATCTTGATGAACTACAGCAGCAGGGCTTCGCCTAAACTCCGCTACAGTATTATCGAGGAATATGGTGGCAGGGGGCACCGCACACGGCTAAGGAATCGATCACGTGGATCAACTTGTGTCAACTTGTGTGTTTAGAGGTGCCCCTGCCTCCGTATATAAAGGAGGAGAGGAGGGGAGGCTGGCCGGCCAAGGGGAGGTGGCGCAGGAGGAGTCCTACTCCTACCGGGAGTAGGACTCCCCTCCAATCCTATTCCAACTAGGAATCCCCAAAGGGGAAAGAGGGAGAGGGGTGGCCGGCCACCTCTCCTAGTCCTAATAGGACTAGGGGAAGGGGGGAGGCGCGCAGCCCCCTTGGGCTGCCCCTTTCTCCTTTCCACTAAGGCCCATGATGGCCCATATGGCTCCCGGGGGGTTCCGGTAACCTCCCGGTAACCCGGTAAAATCCCGATTTCACCCGGAACACTTCCGATGTCCAAACATAGACTTCCAATATATCAATCTTTATGTCTCGACCATTTCGAGACTCCTCGTCATGTCCGTGATCACATCCGGGACTCCAAACAACCTTCGGTACATCAAAATGCATAAACTCATAATATAACAGTCATCGTAACCTTAAGCGTGCGGACCCTACGGGTTCGAGAACAATGTAGACATGACCGAGACACGTCTCCGGTCAATAACCAATAGCGGGACCTGGATGCCCATATTGGCTCCTACATATTCTACGAAGATCTTTATCGGTCAGACCGCATAACAACATATGTTGTTCCCTTTGTCATCGGTATGTTACTTGCCCGAGATTCGATCGTCGGTATCCAATACCTAGTTCAATCTCGTTACCGGCAAGTCTCTTTACTCGTTCCGTAATACATCATCTCACAACTAACATATTAGTTGTAATGCTTGCAAGGCTTATTTGATGTGTATTACCGAGAGGGCCCAGAGATACCTCTCCGACAATCGGAGTGACAAATCCTAATCTCGAAATACGCCAACCCAACATCGACCATTGGAGACACCTGTAGTACTCCTTTATAATCACCCAGTTACGTTGTGACGTTTGGTAGTACCCAAAGTGTTCCTCCGGTAAACGGGAGTTGCATAATCTCATAGTCATAGGAACATGTATAAGTCATGAAGAAAGCAATAGCAACATACTAAACGATCGGGTGCTAAGCTAATGGAATGGGTCATGTCAATCAGATCATTCTACTAATGATGTGACCTCGTTAATCAAATAACAACTCATTGTTCATGGTTAGGAAACATAACCATCTTTGATTAACGAGCTAGTCAAGTAGAGGCATACTAGTGACACTCTGTTTGTCTATGTATTCACACATGTATTATGTTTCCGGTAAATACAATTCTAGCATGAATAATAAACATTTATCATGATTATAAGGAAATAAATAATAACTTTATTATTGCCTCTAGGGCATATTTCCTTCAAAACCATCTTGTTATCCTCGATGGCAACAATACAATACGTGCCTTGCAACCCTTTCTGTCACTGGGTAAGGATGCCGCAAGATTGAACCCAAAGCTAAGCACTTCTCCCATTGCAAGAACTACCAATCTAGTAGGCCAAACCAAACTGATAATTCAAAGAGACTTACAAAGATAACTAAGTCATACATAAAAGAATTCAAAGAAGAATCAAATATTTTCCATAGATAATCTGAATCATAAACCCACAATTCATTGGTCTCAACAAACACACCGCAAAAAGAAGATTACATCGAATAGTTCTCCACAAGAGAGGTGGAGAACATTGTATTGAGATCCAAAGAGAGAGAAGAAGCCATCTAGCTACTAGCTATGGACCCGAAGGTCTGAAGTAAACTACTCACACTTCATCGGAGGGGCTATGGTGATGATGTAGAAGCCCTCCGTGGTGGATGCCCCCTCCGGCGGAGCTCCAGAACAGGCCCCAAGATGGGATCTCGTGGATACAGAAAGTTGCGGCGGTGGAATTAGGTTTTTGGCTCCTGTTCTGATCGTTCAGGGATACGTAGGTATATATAGGAGGAAGGAGTACGTCGGTGGAGCTCCGAGGGGCCCACAAGGTAGGGGAGCGCGCCCAGGGGAGGCCCTCCACCCTCGTGACCTCCTCGGGTACTGCTTGGAGTAGGGTCCAAGTCTCCTGGATCACGTTCGGTTGGAAAATCACGATCCCGAAGGTTTCATTCTGTTTGGACTCCGTTTGATATTCTGTTTCTTCGAAATACTGAAAAAGGCAAAAACAGCAATTCTGGGCTGGGCCTCCGGTTAATAGGTTAGTCCCAAAAGTAATATAAAAGTGGAAAATAAAGCCCAATATAGTCCAAAATAGTAGATAAAGTAGCATGGAGCAATCAAAAATTATAGATACGTTGGGGACGTATCACACACCCACTAGTTTTCTTTTGTTGAGCATTCATTTATAGCTCTAGTGCATCCGTTGCATGGCAATCCCTACTCCTCATGTTGACATCAATTGATGGGCATCTCCATAGCCCGTTGATTATCCTTGTCAATGTGAGACTTTCTCCTTTTTTGTCTTCTCCACACAATCCCCATCATCATATTCTATTCCACCCATAGTGCTATATCCATGGCTCACGCTCGTATATTGCATGAAGGTTGAAAAAGTATTTAAGTATGAAACAATTGCTTGGCTTGTCATCGGGGGTATAGAAGTTGGGAACATCTTTGTGTGACGAAAATGAAGCATAGCCTAACTATATGATTTTGTAGGGATGAACTTTCTTTTGCCATGTTATTTTCAGAAGACATGATTACTTTGATTAGTATGCTTGAAGTGTTACTATTTCTTATATCAATATGAACTTTTATTTTGAATCATTTGGATCTGAACATTCATGCCACAATAAAGAAAATTACATTATAAATTATGCTAGGTAGCATTCCACATCAAAAATTCTCTTTTTATCATTTACCTACTCGAGGACGAGAAGGAATTAAGCTTGGGGATGCTTGATACGTCTCCAACGTATCTATAATTTTTGACTGTTCCATGCTATTATATTACCCCTTTTGGATGTTTATGGGCTTTATTTTACACATTTATACCATTTTTGGGACTAACCTACTAACCAGAGGCCCATCCCGTATTGCTGTTTTTTTTGCCTATTTCAGTATTTCAAAGAAAAGGAATATCAAACGGAGTCCAAACGGAATGAAACCTTCGGGAGCATGATTTTTGGAACGAACGTGATCCGGAGGACTTGGGGTGCAAGCCAAGAAGCAGCCGAGGTGGCCACGAGATAGGAGGGCGCGCCCCTGTCTCGTGGGCCCCTCGGGCGGCCACCGACGTACTTCTTCCTCCTATATATACCTACGTACCCAGAAAACATCCAGGGACACCACGAAATACAATTTCCACCGCCGTAAACTTCTGTATCCACGATATCCCAACTTGAAGCCTTCGCCGGCACTCTGCCGGAGGGGGAATCGACCATGGAGGGCCTCTACATCAACATCCTTGCCCCTCCGATGAGTTGTGAGTACTTTACCACAGACCTACGTGTCCATAGTTATTAGCTAGATGGCTTCTTCTCTCTTTTTGGATCTCAATACAATGTTCTCCCCCTCTCTTGTGGAGATCTATTCAATGTAATCTCTTTTTGCGGTGTGTTTGTCGAGATCCGATGAATTTTGGGTTTATGATCAAGTTTATCTATGAATAATATTTAATCTTCTCTGAATTCTTTTATGTATGATTGAGTTATCTTTGCAAGTCTCTTCGAATTATCGGTTTGGTTTGGCCTACTAGATTGATATTTCTTGCCATGGGAGAAGTGCTTAGCTTTGGGTTCAATCTTGCGGTGTTCTTACCCAGTGACAGAAAGGGTTGCAAGACACGTATTGTATTGTTGCCATCGAGGATAACAAGATGGGGTTTATATCATATTGCATGAGTTTATCCCTCTACATCATGTCATCTTGCTTAATGCGTTACACTGTTCTTTGGGAACTTAATACTCTAGATGCAGGCAGGAGTCGGTCGATGTGTGGAGTAATAGTAGTAGATGCAGGTAGGAGTCGGTCTACTTGTTATGGACGTGATGCCTATATAGATGATCATGCCTAGATAATCTCATAATTATTCGCTTTTCTATCAATTGCTCGACGGTAATTTGTTCACCCACCGTAATACTTATGCTATCTCGAGAGAAGCCTCTAGTGAAACCTATGGCCCCCGGGCCTATCTCTTATCATATTTTCTTCTAATCTACTTTTATTTGCATCTTTACTTTTTGTATCTATATTATAAAATACCAAAAATATACTTATCTTATCATACTATATCTATCAGATCTCACTTTCGCAAGTGGCCTTGAAGGGATTGACAACCCCTTTTATTGCGTTGATTGTGAGTTCTTAGTTTGTTTGTGTAGGTGCATGGGACTTTTGAGGAGCCTCCTACTGGATTGATACCTTGGTTCTCAAAAACTGAGGGAAATACTTATGCTACACTTGCTGCATCACCCTCTCCTCTTCGGGGAAAACCAACGCAAGCTCAAGATGTAGCAAGCCCCCGATGATGTCAGTATGTTCAGAATCTGGGATTGTATTCATATCTGGATTGGTATCGCTGCTTTCCCCTTACCACACCAAGGATGATTTGAAGGGCCTTTCCAGAAAGAGGTTAGGTGGGACGGGGTCGCGCTTGGCGCTGATGCAAGCGAGGACATCTGCCGCGTGATTACTTTCACGAGCGACATGGTGAAACTTGAGCCCCTCGAATCGAGCCAACATTTTAAGAACGACGTTGCGATAAGCCGCCATCTTCGGATCTTTGGCATCGAAATCTCCATTTATTTGAGATGTTGCGAGGTTTGAATCCCCGCGCACTTCCAGGCGTTGTATGCCCGTGGAAACGGCCATCCGAAGACCATGCAATAAGGCTTCGTATTTGACTGCATTGTTGGAGTCCGTGAATAATATTTGTAGGATGTACTGAACAGTATCTCCAGTAGGGGATGTTAGGACAACACCTGCCCTAGGACTGCCAACATTTTTGAGTCGTCGAAGTGCATGACCCAGTTGGAATATGAGCCGTACTCCTTAGGGAGTTCGACCTCAGTCCCTTCAGCGATGAAGTCGGCCAAAACCTGGAATTTAATGGCCCCCGCGCGGTTTGTACGATATGTCAAATGGGAGGAGCTCAATTGCCCACTTGGCAACCCGGCACGTAGCGTCGCGGTTGTTTATTATGCAGTTAAGAGGTACTTCAGAGGCCACCGTTATTGAGCACTCTTGAAAGTAGTGTCGTAGCTTCCGGGATGCCATGAAAACCGCGTATGCTATCTTTTGGTAATGAGGGTAACGGGATTTGCATGGTGTGAGGACAGTGGATACATAGTATACCAGCTTCTGGGTCAGGAATTTGTGTCCGTCCGCCTCTTGTTCGACGACGAGCACCACGCTCACGACTTGGTGTGTGGCCGATATGTATAATAACATGGGTTTACCGACATTTGGTGCGTCCGGGATTGGGTTGATTGCTAGGAGAGCCTTTATTTCTTCAATCCGGCCGTTGCCGCGTCAGGCCACTCGAAGTGGTCGGTGCGTCGGAGAAGGCGATATAGCGGCAATGCCTTTTCTCCCGGTCTGGAGATAAAGCGGCTTAAAGCTGCCACACATCTGGATAATTTTTGGACATGTTTAAGGTCTGTTGGGGTAGCCAACTGTGACAAAGCTCAGATTTTATCTAGGTTTTCTTCAATTCCTCTATTGGAAACGATGAAGCCCAGAAGTTTTCCCGCGGGAACGCCAAAAACACACTTTTCCAGATTGAGCTTGATCTCATATGTTCGGAGGTTGTCAAACGTGAGATGCAGATCATCTATTAAGGACTAGACATGCCTGGTTTTGATGACTACGTCATCCACGTATGCTTTAACTGTCTTTCCGATTTGTTTCTCCAAGCATGTTTGAATCATGCATCGATAGGTGGCACCGGCGTTTTTGAGCCCGAAAGGCATAGTGTTGAAGCAGAAAGGCCCGTATGGGGTGATAAATGTCGTTGCGGCCTGGTCGGACTCCTTCATCTTGATTTGATGGTATCCGGAGTATGCGTCGAGAAAACACAGTGAGTCATGTCCTGCGGTAGCATCGATGATCTAATAAATGCGAGAGAGGGGAAAGGGATCCTTAGGGCAAGCCTTATTGAGGTCTTTGAAATCGACGCGTAGGCGCCAGGATTTATCCTTCTTTGGTACCATCACCAGGTTTGCTAGCTAGTCCGGATGTTTTATCTCTCTGATGAATCCGGACTCGAGTAACATGGCTAGCTCCTCTCTCATGTCTTCTCATTTGGGTTCAGAAAAACGTCGTAATGTTTGTTTGACGATCTTGTATCCTTTCAATATGTTTAGGCTATGTTCGGCTAGCCCGCATGGGATTCCTGGCATATCAGAAGGGTGCCAGGCAAATATGTCCCAGTTTTCGTGTA
This sequence comes from Triticum dicoccoides, assembly GCF_002162155.2. NCBI lineage: Eukaryota > Viridiplantae > Streptophyta > Magnoliopsida > Poales > Poaceae > Triticum > Triticum dicoccoides. The sequence goes on along the minus strand of NC_041393.1, from coordinate 496,026,538 downwards.
GGAACGCGCGCAGTGCAGCGTCGACTGTGGGGTCCAGCTGTGCCCCGATGAATGCTGTCTTCGTGGAGTCCGTTGTGTGGACCTGGAATTTGACTATTTTTTCAGCTGGTTTGAAGGAGGTGGACTTGGGTCGCTTATCAAGTATCACGTCATCCCTATCCACCATGGAGTGTAATGCGGTTAATTCTTCGGCCGCGAGGGCTTTAGATAATGCCTCGAGGGCCAAGGCGGCGGTTTTATTTTTGGCGCGGAGTGCTATGTCCGGATCACTGGTGAGAGTGATGATTCCATTCGGCCCGGGCATCTTGAGCTTCATGTACCCATAATGGGGTACAGCTTGGAAGCTCGCAAATGCATCTCGCACTAAAAGGGCGTGATATCCACTGTTAAAAGGGGCCACTTGAAAGGTTATCTCTTCGGACCGATAATTCTCCGGCATGCCGAATACCACATCGAGTGTGATTTTTCCCGCACATCGCGCCTCCTGAATGGGAATAATCCCTCGGAAGGTCGTATTACTTTGCTCAATGCGGCTCCTATCTATTTCAATTTTGTTGAGAGTTTCCTCGTAAATGAGGTTTAGTCCGCTGCCGCCATCCATGAGAACTTTGGTAAGCCGGAAACCATCCACAATTGGACTGAGGACCAGTGCGGAAGGTGCTCGGACTGTTCTGAATTTTAGCTCGTCATTGGCATTGAAAGTTATGGTCGTGTCATTCCAGGGGTTTATTGCTGCAACTTGGCAGACTTCGGCGAGGCCGCGGAGTGCCCTTTTGTGCCTATTGTTTGAGGCGGAAGTCTTGAAGACTGTTAGCACTATATGGTTGTTGTCTTGCGTGGGATGTTTCTCTACGGTATTTTTGATGAGGAGATCCTCGCCGCTCTTGGCCACCTGCCGGAGTATCCAACAAGCTCTAAGGCTGTGGGTTGGTATTTTATCAAGTGTTGTGTGTATCTTGCATGGCTTATCGAGCCATCCCTCTAAGACGGCTCCGTGCCCCGTAATGAGCTTTGATTTTTTGGTTACTAGATCGGGCGACTGACGAGGGTGCACCCTTTTTGTCCGGATGAGGGGTTTAGTGGAAACCGATGGCTCCCAAGAGGTTGCCTGAGTTTTCCATGCACTTTCCATTGCGCAGTACTTCTGTACTATGGTTGCCAAGTCAGCGAAGTGTGATACGTTATGGCGATTGATTGCATTGAGGATTCCCTCGTCCGTGCAGTTTTTGCAGAATAATGAGATTGCGTCTTCATCACGGCAGTCTTTGACCTTGTCCTTGACAAGGAGGAATCTGGCCCAAAAGTGATGGACTATTTCACGGGACTGCTGTCTGATGTGGGTAAGATCGCTTATATCTGGGTGGGTGGGTGGATTTAAGTCCGAACACTGACCCCGTATGGGATCCGGAGCTTGAGAAACTTCCGATCTTAACAGTTCGGGCTCCGGGATATCAACCAATTTTTTAGGCCCACGGTCCGATTCTAAGTTCAGAGTGCGGGGCAAGTCTTCTCGCAGGTGAGTACCGGCTCTTTGAACTCGGAGATCCGAACATAGTTCATCCTCAACATAGGGGAAGAGTCGTCGCACCACTCCTCCAGTACCGCTATCTGATGGGTGATCGGCGGAGATTCAATTTCTCTCTGATCGGGTTTAAGCCCAATCCGATCATAGTCCGTAGCGACTCCCAAGGTGGCGATGTGATCCAGGAGTTCGTTTAAAGACGACAAATCCATCGGATCCATCTGTTCGGAGTATTCTGAGCTGACGCGGAGGCGATTTTAGATGACATGAGAAGTCATCGTCAGCCCGATGGCCAAACGGGCGACCATGGTAAAGCTGCCCGGCCGGAGGGTTTGGCCCAAGACCAGGGCTCCTCCTGAGGTGATGTTACCCTTGATAGCAAGGCGAGCCATCAAGCCTATCTTTGACGTCACAGCGAACTCTCAAGGAAAGCACCAATGTCGGTGTCAAAACCGGCAGATCTTGGGTAGGGGGTCCCGAACTGTGCGTCTAAGGGTGATGGTAATAGGAGGCGGGGGACACGATGTTTTCCCAGGTTCGGGCCCACTCTATGGAGGTAATACCCTACTTCCTGCTAGATTGATCTTGATGAATATGAGTGTTACAAGAGTTGATCTACCACGAGATTGTAATGGCTAAACCCTAGAAGTCTAGCCTATGATTATGATTGTTCTTGTCCTATGGACTAAACCCTCCGGTTTATATAGACACTGGAGGGGGCTAGGGTTACATCAGGTCGGCTACAGAGAAAGGAATCTACATATCCGAATCGCCAAGCTTGCCTTGCACGCAAAGGAGAGTCCCATCCGGACCCGGTCGAAGACTTCTATCTTGTGTATTCATAGTCCAACAGTCCGGCCAAACTATATAGTCCGGCTGTCCGAGGACCCCTCAGTCCAGGACTCCCTCACCCCTACCTTCCAGAGGTGATTTAACACCCTCAAATCATTGATATGCATGGGTGCTTCACATCTGGGATGTTCAAGGGCCAAAGAAGACCAGAAGCATGGAGGCTAGGCTCGAAGCGGTGGAGTAGGAGGTCTTCAAGTGCCAAGGGATGGTGGAAGCAGACTCAACGCCAACCACTCCATGATCACGAAATTCACCCGTGATCACAAGCTAGACAACAATAGTATTGGAGAGGCCATCTTCAAGCTTCATGAGAAAACCGAGCATCTCCAAACCCAGATCTATGACCTGCAAAACCAAAGCCGTGAGTATGAATACAAATTTAAGAGGATGAGTTTGGCTGCGGATTTTAGGATTCCAGAGACTCATTCATCTTTTCACGATGGTGAGCCTATGTCTTGGAATACGGAGGACAAGCTTCCCACATCATCAACTTCATCACCACCACCTCCGAAGAAGGAGACTTGACTACATGGGTATGGGCACTTCCCTTGGCTTGTGCCAAGCTTGTGGGAGGTGTCCCGGTATCGGATCACCATGACATCTTTATCTTTATCGTTTATCTTAGTTCGATCCTTTTTGTTAAATCTTAATCTAGTAGAATAAAAGTTTTAGCACGATCTAGTCTTTGACTTTTGCTTTGTGTTCTATCTATGTAATTGAGTGTGAGAGTAGTATAACAAAGATTAGTTTTGAGTTGAGGGTTTTTATTTCTTGCTTTGATCTTGGAAAAGAAAAAAAGAATAAAAGAAACAAAAAGATTATATAATAATCTTATGGAAAAGTGATGACTTCACATATAAGAAGTATGATGCATGAAAATTGTTGAAGGTTGACAAACATAGTATTGGTCATTGTTGCAATTGATAGAAAGTAATAAAGAAAGAGAGGTTTCACATATAAATACACTATCTTGGACATCTTTTGTGATTGTGAGCACTCACTAAAATATTATATGCTAATAAGTTGATCTTGGACAAGGAAGACAACATAATGTGTTATGTTCCCTTATATTCTAATAGAAGTTATATTGCCATGGATCCTCCAACATGTTGATCTTGCTTCTCATCCTATGCTAGCCAAAACTTCCATACCAAGTAGAGATACTACTTGTGCATCCAAAAATCTTTAACCCAGTTTTGCCATGATAGTCCACTATATGTCCCTTTAGATTGAGTAAGATCCTTCAAGTAAGTTGTCATCGGTGCAAGCAATAAAAATTGCTCTCTAATATGTATGATCTTTTAGTGTGAGTAAAATAAGCTTTATATGAACTTGTGATGGGGAATAAATAAAAGAGGCAGACTGGATAATAAAGTTCTTTATCACAAGCGGCAATATAAAGTGACATTTGTTTGCATTAATATTTCGTGCATCCACATAAAAGCGCATGACAACCTATGCTTCCCTCTGCGAAGGGCCTATCTTTTATTTTTTACTTTCTACGTTTATGAAAGAGTAATGGTGATCTTCACCCTTCCTTTTATATTTACTCTTTTTGGCAATCACTATGCGTTGGGGAAAGATCCAGACATACATATCCACTCGGATGTACGTGATCATAAAGTATTATTGTTGACATTACCCTTGAGGTAAATGGTTGGGAGGCAAAACTATAAGCCCCTATCTTTCTGTGTGTCTGATTGAAGCTTTGATATCATAAGTATCGCATGAATGTTAGCAATTATGAAATATTAAATGATGGTTGAGTATGTGAACTTGCAAAATACAAGCTCTTACATTGACTCTTTCTGATATTATGACAAATTGCAATTGCTTCAATGACTGAGATCATAGTTTGTTAGTTTTCAATAAAGTTTTTGGTTCATACTTTACTCCATGAATGAATTATCACTTTGGCACAAGAAGTTATATGACAATATGTTTCTGTTCTAAGGATGATCATGATGCCCTCATCTCCGTATTTTATTTTAAATTGACACCTCTTTCTCTAAACATGTGGACATGATTATCGATTTCGGCTTTCACTTGAGAACAATCGAGGTATAAGCTTGGGGGAGTTGATACATCCATTTTGCATCATGTTTTTATGTTGATATTTATTGCATTATGCACTTTTATTTCACATTATGGTACAATACTTATGCCTTTTCTCCCTTATTTTACAAGATTTACATGAAGGGGGAGAATGCCGACAGCTGGAATTATGGACCGGAAAGGAGCAAATCTGAGATACCTATTCTGCACAACTCCAAATATCCTGAAACTTTAAGGAGAATTGTTTTGGAATATATAAAAAAATATGAAGGAAATATGCCCTAGAGGCAATAATAAAGTTGTTATTTATATTTCCTTATATCATGATAAATTTTTATTATTCATGCTAGAATTGTATTAACCGGAAACTAAGTACATGTGTGAATACATAGACAAAACAAAGTGTCCCTAGTATGCCTCTACTTGACTAGCTCGTTAATCAAAGATGCTTATGCTTCCTGACCATAGACATGTGTTGTCATTTGATGAATGGGATCACATCATTAGAGAATATGTGATGGACAAGACCCATCTATTAGCTTAGCATAATGATCGATAAGTTTTATTGCTATTGCTTTCTTCATGACTTATACATGTTCCTGTGACTATGAGATTATGCAACTCCCGAATATCGGAGGAACACCTAGTGTGCTATCAAACATCACAACGTAACTGTCTGATTATAAAGATGCTCTACAGGTGTCTTCGAAGGTGTTTGTTGGGTTGGCATAGATCGAGGTTAGGATCTGTCACTCCGTGTATCGGAGAGGTATCTTTGGGCCCTCTCGGTAATGCTCATCACTATAAGCCTTGCAAGCAATGTGACTAATGAGTTAGTTGCGGGATGAAGCATTACAGAACGAGTAAATACACTTGCCGGTAACGATATTGAGTTAGGTATGAAGATACCGACGATCGAATCTCGGGCAAGTAACATACCGATGACAAAGGGAACAACGTATGTTGTTGTGCGGTTTGACTGATAAAGATCTTCGTAGAATATGTAGGATCTAATATGAGCATCAAGGTTCCGCTATTGGTTATTTATCGGAGATATGTCTCGATCATGTCTACATAGTTCTCGAACCCGTAGGGTCCGCACGCTTAACGTTCGATGACGATTTGTATTGAGTTATGTGTTTTGGTGACTGAAGTTTGTTCGGAGTCCCAGATGAGATCACAGACATGACGAGGAATCTTGAAATGGTCGAGAGGTAAAGATTGATATATTATAAGGTAGTATTCGGACACCGAAAGGGTTCTGGAGTGTATCAGGTACAAACTGGACTACCGGAAGGGTTACCGGAACCCCCCGGTGGAAGATATGGGCCATATGGGCCGTTGGAGGGAGGCTAACCAGCCCACAAGGGGCTGGTGCGCCCCCCACAAGGGAGGAGGCCGAATTGGACTAGGGAAAGGGGACACCACCCCACTTTCCTTCTCCTACTCCCTCTCCTTCCCCCTTTCCATCTCCGTAAGAAGGAAAAAAGAGGGGGGGCGAATCCTACTAGGAGTGGAGTCCTAATAGGACTCCCCCTCCCTTGGCGTGCCCCTGGTGGCTGGCCTCCTCCTCCCTCCTTTATATACGGGGGCAGGGGGGCACCCCCCAAAGGCACAACATTGTCTTAGCCGTGTGCGGTGGCCCCCTTCACTGTTTACTCCTCCGATAGTATCATCCTAGTGCTTAGGCGAAGCCCTACGCGGATCACATCATGAACACCGTCACCATGCTGTCATGCTGACGAAACTCTCCCTCAACCCTTTGTTGGATCAAGAGTTCGAGGGACATCATCGAGCTGAACGTGTGCTAAACTCGGAAGTGCCATATGTTTCGTACCTGGATCGGTTGGATCATGAAGACGTTCAAATACATCAACCATGTTAACTAACGCTTCCGCTTTTGGTGTACGAGAGTACGTGGACACACTCTCCCCCTCTCATTGGTATGCATCTCCTAGATAGACACTACTAGAAAAAGGCTATTAGTGGCGCACCTATTTTGGCTATTAATGGCACACTATAGGTGCGCCACTATTACCATGCCACTAGTAACGAATACTAATGGCGCACCTCTGGTGCGCCATTAGTATTGCAGGTAACAGTGGCACACCTTGTAGTGCGCCATTACTATTGCTACAGGTGCGCCACTGGTAACTTTTTTTTGATTTTTTTCTGAATTTTGAAGGCGGGAAAATAGTAGTGGCACACCGTCTAACCCCCACCGTGCGCCATTGATATTTTTGAATTTTGAATTTGGAACTGGGTCACGATTTTTTTGCCCTTTTTTTGCTCTTTTTTTGCATGATATTTTTTCAAATTTTGTTCTCGTTTTGGATCTTTTACGTTATTTTGCCGGAGAGGAGTTCGCCAGAGAGGAGGGCCGAGGAGAGACCGTGAGGAGGAGAGGAGGGAGGAGGAGGAGCTCGCCTACATCATCGGAGAGGAGGAGGAGGAGGTCACCGAAGATGAGCTCGCCTACATCGCCGGAGAGGAGGAGGAGGTCGCCGGAGAGGAGTTCACCAGAGAGGAGGGAGGAGAAGCCGTGAGGGGAGGGGGGAGAGGAGGTAGGTGGAGCTCACCGGAGAGGAGGGAGGAGGAGATCACCGGAGAGGAGGGAGGAGGAGCTCATCGGAGAGGAGAGAGGAGAAACCGTGAGCAGAGGGGAGGAGAGGAGGGAGGAGGAGGTCGCCAGAGAGGAGGAGGAGGAGGAGGAGGTCGCCTGAGAGGAGGAGGGGAGTATGGTGGAGGAGAGGAGGGGAGATGGAGTGGAGGAGAGAAATGAAGAGGTAAGGAGGAGAGGACCCCGCCCAGCCATATATACGGCATAGTAATGGCGCACCATGGGCAGGTGCGCCATTACTAACTTTTTATTTATTTATTTGATTTATTTTGAATTTTTAAGGCGGGAAGATAGTAATGGCGCACCTTAGGCAGGTGCACCGTTACTAACTTTTTTTTTGATATAGTTTGAATTTTGAAGGCGGGAAGATAGTAATGGCGCACCATGGGCAGGTGCGCCATTACTGAGTTTCATTTTTTTTAATTTTTTTGCCTCTCCAGATCTTGAAAGCCCCATAACTTTTTTTCTGTTAGGTTCCCCCAGTTGAATTTGGGTATAACTTTTCGAGTAGATGATTTTTCATATAAAAAACTTTTTCATCGGAGTTCATATGCAAAAGTTATGCCCATTTTACAAATTCTCGAGAGATTTTGCAAAAAAGTCGAAAATTCATGTTTGTAAAGTTTTCTAACAACTAGACCACATATCACATGGGAATCTTATTTTCTTTAATTTTTTTGACATTTCTATCATTTTCTTTTATTTTTTCTGAAACTGAAAAGGCGGTCCACGGGGGGGGTGCATTTGGTGATTTTTTTGTAAGACTCAGGCGTGTGATGTGTAAATGTTAGTAGTAGCGCACATGTGGATAGTGCGCCATTACTAGTTAAAACTACTAATGGCGCACTATCCCTTGGTGCGCCACTGCTAATATTTTTTTATCTTTTTTTTTCAAAACTAGTAATGGCGCACCACACACCATGTGCGCCATTAGTAATGTGGCCAATATTGGCGTATCTGTATCTGGTGCGCCACTGCTATATAGCAGGGGCACACCACATACATGGTGTGCCATTAATGTCCATATTAGCTATAGCCGTTTTCCTAGTAGTGAGATCTTGCGTGATCGTAGGAATTTTTTTGAAATTGCATGCTACATTCCCCAACAGTGGCATCCAAGCCAGGTATATGCGTAGATGATATGCACGAGTAGAACACAAAGAGTTGTGGGCGATAATAGTCATACTGCATACCACCAACATCTTACTTTGATTCGGCAGTATTGTTGGATGAAGCGGCCCGGTCCGATATTACATGACCACTTTCAAGAGACTGGTTCTACCGACGTGCTTTGCACATAGGTGGCTGGTGGGTGTCTATTTCTCCAACTTTAGTTGAATCGAGTTTGAATACGGCCGGTCCTTGTTGAAGGTTAAAAAAACACACTTGACGAAAAATCATTGTGGTTTTGATGCATAGGTAAGAACGGTTCTTGCTAGAAGCCCATAGCAGCCACGTAAAACTTGCAACAACAAAGTAGGGGACGTCTAACTTGTTTTTGCAGGGCTTGTTGTGATGTGATATGGTTAAGACATGATGTGATATAAATTGTTGTATGAGATTGTCATGTTTTGTCATCGAGTTATCGGCAACTGGCAGGAGCCACATGGTTGTCGATTTATTGTATGAAATGCAATTGCCATGTAATTGCTTTACTTTATCACTAAGCGATAGCGATAGTATAGGATGGAAAGTATGTCTAGAGGGGGGTGATTAGACAACTTGACCAAATAAAAACTTAACATTTTCCAAATTTTAATTCTTGATAGATTTTAGCAACTAAGCACAAGTCAAGCAATCACAATACAATTCAAGCAACCATGCAAAGAGTATATGAGCAACATAAAGTAAAGCATGCAACTTGCAAGAAAGTAAATGGGAGGAGTATGGAGGGAGCAAACGCAATGTTCACACGGAGATTTTGGGCGTTGTTCCGATAGGTGGTGCTATCATACATCCACGTTGATGGAGACTTCAACCCACGATGGGTAACGACTGCGAGAGTCCACGGAGGGCTCCACCCATGAAGGGTCCACGAAGAAGCAACCTTGTCTATCCCACCATGGCCATCGCCCACGAAGTAGGCGATCTCCTTGCCCTTACAAACTCCTTGGTTCAACTCCACAATCTTGACGGAGGCTCCCAAGTGACACCTAGCCAATCGAGGAGAAACCACTCTCCAAAAGGTAATAGATGGTGTGTTGATGATGAACTCCCTGCTCTTGTGCTTCAAATGATAGTCTCCCCAACACTCAACTCTCTCTCTCACAGATTTGGCTATGGTGGAAAGATGATTTGAAGAAACTTGGGGAAGGCTAGAGATCAAGATTCTTGTGGTTGGATTGGAATGTCTTGGTCTCAACACATGAGTAGTTGGTTCTCTCCCAGAAAATGAGTAGTGGAAGTGTAGGCACGTTTTGATGGCTCTCTCCACGAATAAAGAATGGGTGGAGGGGTAATATAGCCTCCACACAAAATCTAACGGTTACACACATATTCCCAAACTCGGTGAGACCGAATGGTAAAACTCGGTCAGACCGATTCAGGTCGAAATATGAATGCTAGGCTTTTCGGTGGGACCGATATAATCAACTCAGTGGGACCGATGCACTAGGGTTAGGGCAAAACGTAATCTTGGTGTGACTGATCACATGAACTCGGTGGGACCGATTTCAGTAATAGGCACATAGAGAGTTGGTCAGGCAAACTCGGTGGGACCGATTCACTCATTTCGGTGAGACCAAAGCATTACGAAAAGGGAACCATGAATTTGCATTGCAAGCTTGGTGGGACCGATTCTCTCATTTTGGTGGGACCGAAATGTTACGAAAAGGAAACAGGGAGTTTTTAATCCCATCTCGGTGAGAATGAGATCCCTATCAATGAAACCGAAGAGACTAGGGTTTGTGGCAGTGGCTATGTCAAATGAACTCGGTGGCACCGGATACATCAAATCGGTGGGGCCGAGTTTGACTTTTAGGTTTAGGACATATGTGGAAATGAGAAAGTGGTTTAGGGTTTTGGAGCATATCACTAAGCATTTTGAGCAAGTAAGCCATTAAGCAACACCTCATTCCCTTTTAATAGTATTGGCTTTCCTATGGACTCAACGTGATCTTGGATCACTTAAATAAACATGTGGAGTCTTGAGGTTGTTGCCAATATGTGTCCTTAGCATTTTGAGGGGTCCACATCTCTAGTCCATGCCATGCCAATCATTGAACTTTCTGAAATGATCATCTTGAAAGAGCATTAGTTCAATGAGCTATATGTTGTTACGAATTACCAAAACCACCCAGGGATTAGTTGCACTTTCAATCTCCTCCTTTTTGGTAATTGATGACAACATATAGATCAAAGCTTCGATAAATTATGATAAGAATGAAATACATCGTTGCTTTGAGAAGTATGTGATAAGCAAGAGCTCCCCTAAATTTGTGCATTATTTGATATTTGCTTTTGAATGCAAATGCACAATCAATTAGGATCATGGGTTACTCTTCCATGTCACATACATCTTGGTGGAGTGCTCAAAATGATAAAAATAGGAACAAGCATTCATCACCAAGGCAAAGTAAATGATCATACATAAAGAATAGATAATATCATCATCCAAGCACAAGCATTAAGAATGATATGATCAAACACATAACCATACAAAGTATCTCACACACATAAGCATAAAGTATCAATCAAGCAAGCAAAGCATATAAGTAGCAAAAGAATCAAAGCTCTCTCTCCGAAGCCTATGATCTATACACTTTATCCCCCTTTGGCAACAAGTTACCAAAAAGCTTGAAAATGCATAGTGTTATGCGGCTCTCTAAGCTTGATCTTCGGGAGGTGGTGTTGAGAGGACTCCAAGGATGAAAGCATCTATTGAAGTTGATGGAGCTGGTGGAGTTGCCACAAGAGGGACAACTGGAGCTGTGGCTGCAGGTGCTGATGTTGTAGCTCTAGTGTCTATCACTGGCACTGTTGTGGACCCTCTGTGCCCTAGGCACTCTCTGGAACACTTCTGTAGTTGCTTTATCCTTCCTCTCTTCTGCTTCTTCCTAGAGCTGCTCAACTGTTGTTTGAATTTTAGTCACCTTCAAGTCAAGATCATAGAATTTGGTTTCAATGATCCTCTCCAAGCTCTCCTGGTTCCGAGTCAGGGTGGCCAGTCCTTTCTCGGTTCTCAAGGTTGCTTGAATAAGATATCCAAGCTAGTCTTGCTTTGACTTGAGGAAGACTTGTGAAGCTTCTTCAGCACTTGGCATCTTTGCTCCCTTCTCAGCTTTTGCCTTCTGTCTCTTCTCTTGAGCCTCTAGAGATGTTGGATCTTCAGTAGTCATGACAACAGTGTTGTCCTTAAAATCAGGCTTCAAGGGCAGATGCTCTTTGTCCAACAAATATACTTCTTTGGGCATCTTGGAGTTAATCAACATCTGTATGTGTGGAGCATACCCACATGACCTCTTCTGGTCAGCAGCTGTTCTCTTGATTGTCTCAACAATCAAACTCATGACCTTGAATCTCTAGGGCAAATCAAAAAGCTGAAGAAGATTAATGGAATGGCCTCTGGTCATCCTGTGATCTCCTGATTTGGGCAACAAAGTTTGCCTCAATATAGTGTTCATTGTGGCGAATCCATACATCAAGAAATACACTGAGCCTAGCTTGTGAGTCTCCAAAGCTTTGTCAGGTATCTCCTTGTACATATTTGCCATGGAGCTGTGATCCTTCTTCTTCTCAGCATAGACATCAATGTCTTTCTCAGCTTCTTTGGGGGCTTTTAGGAGCTTGGCCCACTCATCAACAGTAGATTGGTACCTTGTATCTTCAGTCATCCGCACAATCTATCCATCAGGATAGAAATGAGATATTGAGTAAAATTGCATAATGAGCCCATCAATCCATTTGGTCAATTTCTGACCCACAAACTTGTCAACACCATTGGGCTTGAAGCACTCATGCACTCCTAGAAAATGATCTTCATTCTCATCAATATACTCCCAATCAACCCACTTCATATCACAGACAATGGGCTTCTTGTCAAGAAACACTGTCTCATAGAAATCTTGTTGTTCTTTGGTGTGAAATCTATAGTCCACAATAGTCCTTCTCCTCATAGCATATGGATCAGCTTGTCTCCACAGTTTGAGACCTACATCCTTTCTCTCTTTCATATTCTCAGCCACTGGATGATTGTCATCATGATTTGGAATCTTTGGCTTGAGTTTCCTAAGCACTTGGGCTCCATCACCTTCTTCTTCAACCTCAGGCACTGGGGCCTTATTCTTCTCTATAGCAGGAATGTTCCTGGTGCTTCTCTTGGGTGCAGTCTTGGAGGCTTGAGCTGGAGCTTTGGGGGCTGTCTTGGGCTTTGAAGGAGCAGCCCTAGACTTGATGGCATCCCCATCAGCTTTTGTGAGTTGGGAGGAGGTGCAACATCCTCTTCTTCCTCCTCACTTGCAGAATCTCTCCTCATAGATGGATTTCCAGGTACTCTTGCAACTGTTTTCCCGACTCTTTCTTTTCTCTTCTTGCCATCTCCATCTTCTCTGCCTTCTAGAGTGAATTCCATTTTCTCTTGAGTTGATGCCCAGGCCTTTGACATATGCACTCTCCTGGCAGGTGCTTTCTTGTGCTGGCTTGGCTTGGTAGAAGCAGTAGTAGCATACTCTTTCTTGAGCACCTTCTTCTTTGAGTTGTCTTCTTCAATCTCAAAGTCCTCATCCTTAGAGTCTGAAGTTTTCTTCTTTCCCTGCCTAGTTTGTGCTTTAGGCAGGTTGCTTGGTGTGCTCCTGCTATCCTCATCATAGCTGCCAGAGGGACTTGTGCCCTCACTCAAGTCCATCTGCTCCTCTGACTTGTTCTGGCTGTCACTCTACTCAGACATACTGCACTGCAAACTGAGAGCTGACCCGGTGAATAGTTGTAGATGAGATAGAGTAGATGAGCATCACAAAGTGTAGAGTTTTTGCAAAAAGAATGAGTCAAAAACTTAGTTTTAGTTTTCTACAGGAAGCATTTCGGAGCTACCGATTTGTAAACTCGATGACACTAAAGCAACTTTGGAGTCTAAACTAGTGGAATCGGTTAGACCAAGACACAGTTCTGTGACTTCGAGTTTGCTAGGGTTTCACAAAGCCCTAAACTCGGTCACACCGATTTGCAATTTTCGGTTAGACCGTAAATCACATGTGCAATGGCCTAAGCCAAATCGGTGAGACCGATTCTACAATTCGGTCGGTCCAAGATGAGTCCCGCGGAAACCTAACCCTAATTTTTCAAATCAAATCTAGTCTAAAGGATGTTTTTTGTGGATAGATCGATCTCATACTTGGAAATAAACATGGCATTTCCTTTGTGCTAACAACCGGAGTTAAAAGAATGCACAAAGTGTCGAACTCATACCCTAACTTGGCGATGAGCTCTCTACGTCAGCAACGTAGGTGAGATTTCCATTGACGGCGGTGGAGACCAGCGGCGGGAGGTCACTGGCGATGAGAGGACGATCCGGAGACCCGAGGTGGCAGAGCAGGACACGCGCGGGCGAAGAGGTTTTAGAGGAATTTCCAAATTTTGACTCGTCGGTATATATATCATGGCACTGTCGGTGTGACCGAGTGGAACAACTCAGTGGCACCAAGATGCAGAATCGCAAGCAGTTGCTACAACTTGGTGAGACCGAAAAGTTCTAATCAGTTGCACCAAGATTGAAAACTAGATCAACCTAGTGAACTCGGTGTGACCGAAATGGACGAATCAGTTAGACCAACATTCATAGAGAGGTTTTGGAAGTTTAAGTCTATGACGAATCGGGGACTCTGAGTGCTCCTCACCTAGAGGGTTCGAATTTGACTTGTTCAAACTATGTGATATAGCATGAATAGAGTTTGAGATGAGAAAAGCATAGATAGCTAAAGGAAATTCTTAGGCATTCTTGTCCATCTATCTGGCGAAAGAAGAAACAATCAAAGCAACAAATGGATTCCTCGAATGAGAAAAGTATGCATTCAACATGCTCACACAATAAAATGGCAAATGAAATGTCACATCCCTAGCTTCTGGCATTGCTCTAGGCTAGCTTCATGTGTGCATCATGTCTATATTTTTGAAACTTGAATTGAGGAATATTGGAAGCCTCAAAACCCTAAATAAAAGAGGGGCAAAAACCCTAGAAATCTCATTCATTGCTCCAAAAGGCTCTTCTTAAATGTTTGATAATTTTTGGTAAGGGTTCTGGTCCCAACCAAAATATTGAACATTTTTAAGGATTTATTTTTGGGACTTTGAATTTAAATCATTAGCTATTTGAATTTGAATTATATTCATATAATTAGAATATAATTTCAAATACCCCTGAAATATTTTATGAGCTTTTGGAAAAGTCCATCTAGCCAAATAAAATTATTCAGAGGAGTTTTTGGCATTGTTTGAATTTGTTTAAAATTCAAAACAGTGGCAAAACGAAATTAAATAAAACAAAACAGAAGAAAAAAATAAAAGAGAGAGAGAGAAGGACTTACCTGGCCTCACCCGTGCAGCCCACCAGAACCGGCCCAGCCGGCCCAGCCCGCCACCGCTACTCCCCCCCTGTCGTCTTCCTCTTGCCAGTGGGAGCAGCTGCGTGCTCGCACGCGCGCGGCCGAGGAGGCCACCTCCTCCCTGCCTGGCTGCCTCCTCCTTCCCTGGTCCCTCCCGCGACGCGACACAGCCCCGACCCCCTCTCACTTCTCCCTCGCTCTCTGGACCTCCCTCCCCCTCGCTCCTCTGTTTCCCCTCCCGCGACCGAACGGAGCCGCCGCCACCGACGAGAGCCACCGTGGCTACCGGCCACCCCACGGCTCACCGACGCCACAGGAAGCTCCGCCGGTCCTCCCTCTACCTCCTCAACGAGCCACGAGGCCCCGGACGTGCCACACCACCGCCCTCGATGCCTTCTTCAACCTCGGGACCGCCGGCCATCTTCGTCAAATTCGCCGGCTCCGGACCGTCCCCGACCTCGCCGAGCGTCCCCTCGTCATCGCCGTGAGTCACTGACCCTCTCCCCTAACTCAGCATGCTCCCCTTCGTGCCGTAGCGCCGTTCCCCACGAGCACCGAAGCCACCGTCCGCCATTGCTGCTGCACGCATAGCCTCCGTGCTCCCCTGGCCTCACTGAGCTGCTCTTAGTGCTCCCCATGTCTAGCAGGTGCTGCCCAACCTCTCCATTTGCTCACTGATGCACCGTAGCGACGCGCCCGAGCACCACCGAACACCATCGCCGCCAAAGCTCGTCGCCGGCATGAGTTCCGGCGACCCCACGACCTCCCACTCGGTCCTCTGGATGCGCGGGAGCAAGGGCCATCCCCTGGTGCCCTCAGCGCGCCAAACTGACGCCTCTAGCGCAAGTCCGGCGTGCCCCGCCGTGTTCTGTGGTCGCCGTCGGCTGGTCTCCGGCATGCTGACGTGGCGTCGTCGTTAGGGGCTAATGACCCTGCTAACTAACCCTGTGACACTGACAGCGGGCCCCGTAGCGGGTCAAAGCCCGAGTCAACGCGGGATTAGCCCCTGTGTCACTGACGTGTGGACCCCACACGTCAGGTTTGACCCGAGCCGGCCCCTGTTGACTTGCTGACGTCATGCCAACGTCATGCTGACGCAGTAATGTTTTCTGGATTTAATTTAATTCTGAAATTCCAGAAAATGAATATAAACTTCTAAAATTCATAGACAATTAACCGTAACTCCAAATTAAATAATTTATATATGAAAAATTATCAGAAAAATTCAAGGAATCCATCTGTACCATTTTCATGCATGTTAGAACAACTTATAGCTGCTGTTTAGCACAAATCAAATAAAGGGCATTTAAATAATCACATATGGAGTTTGAATTTGAATCTTGTATTCAAACCAACTTCATTTAATCTGTTGCTAGTTGCATTGGCTCAAAACACATTCATTTTGCCATGTCATGATCATGCATCATATTGTGCATTGCATTGATTGTGTTCCCTTCTGTGTTGCCGGTATTTGTCCCCTCTCGATAGACGTGATACCGATGATGTGATCGTTGACACTGATGAAGACTCAATGTTATCTGCAAAAGTGCCAGGCAAGCAAAACCCCCTTGTTCATTCCGATACAATCCTACTCTCTCGCTCCTGCTCTCTTTTACTGCATTAGGACAACACCGATTCATCTGTTACTTGCTGCGGTAGCTGAACCCCTTTGTCCTTTGCATGACCTGTCATTGCCACAGTAAATAGATGAAACCCACTAGCATGAGTAGGAGTTGTTTGAGCCCTGATGTGCCTACTCATTCATGTTTGTTTGTCATGCCTGCTATTGCTTAGAGTTGAGTCAGGTCTGATTCATCGGGGATGAATCAGAGGCGTGTGAACCTGTCCTACTGTGTGTGAGCTAAGTGTGTGAACACGATTTGGTAAAGGTAGCGGTGAGAGGCCATGTAGGAGTACATGGTGGGTTGTCTCATTGCAGCCGTCCTCAGGAACTGAATTCTGTGTTTGTGATCCATGATTCAGCTACTACCATGCATTGGGCCCGAAACCAATGGACCCTCTCGGCTTCTTGATCACCCTTGTCCTCTGTCCAGGAGTTGCAAGTAGTTTCTGGTGTTTGTAGTATGCTGGAGGCTGTGGGCAGCGCTGACCGTAGGGGTGGGCTGTGATGCGGTAGGCACGTGGCACGGTGTACCGGGCGCCCGTTTGGTGTCTCGGGAACCCTGTTCACATCGTTTGGGGTTGTGAGCGAAACTCCGGCCGGATCTCCTCATGGATGGAACCCGAATAGGCGATAAACCTGGACTAGAGACTTAGGTGATTAGGTAGGTCGTGGCCGACACCCACGTTGGGCTTCCGCTTGAAGGTTGCCGAGTACATGTCGTGTAAACGGCGGTAAGTGGTGAGAGCGTGTGTGAAGAAGTACACCCCTGCAGGGTTAACCTAATCTATTCGAATAGCCGTGTCCGTGGAAAAGGACTTCTGGGTTGCTTATATCAGTTCATAGACAAGTGAAAGTGGATACTCTAAAATACACAAGATAAGCGTGAGTGCTATGGATGGCGTTCTCGTAGGGAGACGGGAGCGGATCCATAGTGGTGTATTGATATGGTGAATATGTGGACTCGTGTGCGCCACCTCAAAAAAGTTACTCGCAGTCGTAGTTCAGGATAGCCACCGAGTCAAAGCTGGCTTGCTGCAGTTAAACCCCACCATCCCTTTGTTGATAATGATGCATATGTAGATAGTTCTGATGTAAGTCTTGCTGGGTACATTTGTACTCATGTTTGCCTATTTTATGTTTTTGCAGAGAGACTTCAGTCTCACTAGTATTTCCGCGTGGTCTTCGACGTTTAGCTTGTTACCTCAGCTACGATCTTGTGCCTCGGCAGGATTTGGTAGATAGTCAGGCTTCTCAGCCTTTTTCATTTATAGATGTCTGTACTCAGACATGATAGCTTCCGCTTGTGCTTGATTTGTATGCTCTGAATGTTGGGTCATGAGACCCATGTTTGTAATATCTCGCTCCTCGGAGCCTATTGAATAGATTACTTGAGTCATAGAGTCATGTTGTGATGCCATGTTGTATTCGCACATATCGAGCATATTGTGTGTATGTTATTGAAATGCTTGGTATGTGTGGGATCTGACCATCTAGTTGTTTATCTTTAGTAGCCTCTCTTACGGGGAAATGTCTCCTAGTGTTTCCACCGAGCTATGGTAGCTTGCTATTGCTCCGGAACACTTAGGCTGGCCGGCATGTGTCCTTCTTCGTTCCTGTGTCTGTCCCTTCGGGGAAATGTCACGCGGTGAATACCGGAGTCCTGTTAGCCCGCTACAGCCCGGTTCACCGGAGTCCTGCTAGCCCAGTGCTACAGCCTGGATTCACTCGCTGATGACCGACACGTTCGATGCTGGGTCATGGATGCCTGTCCCTGTAAGTCTGTGCCGCTTTGGGTTTACGACTAGCCATGTCAGCCCGGACTCCTTATCATATGGATGCTAGCGACACTGTCATATACGTGTGCCAAAAGGCGCAAACGGTCCCGGGCAAAGGTAAGGCGACACCCGTGGGAATACCGTGCGTGAGGCCGCAAAGTGATATGAGGTGTTACATGCTAGATCGATGTGGCATTGAGTCGGGGTCGTGACATGAAATATGTGGCAAAGTACACACAATCACTCTAGCATCTATCAAGCAATTGGCGATGACTAGGTCATCTATATATGAGTCTATTGACTTAGGAGTCAAATTAGGACATTTGATCATAGGTCATACTCATCGTTTAAGCACAAGTGGGGTTACCACATTTACATAAAGCATTGTTGTGTTCACACCATTAGAGTTGCTTTAGCTCAATTCTTAGAGTAAAGCTCCCCCTAGATGTGATATCCCCCCTAAGAGGGATGAACTAAGCTTGGGTTTTGTCGATGATGACTTCATGTAGATGTTGAAGATGTGGATGCTCATTGTTGTTGTAGATAATTTGGAGCAATCCTTTGGAGTGAGTTGCACTTTCAATACCTACATGGGTTAGTCCCACAAGGAACAAACAAGGATATCCATAGACATAGAGTGAAGCACACACATGATGTTGTCCATGAAAGCATTATATTACCTTGTCCCTTGTCTTACCAACTAGAGGGTTTGTGACTCCTTGAACTAGTGCAAGATGTGGAAGTTGTTTGTGCTTGTCCTTGCCAAAATGAATATGAGTGAAAAATGTTGGCGGAGTCACCCTCAAGAACTCTCTAGTTCTTCTTCTTCGGGATCCACATCATCTTGATGGGAATCCTTGGGGTTGTAGACGTACTTGATGAAGTAGAACTTGATGTAGTCTTGGGAAACCACTTGACCAAGGCCTTTGGAGCATCTTCAAATGCATCAATCTCCTCTTGAAGCTTGTCCTTGCCTTTTAGCTTGTGGTCTTGTGGTGGAAGATCATCTTGAGCTTGTGTCCCCTCGAAGGAAGTAGGATCAAACTTCTCTTATTGAGGAATAAACTTCGTCTTGGGGTATTGATCTTCTTCCCACTCAACTCCATTGGCATTGAACTTTCATTCAAAACCAACACCTTGATTCTTCCGGTGCCTTACTTGCTTGCATACAATTTCCTCAAATTGCTTACTTCCGGCAAGGCTCTTGTAAGCATCTTTCTCTATAATTCCCTTCAATAAGCTATTTTCTTGCTCAAGTGTAACTTGGCTAAGAGAATCATTAGTGGGATCAAGAGAACTACTGTAAGAAACAATATTGGATTTGGCATGATTATTATTACTACTAGAAGAAGAATCTTTCTTGCTCTAGTTGCTAGATTTTACTTGTGGCATGTAAGTAGACAAGAGTAAATGCTTAGCAATGTATGAAGAACTTTTCTTACGAAGATCATCATTGATTGCCTTTAAGAACCCATGCTCTTGCTCTAAATTGAGCTTCTCAAAGCGTAGATTCTCATGAGTCTTTAAAAGCTTTAGATGATCCTCTAAGGTAGTTTCATGAGCTAAATTAAGAGTGTTTAGTTCTTTAGTTAGACGCTCAATCTCCTTCTTATAATTGTCATTCATTTCATCTTGATTAGCATGATTAATAGCAATTTCATCATAGTTTTCATCCCTAGTGTTGTCAACAAGTAAATCATCATCACCTATCAAATCATCTTCATCACTATTGAAATCAACATATTCGGGGTGTGATACCTTGGGGCCTTTAGCCATGAAGCATCTTTCAATTCCTTCATTTGTGAGTTAAATATGTCGTAGGAGTCACTACAGGAAACAGGAAATTTGCCGTCTGTGGATTACAGACGGCAAAGACCTAAATCCATACGGCAAAGATTTTGCCGTCAGGAAGCAGATGGCAAAGTCAGACGGCAAAGATAAGTCGGCAAAGAATACTTTGCCGTCAGCTTTTTATCTGACAGACGGCAAAGAATTTGCCGTCAGCCGAAACTTCTTCGCCGTCTCCCTTATAAATCACAGACGGCAAAGGAAAGTAGTTTTGCTGTGAGCTAGACTACATCTTTGCCGTCAGCTATTCACGTCTTTGCCTTCAGCCTCGCATATCACAGATGGCAAAGAATGGGGTAAAATTAAAAAAAACACAGCGGTGTTGCTCCCCCGAACGATGCGGTCAACAAATGCAAGTGCAGTGCCATATCGTATATTTCTGGCCTGTCCATACCTAGTGTCTTTCATTCAACATTAGTGAGTACAAAATGTAAACAGGACCGCCAGAGAACTAAAGTTACAGAATAATCCTTAAAATTTACATAAAGGACCCTAAAACATAAAATGGAAAAGGAATTGGGTCCTTCTTCGTCGCTGCAGTGGCCTGCTCACCCAAACTTCCAGCCCGACGCCCCACGCGCCACTCTACCTCCTGGTCCTGCTCGTCAGGCTGCCTCCCGGTCCTGCTCGTCGCGCCGCCGTCTAGACCCGCTCTGCCGCGTGGCTCCATCCCAGCAGCGCTCGGGAGGCACACAAGGGAGGTCGGGGATGGGCGGTGCTCACGAGGTGGAGTCCCCGGCTGCTGTCGCGGTGGATCTCACGAGGCAGAGCACGCGACCTCGAGGCCGGGGCCGGTGCCCGGAGTGGAGGCCGGCGGAGGCCTGCGGGGGTGACGGGGTCGGGGGCGATGGGGCACGGAGACTGCCGAGGGTGACGAAGGAGGCCGGCGGGGAACACGTGGCGACGAAGGAAGCGGTCAGGGCCAGAGCGCGTGGCGATAGAGGACGAGGTCGAGGCCGGCGGAGCACGCATGGCGACGAAGAACGTGGTCGGGGCCGGTGCGTGGCGACGAAGGACGCGGTCGTGGCCGTCTTGGCGTGCGTGGCAACGGAGGATGTGGTCGGGGCCAGCGCGCGGGCAGAGGCGGCTGGACGTGGGCGGCGCGCGGACGGCGAGCCGAGGCGGGTGGATGTGCGCGGCGTGCGGATGGCGAGTGGAGGCGGTTGACGGCGTGGGAGGCGCGTGGACGCGGCGGCCGGCGGAGGCGGGTGGACGCGGGAGGCCGGCGGCGCATGGACATGGGCGGCAGCTTGCTGGTGAGGCGAGCTGTGGCAGCTAGCTAGCGCCAGCGGAGAGAGAGACTGGTGGGCAGAGAGACAGGTGAGAGGATAAGATGGGTGAGGTGAGGGATGGGCAGAGAGAGGGGTGGGCCAGAGAGTGGGGACGCGCGTGGGTGTGTGCATCGTGCGGTGAGAGAGAGGCTGGTTGGGAGTCGACGTTGTAGATGATGCCACCTCATCGATCCAGGAGACCGATCCGCGTGTTGTGTTTCTTTGCTTTGTCGTCTGTAATAAAAAAAGCAGACGGCAAAGATCTTTGCCGTCTGTGTTTTCTATTAAAGATGGCAAAGTATGCTCTTTGCCGTCTGTAACAGAAAAAGCAGACGGCAAATATCTTTGCCGTCTTTCTTTGTTATTACAGATGGCAAAGTATGATCTTTGCCGTCTGTATTTTTTTCGCAGACGGCAAAGTCTGGTTTGTCGTTAGTTTTTCTTTGCCGTCTGCTGATGACGGCAAATTCTCTCTTTGCCATCTGGCCCGACAAAAAGCTTACGGCAAAGACACCTCCTGACGGCAAATTAGCAGTTTCCCGTAGTGAGTTGGATGACACAAGTGCAAGACCGGCAACACCTTCATCTCGAGTATATTCAGAGTCGGAGTGATAACTTCTCTCGGAGTAGTTGTCGGAGTCAGAACCGGACACCCATTCACCAACATGAGCTTGATGTCTTTGTCTTGTGTAGCTCTTTGATGACTTGTCTTTCCTTTCAGAATCCTTGCTTCTACGGGAGGGTCTTCATTCATAACGATCATCTCTACTCCTTCTCTCTTGGTGGTGATTCATCTCTTTTACTTCTCCTTTTAGGTGAATCTTATTTCACTTGTAGGGAGCCGTACACTCATTGGAGTAGTGTCCGGGTCTTCCACAATTGTAGCAATTGCGATCACGACTAGAAGATCTTTTGTAATTGTAGGACCTTGACTTGGAACTTCTCTCTTTGCTTCTACTCTTGTAGAACTTGTTGAAGTTCTGCACCATTAAGCTCAACTCTTCATTGAAGACTTGTTTCTCACTTGATGTTGTAGGAGCATCACATGAAGCTTTGTATGCACCACTTGACTTGTTGTGGAGCTCTTCCTTGTCCTTGAGTGACATCTCATGAGCAACAATTCTACCAATGACTTCTGTTGGCTTGAGATCTTTGTAATTGGGCATCATTTAGATTAGGGTGCACACGGTATCATATCTTTCATCCAAGCATCTTAGGATCTTCTTGATGATGAATTTGACGGTTAATTCTTCGCTTCCTAAGCCGGCAATCTCATTTGTGATGAGAGCAAGCCTAGAGTACATTTCAGCAACTCCTTCGCCCTCCTTCATTTTGAACTTGTCAAGTTGACTTTGAAGTACATCCAATTTGGATTCCTTGATGGACTCGGTACCATTGTGCATATAAATCAAAGTATCCCAAATTTCCTTTGCATTCTCAAGGCGGCTCATTTTGTTGAATTCCCCGGGCACAATCCATTGAAGACGATATCTCAAGATTGAGCATTGTCTTGCAACATCTTCAATTCTTCCGCGGACGCTTCACGATCCGGTTCTCTTCCATCCTCAAAGTATTCACCTTGCAAACCAATACGCACAATAGACCAACCGTCAGGGGTATGATCAAGAATATGCATTTTCATATTATGCTTCCAACTAGCAAAATTAGTACCATCAAAGTAAGGACCTCTACGATGGTAATTTCCCTCGCTAGACGCCATACTCCCCTAGGTTGCGAAACCAGGGCTATGATCACCAAAGCTATGGAAATCAAGGTAAATGTTGACCAAGGCTCTAATACCACTTGTAGGATTGAAGTAGGTCTAGAGGGGGGTGATTAGACTACTTAACCAAATAAAAATCTAGCCTTTTCCAATTTTAAGTCTTGGCAGATTTTAGCAACTTAACACAAGTCAAGCAATCAACCTACACATGCAATTCTAAGAGTGTAGCAGTGGAAAGTAAAACACTGCATATGAAGGTAAAGGGAAGGGTTTGGAGAAGGCAAACGCAATGTAGACACGGAGATTTTTGGCATGGTTCCGATAGGTAGTGATATCATACGTCCACATTGATGGAGACTCCAACCCACGAAGGGTAACAGTTGCGCGAGTCCACAGAGGGCTCCACCCACGAAGGGTCCACGAAGAAGCAACCTTGTCTATCCCACCATGGCCATCGCCCACGAAGGACTTGCCTCACTCAGGTAGATCTTCATGAAGTAGGCGATCTCCTTGCCCTTACAAACTCCTTGGTTCAACTCCACAATCTTGTTAGAGGCTCCCATGTGAAACCTAACCAATCTAGGAGACACCACCACTGGTACGCATCGGTGCTATACAAACGTTTTTAACCCCTTTCCGTGACGGCATTTGGGACCATCGCCTAGTGAGTGTGGGTGATAGGTGGGTCCTTCCCACACGACCCAGAAACTGTTGGGGATAGGCCCTCCTGGCACACAAACTGGGGCAAAATGAGCTCGTGTGCGATGAGACGAGGCATCCAAACCCAATTGTTTCCATTCGTATGTACATACCACATGGTGAATCTCACAAAAATATTTCCCTTCGTATGTATATCACACACAGTCAATCCAAGGATAACATTTCCATTCTCATGTACATCCCACACAGTGAATCCAGGGAAAATGTTTCCGTTCGTATGTACTTCCCACATAGTCAATTCAGGGAAAACGTTTCCGTTCATATGTACATCCCACACAGTCAATCCACAAAAAAATTCCGTTCATATGTACATCCCACACAGGTTTATGTATAGGCTCGTGTGTGATACGTGTAACTATCACACACGCTCTGCCTTGGTTAACTGTTTGCTTTTATCAACTACATCACACACAATTTGATGAAGAAAACTGTGTGGCATTGGGCTATCCATCACATGCGCTTTTACTTCTAGAACCGTTTGTAAAGTTCCATGACCCATTTCGCAGCTATTTGCCAATTTCATATCACGCACATAGATATATTTTAACATCACAGTACGATAGCTACCAGAAAATAGCACAATATAGCATATAGATAGTTCAACTTCATAAGAATAATATTAGAACAATATATTCTTTTCCCTAATCGAGATCATCCATGCTCGCCTTATCCACCTTTGCTTTCAGTTCAGTAAGAACCTGCTTTGCACTGGCCAACTGGGAGAGTGCCTCCTCCTTTGCCAACACCATCTTAGCAAAGTCTGATTTAAAAAATCTAAGCTCATTCTCCACCTTCCTATTTTTATCCCGCATCTACAAATATTCTTCAGCATTGACAACACTTTCTCTAAGCCTACCTCTGTTCTTGATGTCTGCTAGAACTACGTCGGTATTTCCCCAAAGAGGAAGGGATGATGCAGTATAGCGACGGTAGGTATTTCCCTCGGTGATGAGACCAAGGTTATCGAACCAGTAGGAGAACCTCGACACACCACATAAACAACACCTGCACACAAATAACAAATACTCACAACCCGACGTGTTAAAGGGGTTGTCAATCCCTTCCGGGTACGGCGCCTCAAGATAGGCAAAAAACATGAGGTAAAAGTGGTAGATAGGATAAATAGATCGTGGAACAAATAAATTGCAGCAATGTATTTTTGTATTTTTTGGTTTAATAGATCTAAAAACAAATGCAAGAGAAAATAGATCGCAAAGGCAAATATGATGAAAAGAGACCCGGGGACCGTAGATTTCACTAGTGGCTTCTCTCGAGAAAAATAGCAAATGATGGGAAAACAATTACTGTTCGACAATTGATAGAACTTCAAATAATCATGACGATATCCAGGTAATGATCATTATATAGGCATCACATCCAAGATTGGTAGACCGACTCCTGCCTCCACCTACTACTATTACTCCACACATCGACCGCTATCCAGCATGCATCTAGTGTATTAAGTTCATGAGAAAATAGATTAATGCAATAAGAATGATGAAATGATGTAGACGAGATCCATTTATCTATTGCGGAGATATAGATCTCATCTTGTTATCCTTAGTAGCAATGATACATATGTGTCGGTTCCCCTTCTTTCACTGGGATCAAGCACCGTAAGATCGAACCCACTACAAAGCACATCTTCCCATTGCAAGATAAATAGATCAAGTTGGCCAAACAAACCCCAAATATCGGAGAAGAAATATGAGGCTATAAGCAATCATGTATATAAGAGATCAAATAAGACTCAAATAACTTTCATGGATAAAAACATAGATCTGATCATAAACTCAAAGTTCATCAGATCCCAACAAACACACTGCAAAAATACTTACACCATATGGATCTCCAAGAGACCATTGTATTGATAATCAAGAGAGAGAGAGAGAGGAAGCCATCTAGCTACTAACTACGCACCCGAAGGTCTACAAAGAACTACTCACGCATCATAGGAGAGGCACCAATGGAAGTGGTGAACCCCTCCATGACGGTGTCTAGATTGGATCTCGTGGTTCTTGACTCTGCAGCGGCTGGAATTTATTTTCGTCGACTCCCCTAGGGTTTCTGCAATATTTGGGTATTTATAGAGCAAAGAGGCGGTTCAGGGGGCACCCGAGGTGGCCAGCACCCACCAGGGCGCGCCTGGGCCTCCTTGCATGCCTTGGTGGGTGCTGCTCCCCTCGAGCAGCCCCCCGAGTGCTTCCTTGACCCACTGGCTTTCTTCTGGTCAAAAAAATCCTCCAGGAGTTTCGTTGCATTTGGACTATGTTTGATATTGATCTCCTGCGATGTAAAAAACATGCAGAAAACAACAATTGGCACTGGGTACTATGTCAATAGGTTAGTACCAAAAAATGATATAAAATGACTATAAAATGACTGTAAAACATCCTAAAATGATAATATAACAGCATGGAACAATCAAAAATTATAGATACGTTGGAGACGTATGAGCATCCCCAAGCTTAATTCCTGCTCGTCCTCGAGTAGGTAAATGATAAAAACGGAATTTTTGATGTGGAATGCTGCCTAACATGTTCATCATATTCTTTTCTTTATAGCATGGACATGTGGACTTTTATATGATTCAAAGCAATATTCTAGTTTTGACATGAAGACTTTAATACTCAAGCATACCAACAAGCAACCATGTCCTTCAAAATATCAACACTAAAGCAAGTTATCCCTAGCCCATCATGCTCAATCATTGATCCATTCATGAAACACACTAGAATATTAGCTACACCCAATGCTCAAATACGATCATAGTGCCCCTTAGTTGGTGCTTTATAAGAGAAGATGGAGACTCAAATTCAAAATAAAAATTGCATAAGTAAAAGAAAGGCCCTTCACAGAGGGAAGTAGGGATTTGTAGAGGTGCCAGAGCTCAAAACTTAAATTGAGAAATAAAAAATTATTTTTGAGAGGCACATTTTTCCCACCAACAAAAATGACTTGAAGCATCCCAACACTTTCCATGCTAGATACATCATAGGCGGTTCCCAAACAGAAAATAAAGTTTATTCCGTTTTCCACCATTACTTTCACTTTCCATGGCTAACCGTATCCACGGTTTCCCTCCATACCAACACTTTCCAAGGAATTTATTATTTGAAAACATAAAGTAAAATCATTATTCATTTTGGGACTGGGCATCCCTAGTACCTTTGTCATACTCTCATGCAATGACAAGTGAATAAACACTCATCGTGAGAATAACACATCTAGCATGGCAAATATTGGCTACCGTTTACCGGTTCGTGAGTAGTAGAGCACACAAAAGAGAAATTTATTTTGAAAATTAGAGATGGCACATGCAAATTTGCTTATAACGGCATGGAAATATCGCATATAGGTAGGTATAGTGGACTCATATGGCAAAACTAGTTTAAAGGGTTTTGGATGCACAAGTAGTGATCATACTTAGTGCAAAATGAAGGCTAGCAAAAAGATTGAGAAGTGACCAACCAAAAAGCAAAAAATCTTGTACCCAAGCATTAAGCATAAGTAACACCGAATAATGCACCATAAATAGGATATAAATTTCATTGCATAACTATTGACTTTCGTGCTTGCATAGGGAATCACAAACCTTAACATCAATATTCTTACTAAAGCACAATTACTCATCAACATGACTCACATATCATATTGTCATATCTCAAAACCATTACTAAGAATCAAGTTTATTTTGTCCAGTGATCTTCATGAAAGTTTTTATTATATCCTCCTTGGATATCTATCACTTTGGGATTATTTTCATATGTTGCTTTCGATAAGGTCAAACAAATATAACTGAAGACCATGAGCATAATTTTTTTTCTTTCTCTCAAAATAATCTAAGTGAAGCAAGAGAAAATTTCCTAAAAATTTACAAACTCCCAAACAAATCTAAGTGAAGCATGAGAGCATTTCTTCAAAATTAACAAAGCACACTGTGCTCAAAAAGATATAAGTGAAGTACTAGAGCAAATCCATGGCTCTAAAAATTTAAGTGAAGCATAGGAGCAAGCATAGAATAATTTTTGGCTCTCTCGAAAGGGTGTGTCCAGAAAGGATTCAACACTTAAAACACAAATCAAAACAAGCAAATACTCATATCATACAAGACGCTCCAAGCAAAACTCATATCATGTGACGAATAAAAATATAGTTTCAAGTAAAATACCGATGGTTGTTAGAAGAAAGAGGGGATGCCACTCGGGGGCATCCCCAAGCTTAGTTGCTTGCTACTTCCTTGAATATTATCTTGGGGTGCCTCGGGCATCCCCAAGCTTAGCCTTTTTCTTATCCTTATTCCTTCGTCCATCGTAAGATAACCCAAAACTTGAAAACTTCAATCACACAAAACTCAAACAAAACCTTCGTGAGATCAGTTAGTATAAGAAACCAAACCACTAATATAAGTACTGTAGCAAACCTATTCTTATTTTGTTTTTGCATTATATCTATTGTATTCCAACTTTTTTATGGCAAAAACCCATCAAAGAAACCCATAGAATCATCAAAACAAGCACACAACGCAAAGAAAACAGAATCTGTCAAAAACAGAACAGTCTGTACAATCTGAAAATTTTGAATACTTCTGTAACTCAAAAAATTATGAAATAAATTGTCGGACGTTAGGAATTTGTCTATTAATCCTATGCAAATAGAATCAACTTAAAATCACTCTTCTGTAAAAAAATGAAAAATAATCTCTTGGGCGCAAAAGTTTCTGTTTTTCAGCAAGATCAAACCAACTTTCACCCAAGTCTTCCCGAAGGCCTTGCTTGGCACAAACACTAATTAAAACACAAAAAACACAATCATAACAGTAGAATAAATTTTATAACACTCAAGAACAGAAAGCAAAATGCAAAAAAATATATTCATTGGGTTGCCTCCCAACAAGTGCTATCGCTTTACGCCCCTAGCTAGGCATAACGCGTAGGATCTAAGTTTTGGCATCTTTGGTTCTAGATCCATAAGATGCCCTCATGATTGATTCATATGGTGGCCTAATTATATTTCTAGGAAAGTGTTCCATTCCCTTCCTTAGTGGAAATTGAAATTTAATATTTCCTTCTTCATATCAATCACGACACCAATAGTACGCAAAAACGGTCTACCAAGAATAATTGGACAAGACGGGTTGCAATCAATATCAAGAACAAAAAAATCTATGGGCACATAATTCCTATTTGCAAGAATAAGGACAACATTAATTGTTCCCATAGGATTTATAATTGTAGAATTCTCTAAGTGCAAATTTAAAGAGCATTCTTCTATATCGGTAAGACCAAGCACATCACATAAAGATTTCGAAATTGTAGAAACACTAGCACCCAAGTCACATAAATCAAAATACACATAATTTTTGATCTTGACTTTGATAGTAGGTTCCCATTCATCATGCAATTTTCTAGGAATTGAAACTTCTAATTCCAACTTTTCTTCAAAAGCTTTCATCATAGCATCGACAATATGTTTAGTAAAAGCTTTATTTTGTTCATAAGCATGGGGTGAATTTATCATGGATTGAAATAAAGAAATACAATCAACCAAAGAGCAACTATCATAATTATAGTCTTTATAATCCAAAATAGTGGGCACATCACTAGTTAAAGTCTTGACCTCTTCAAACCCACTTTTATCAATTTTTTCAACAAGATTTTCACCCTCCGAATCATAGGGACGCCTTCTAACTAAAGTTGACTCTTCTCCAGTCCCCTTTTCATCAATCTTAAATTTACTAAACAAAGAATCGATAGAAGAAACACCAATCACTTTAAAATCCTCATCACATTTATGATAGTAATCACTAGAAAACCTTTTTTCTAAAAATTCTCTTTTAGCTCTAAGCATAGCGGTTATTTTCTTACTTTCATCCATAGAAACATAAAGAGCTTTAATTGATTCTTCAACCTTAGGCACAAAAATTTTCATCTTGAGATTTTATACATCATGAGTAATTCTATCAACACTTCTAGACAAATCATCAATTTTATTCAACTTTTCTTCTATCGAAGTGTTGAAAGCCTTTTGCGTATTGATAAATACTCTAATATTGTTCTCAAGATCGTAGGTATTTCTATTATTATTGTAAGTAGGATTACCATTGGAATTACCATTATTATTAGAGGAATTACTAGGAAAAGGCCTAGGATTAAAATTACCTCTATAAGGATTGTTACTGAAATTATTTCGCGAGAAAAAATTCACATCTATGGCATCACTATTTTCCTCAATCAAAGTAGACAAAGGTACATCATTAAAATCAGTACGAGCACTTTTATTAGCAACCAACTTCATAAGAGCATCAACTTTTTCACTCAAAGAATTTATTTCTTCTACCAAATTGAATTTTTTACTAGTAGTATGCCATTGTGAGTAATTTGCCATAATATTATCTAGCAATTTAGTAGCTTCACCCAAAGTAATTTCCATAAAATTACCCCCCGTGGAGGAATCTAAAAGATTACTAGAAACAAAATTCAATCCTGCATAAAAATTTTGTATGACCATCCAAAGATTTAACCCATGAGTTGGGCAATTCATTAGCATAAATTTCATCCCTTCCCAAGATTGTGCAACATGCTCATGTTCAAGTTGCTTCAAATTCATGACCTGGGTTCTAAGGGAAATAATTTTTGCGGACGGAAAATACTTAGTGATAAAAGCATCTTTGCACTTGTTCCAAGAATCGATACTATTGCGAGGTAAAGAAGAAAACCAAATTTTCGCACGATCTCGCGAAGAAAACGGAAATAATTTCAACTTCACAACATCATTGTCCACATCTTTTTTCTTTTGCATATCACATAATTCTACCAATGTGTTAAGATGGGACGCAACATCCACATTAGGAGTACCGGCAAATTGATCTTTCATAACAAGATTCAGCAAAGCAGTATTAATATCAGAAGACTCCACACTAGTGGCGGGAGGAGCAATCAGAGTGATAATAAAATCATTGTTGTTGGTATTTGATAAATCACACAACTTAGTGTTCTCTTGAGTCATGATGACAATGCAACAAGATTGCACTCAAAAACAGATCTGACGAGGAAACGGCGAACGAAAAGAGCACGAATAAAATGGCAAATTTTTGTGAAGTGGGGGATAGGAAAACGGGAGGCAAATGGCAAATAATGTAAATTGCGAGGAGATGAGATTTTTGATTAGGAACCTGGTTGATGTTGAAGATCCTCCCCGACAACGGCGCCAGAAATTCCTTTTGATGTCTGCTAGAACTACATCGGTACTTCCCCAAATAGGAAGGGATGATGCAGTATAACAACGCTAGGTATTTCCCTCAGTGATGAGATCAAGGTTATCGAACCAGTAGGAGAACCTCCTCACACCACGTAAACAGCACCTGCACACAAATAACAAATACTCGCAACCCGACGTGTTAAAGGGGTTGTCAATCCCTTCCGGGTACGGCGCCTCAAGATAGGCAAAAAATGTGAGGTAAAAGTGGTAGATAGGATAAATAGATCACGGAACAAATAAACTGCAGCAAGGTATTTTTGTATTTTTTGGTTTAATAGATCTGAAAATAAATGCAAGAAAAAATAGATCGCAAAGGCAAATATGATGAAAAGAGACCCGGGGGCCGTAGGTTTCACTAGTGGCTTCTCTAGAGAAAAAATAGCAAATGGTGGGAAAACAATTACTGTTGGGTAATTGATATAACTTCAAATAATCATGACAATATCCAGGCAATGATCATTATATAGGCATCACGTCCAAGATTAGTAGACCGACTCCTGCCTGCACCTACTACTATTACTCCACACATCAACCGCTATCCAGCATGCATCTAGTGTATTAAGTTCATGAGAAAACGGAGTAATGCAATAAGAACAATGACATGGCGTAGACGAGATCCATTTATCTATTGCGGAGATATAGATCTCATCTTGTTACCCTTAGTAGCAACAATACATATGTGTCGGTTCCCCTTCTGTCACTGGGATCAAGCACCGTAAGATTAAACCCACTACAAAGTACCTCTTCCCATTGCAAGATAAATAGATCAAGTTGGCCAAACAAAACCCATATATCTAAGAAGAAATACGAGGCTATAAGCAATCATGCATATAAGAGATCAAAGAAGTCTCAAATAACTTTCATGGATAAAACATAGATTCGATCATAAACTCAAGTTTCATCGAATCCCACCGCAAAAAGACTTACATCATATGGATCTCCAAGAGACCATTGTGTTGATAATCAAGAGAGAGAGAGAGGAAGCCATCTAGCTTCTAACTATGGACCTGAAGGTCTACAAAGAACTACTCACGCATCATAGGAGAGGCACCAATGGAAGTGGTGAACCCCTCCATGACCGTGTCTAGATTGCATCTGGTGGTTCTGGACTCTGCGGTGGCTGGAATTGATTTTCATTGACTCCCCTGGGGTTTCTGGAATATTTGGGTATTTATAGAGCAAAGAGGCGGTTCAGGGGGCACCCGAGGTGGGCAGCACCCACCAGGGCGCGCCTGGGCCTCCTAGCGCACCCTGGTGGGTGCTGCTCCCCTCGAGCAGCCCCCAGGTGCTTCCTTGGCCCACTAGCTTTCTTCTGGCCCAATAAAAAATCCTCCAGGAGTTTCATTGCGTTTGGACTCTGTTTGATATTGATTTCCTGTGATGTAAAAAATGTGCAGAAAATAGCAACTGGCACTGGGCACTATGTCAATAGGTTAGGACCCAAAATGATATAAAATGACTATAAAATGATTGTAAAACATCCAAGAATGATAATATAACAGCATGGAACAATCAAAAATTATAGATATGTTGGAGACGTATCAGTTCTCTTCCTGATACATGCTCTAGAGCTTTGCTAGGCACATCTTCAAAGACCGTGCCACTCTTGATCAACCCACTCCAAGTAATAATATTTAAAACTAGATCAGTAAAAAATAGTAGGGAAAATGGGTTTATAGCAACATAGAAAATCACCAATACTTATTTTGAAAAATTGAAGAAACAAGTTAATTATGACATATCTTCTCACAAAGATCAATGTGCAAATGAATTAATTGCTACTGACACAACAACCAAATTCTAAAACATCAGAAGCTATAATTAACTACAACAACACTACAAGTTCTTACTCATGTACTATAAATAACAAATTGAACATTTTAAGAGGAAGGTAAATATAACTGCAATAGCATAGCGACAGTGTTTGGATGACAACAAATTGATACTAGCAAGTGTGTACGTGCACAAATTTAGTAACATAGAACTAATAGCACTAAGGTGTCCACTATGTATGCCAAAACCGGTGTAAAGACAACTATTGCTACATCTCGCACCGGTGCCCTGCACTGGCGAGCCGATGCAGCGGAAAAAAATCAGGGACCCAAACTCTGGAGCACCTAGTTGCTCTGACGCCCAGTTCCTTTGTGCCATAAAGATTTAGTATTTTACTGCTTAGCTGCTCAGATGTGTGGACAAGTTGGCTCCACAAACTGTTGACGCGGTGCCAAATAATTTTCTAATGGCACTGCTAATGAGATGGCAACATTTTAATATACTAGGTACAAACTTTGACACTGTCTTAGGATGTGTTTGGTTGACGGTGTGGTATGAATGGGTCGGGACCGTGATAGTGTATGAATCACATCTAACGAATGATTTGTAACAAGGAAAGATGGTCTAACCTTCTCTACACATGCGAGAGACTTCCTCCCACTGTCCATAGATTCAAAATCAACTAGCTTCACGCATGGAGATTAATGGTGACAACGAGCAGACAGATCTTCAGCCATCCCGCTCCATTCGTTGCAATTGATGGTACAAGAGGAAGAAATGACTCAAATCGACCGCCGGGTAAAAATCCTCCATTCAAAGTCATAGCCCGAGAGAGAGAAGAGAGGCATACCCAGGTGGTGAAGGAGTCGTCAGAGGAGGAGGAATCGCTGGAGAGGTCTTTGAAGAAGACCATGGCGACCCCGGCAGTAGGATGCGAGACGGCGAGAGCGAGGAAGCGGCTATAGCTTAGGAAGGAAGGAAGGAAGGGGAAACAGGGGAAATGTGACTTGTGGTTGGGGAGAAAAGGGGATGGTGAGAGGGGAGGGTAGATATTTTGGCGGTAGGCTAAAAATTTTGAAATGTGGAGGGAAACTTTGCGCGTGGTGCCGCCGGATGATACGTCTCCAACGTATCTATAATTTATGAAGCATTCATGCTATTTTATTATCTGTTTTGAATGATTATGGGCTTTATTATACACTTTTATATTACTTTTGGGACTAACCTATTAACCGAAGGCCCAACCCATATTGTTGTTTTATTGCCTGTTTTAGTATTTTGAAGAAAAGGAATATCAAACGGAGTCCAAACGGAATAAAAACCTTCAATAAGCTATTTTGTTGCTCAAGTGTAAATTGGCTAAGAGAATCATTAGTGGAATCAAGAGAACTACTAGAAGAAACAATATTGGATTTAGCATGATTATTGTTACTACTAGAAGAAGAATCTTTCTTGTTCTTGTTGCTAGATTTTACTTGTGGCATGTAAGTAGACAAGAGTAAATGCTTGGCAAACTAAGAAGAACTTTTCTTCTGAAGATCATCATTGATGGCCTTTAGGAACCCATGTTCTTGCTCAGGATTGAGCTTCTCAAAGTGTAGCTTCTCATGAGTTTTTAAAAGTTTTCGATGATCTTCTATTAGTTTCATGAGCTAACTTAAGAGTGTTTAGTTCTTTAGTTAGATGCTCAATCTCCTTCTTATCATTGTCACTCATTTCATCTTGATTAGCATTATTAATATCATTTTTATCATAGTATTCATCACTAGAGTTGTCAACAAGTAAATCATCATCACCTAGCAAGTCATCTTCATCACTATTGAAATCAACATATCCGGCGTGTGTTACCGTGGGGCCTTTAGCCATGAAGCATCTCCCAATTCCTTCATTTGGTGAATCAAATATGTCATAGGACTTGGTTGACGCAGGTGCTAGACCGACAACACCTTCATCTTGAGTATATTTGGAGTCGGAGTGATAACTTCTCTCAAAGTGGTGGTCAGAGTCAGAGCCGGATACCCATTCACCAATATGTGCTTAATGTCTTCGTTTCGTGTAGTTCGATGACTTGTCCTTCCTTTCTGAATCCTTGCTTCTTCGAGAGGTTCTTCGTTCATAGTGATCATCTCTACTCCTTCTCTCTCTTGGAGGTGATTCTTCCCTTTTGCTTCTCCTTTTAGGTGAGTCTTCTCTTCTTTTGTGGGGGGGCATACACTCATTGGAGTAGTGTCCGGGTCTTCCACAATTTTAGCAATTTTGCTCACGACTAGAAGATCTTTTGTCATTATAGGACCTTAACTTGGAACTTCTTTCCTTGATTCCACTCTTGTAGAATTTGTTGAAGTTCTTCCCCATTAAGCTCAATTATTCATTGAAGGATTGTTTATCACTTGATGATGTAGGAGCATCACATGAGGCTTTGTAAGCACAACTAGACTTGTTGTGAAGCTCTTCTTTATCCTTGAGTGACATCTCATGAGTAACAATTATTCCAATGACTTTGGTTGGCTTGAGGTCTTTATAGTTTGGCATCATTTGGATCAAAGTGCACATGGTATCATATTTTCCATCCAAGGCTCTCAAGATCTTTTTGAATTTGAATTTGTCAGTCATCTCATCACTTCCTAAGCCGGCAATCTAATTTGTGATGAGAGCAAGCATAGAGTACATTTCCGATACCTTCACCATCCTTCATTTTGAACTTGTCAAGTTGACTTTGAAGAACATCCAACTTGGATTCCTTGACGGAGTCGGTACCTTCGTGCATATCAATCAAAGTATCCCAAATTTCCTTTGCATTCTCAAGACAGCTGATTTTGTTGAATTCTTCGGGGCACAATCTGTTGAAGAGGATATCGCAAGCTTGAGCATTGTATTGCAACATCTTCAATTCTTCCGCGGTAGCTTCACGACTCGGTTCTCTCCCATCGGAGAATTCACCTTGCAAACCAATGCACACAATAGCCCAAACGATGGGGTTATGTCCAAGAATATGCATTTTCATCTTATGTTTCCAACTAGCAAAATTAGTACCATCAAAGTAAGGACCTCTATGGTGGTATTTTCCCTCGCTAGACGCCATACTCTCGTAGGTTGTGAAACCAAGGCTATGATCACCAAAGATATGGAAATCAAGGCAAATGGAGACCAAATCTCTGATACCACTTGTAGGATCGAAAGTATGTCTAGAGGGGGGGTGAGTAGACTACTTGACCAAATAAAAACTTAACCTTTTCCCAATTTTAATTCTTGGCAGATTTTAGCAACTAAGCACAAGTCAAGCAATCACAATACAATTCAAGCAAGCATGGAAAGAGTATATGAGCAGCGGAAAGTAAAGCATGCAACTTGCAAGAAAGCAAATGGGAGGAGTTTGGAGGGAGCAAACGCAATGTTGACACTGAGATTTTTGGCTTGGTTCCGATAGGTGGTGCTATCGTACATCCACGTTGATGGAGACTTCAATCCATGAAGAGTAACGGCTTCGAGAGTCCACGGAGGGCTCTACCAATGAAGGGTCCATGAAGAAGCAACCTTGAAAGTGTGTTATATCAACTAGAGGGGGGGTGAATAGGCGATTTTTATGAATTCTTCACTGAGGAATTTTCTGGTGAGGAAATTCCTAAATGAAGAACTACTTGCAGCGAAATAAGTACTCAAAAGTAAACATAGCAGAACACAAGCATGGTCATCATGATGGAATGAAGACAAACACAGAGTACAGAAAGCGTAAGCAAGGGATAACACAAGATGAATACGAACAGACTGAATAAATTGAACTGAGGAAATTGAGAAAGTCTTCAGTCAAAGTCTTCAAACAGATATGAACAAGCACACAACAACTGATCTGAGAAAATGAAAGAGTTGAGGAAATAGAACCAGTAAGCTTGGTGAAAACAATGATTTGGTAGACTAGTTCCAACTGTTGTCTCACTTGTATGTCTTGTTGGAGCGGCTGAGTATTTAAACTCGAGGACACACAATCCCGGACACACAGTCCTCACCGTATTCTCCTTGAGCTAAGGTCACACAAACCTCGCCCAATCACTCGTGGAAAGTCTTTAGGTGACTTCCGAACCTTCACAAACTCGGTCACTCGGCGATCCACAATTCCTCTTGGATGCTCTAGACCATGACGCCTAACCGTTTGGAAGAAGCACAGTCTTCAAAGGTAACAAGCGTTGAATCCACGGAGGATCAATCTATTCAGTGATGCTCAATCACTTTGGGTTTGTAGGTGTGTTGGTTTTGGGTTTTCCTCACTTGATGATTTTCGCTCAAAGTCCTCGGAGGATGGGACGCTCTCAAATGACAAGTGTCACTTTCTCTCGGAGCAGCCAACCAGCTAGTGGTTGTAGGGGGCGGCTATTTATAGCCTAGGGAGCAGCCCGACATGATAAGACATATATGCCCTTCAATGATATGACCGTTAGGTGGGTAGATGTTTTGGGACAGCTGGCGCGTAGCACAATAACGGTCAGAATTTTGACTCTCAAATTCCTCAGGGCTATCATGATCCTCACTGTGTAGGCAATCCGCACTGGCAAATTCCTAACTCCTCAGCTAGAACAAATTCCTCAACAACCGAAAGAAATTCGTCTCTGTTACTGAAGAAATTGACTGAACTATATGAGATTTCCAATGGCTTCATTCGAAGGGATTGGTAGGTGTAGGATTTTGAGTTGAGCATCACTTGGAAATTTTTCCTTAGTATTTCCTCGACCCCCTTTAATAGTACGGTGTTTCCTATGACTCAAGAAAGAGAAAATGCAACTACGAAAACAAAAGTCTTCACGCTTCATGTTCCTCGAATGATTGACAAGTCTTCAAGGTCACACCAATTTCTTCACTTTCAAAGTCTTCAGAAAGTCTTCAGGAATCCAAAGTCTTCAGTTGAAGAAGTTCATTTTTAGGGGTTGACTTTCTCTGTAAATATCAAACTCCTCATAGACTTATAGACCTGTGTACACTCACCCTTAACCTATAAGTCTTCAATACACCAAAATCACTAAGGGGCACTAGATGCACTTACAATCTCCCCCTTTTTGGTGATTGATGACAATATAGGTTAAGTTTTCGACGGGGATAAATATATGAAGTGTAAATACTGATGTTGAGGAATTTGATTGCAAGATATAGAAGAACTCCCCCTGAAGATGTTCATAGTGAGGAATTTGCTTTTGAAGCAATGCACACTTGAAGAGTATAATCATGGAGATCTCCCCCTATATCTTGTAATTCATACACGCATTTGACAAGTAATATGAAGAATTTGAAATGCATGATGAAATATGGTGACTGATGTAATTCAGCATGCGTGTATTGACATTAATGAGGAATAAGCATGCAGAAGAACTCAGCAAAATTATCAGGCCACCATAGAGTTTAAGATTACAACTCGATCCAGCAAAGTCATCAAAAGAACGAGAGTTGCAACTTAGAAAAATGCCCATATAAGATGTACCGCTTGAAGACTAACTCAAATTTCTCCCCCTTTGTCATCGAATGACCAAAAGGGTTGAAAATGAGGACTAACGCCCCTGAAGAATATCATGATGATGGAGGAACGCCACTGTTGTTCGGGCCTTGAGTCGTTGTAGGGCCTGCCGCAGTGTCGTCCAAGTCTTCGAACTCGCCCGTGTCGCACGATGAAGAATATGAACTGGCGACCAAGGAAGGAACCTTGACCTTCTTGAATTTCTTTGGTGGACGAGCAAACTAGTCAAAATCTTCCTTGAAGCCCATTTGTTTCAGATCTTCTTCACCATAGAGATGAGACAGAATAGCCCAGGTGCGATCAAAAACTTCATGAAGGTAGTAATGGTTTTTCTTCACTGCATTATGTGTACAGGTCATGTTGTGAAGAATAGAGTCAAACTGACGCTTAACCCATTTGTGGTTTCGATCCACCTTCTGGTGAAGACTTAGAAGCAGCTCACGGTCAGTCATCACACGAGGAGGAGTAGCTTGAGGACTTGACTTGGGAGCATTGGCAGCAGAATCATGAGTGGCAGAGTCATCATTGGTGGAATAAGATGCAGCTTTGCGGAACTGACCATCCAATGGACGAATGCCTTCATCGATAACAACTGGTGCCTTGCCCTTCTTATCAGTTGAGGAATATGTCCGCTTGAGGACTTCAATCGGGGGCAAGTAGCTGCGGTGATTCTGAAAGTCAGCTTTTTAGTTGAGTGAAGACCTTGTTCTGAGGAATCTCATGATCCACGGAGCATAAGGCTTCAGGTCAAACTGTGAAAGTGCAACATTCGCCAGAGTCCTCATGAAGAAATCATGATAATTAATAGGGATGCCATGCATGATGTTGAATAGCATATTCTTCATCATCCCAACAATTTCTTCATCAGATGAGTCATGGCCTTTGATGGGACTCATAGTCTTCATCAGAATACGATAGATGGTTCTTGGCACATACATCAATTCCTTCACGAGGAATTTGGTCCTTTGGGCTTGACCAGGCTTCAGAGGCTTCATGAGCACTTGCATGTAATGAGCAGTAAGTTCAGGTTCAACGTACAGACAACGAGCACCGTCAGGTGGAGGATTGATTGGCAGGGCACGAAGCAATTCAGAGGTCGGTGCCTTGTAGTGAGTGTTTTCGGTCATCCAGTCCAACACCCATGAGTTGATGTCATCAGCTTCACCTGTGCTGTGCAGCGTTGCGTAGAACTAAAGAATAAGCTCTTCATTCCAATCAACTATGTCTGAGCAAAAGTTGAGCAAGCCTGCGTCATGAAGCATACTAAGGACTTGAGAGAAGCAAGGCATTGATTCCATGTCCACGTGAGGAATAGGCTCGTGGTCGAAGACTTTGTCCTTGTTGAAGAGCAGTGAAGAATAGAAGTTGGCCTAGCTGGCAGTCCAGAAATGCTTCCTTCTAAGACGAGCATTGTCATAAGGGTTGAACTTAGTGAAGAACACATGCTCACCGAAAAAATCATCAGCCTTGAATTTTTGCCTTTTTGAGAAGGGATCCTTTGGCTTGGGCTGAGGAGTGTCAGTTAATTGCATCACCACCTCAGAAATCACAATCTCAGGATCCACAGACTCAGGAATTTCAGGCTCTTCTTCAGCTGCAACCTGGGTCTTCAATTCTTCATTTACAATTTCTTCAGCACTAGTGGCTGGAATTTTTTCATGGATAGACGGGGTTGCATGAGGTTCTTCAGATCCCATTTGTACTTCAATAGCAGTAGGGGACTGAGGAATTGCTTGAAGTGGAGTGAACATTGGAGAGTTGGGGTGCTGACTTTCCCAAAAGTCATCATTCAGCACAGGTGTGGTACAGCCAATGTCCACATCCTCATCTTCCATTTCTTCAACACTTGCCTCTTCAGCAGTGAATTGAGGCATATGCGAGGAAACAACTAGGGTTGAAGGGATTGCATCCACTTCAATTTCTTCATCCAACTGCTCTGATGAGGCAGCAGAACAATTCTCTCCATTGGATTCACTCGGAATCACATAATCTTCACCAAAAGGAACAAGGTCCTTTGATGGCATGAAGGAGACAGGAACGACATCAATTGGGTTGTCAATTGAGCTAGTCAGAGGCTACATCTTCTTCAGAGCTGAAGAATTTGATGAAGTTGATGCCTTCCTTTTCTTCACAGTTGCACGCTCTGCAGCCTTGGTCTTCTTCGCATCTGATGCAGATGGAAGGATCGGAGTGGGTGTAGGCGCAGGAGGTGCAGAGGACTTTGGTTCAGTTTATTCAAGCGCAACAGATGTAGTTGCCCTGACCTCTTCATTTTCTTCAGGCGCACCGCTAGTGGATGCCCTGGCAATTTCTTCAGCGGCTGGAATGCAGTCATCAGCCCTGGTACTCTCATTTTCTTTAGCAGCCTGATTGTCATCAGCGGTCCTGGCATGTTCTTCAGTAGGCTAAGCAAATACTTCAGCCGGTGTAACTTCAATGCGCAGAGGAGCAGCAGCACTTGAAGTGAGTTTCTTCGTCAGATTGACGAACCGGACCTTGGCGCCCTTCCAATCAGCATAGTAGCGATTGAATTCATCACTGAGTTGCTTGATTTTAGCTTGCAAGGCAATGAGTTGATCATGGGTAAGAGTGAGGACATTGTCCTTGAGGTAGTGCTGCTTCTTGTACTGCGCTTTCTTCAGCCTTCTGCCTTCTTCAGATTTCCACTTCTCTTCCTCAATGAAGGCAGTCAGAACATGACTTTGACCAGGAGTGAGATTCATCTCCGGCAAAGGTGTGTTAGGGTCTTTATGCCATAGGTCAATGAAGTTGAGGATCAACTTTGGATCCAATAGCAGTGGCACATTGCTGCCTTTGGCTCTAGCGGCCCCGGCCTGCCTGTCTTTGGTGATTTCGGCAAGTTCTTCATCATCAGCCTCATCGTCATCAGAGGGCACTTGGAAGGCGGCCTGCTTCTTGTGAGGACTTGGTCGAAGGCCTCGCCTAGTAGTGGCCTTTTTCTTCAGCAGAGAGGGGCTAGCTGAGGAGTTCAATGCAGCCGAGGAACTTGTAGATGCTCCTGAGGCAATTGATATGCATCAGTCCTTTGACACGTGGAAAGAGGCACAGGTGCAGAGGATTTGGTCGGAGCATCTGAAGACTTTGTTGGAGGAGCTGAGGACTTTGAAGGAGGAGGAGCAGTCTGAGGAATAGGTCATGAGGGCTTTGAAGAATCTGGCCTTCAGAGCATTGTTGAGGAGCTTGGCCGTGAGGGCATTGAAGGAGAAGCACTTGACTTATGCGCAGGCTTCTTAGGCTTCGCCTTCTTCGGCTTACTAGCAGAGGCCTCAGCAGCGGTAGCAGCAGCAGCAGAGTCTGGATTGAATTTCCTCACTGCTTCCTTTGCTTGCTTGGCCAATTTGGCCTGGCGCTTTGCCCATTCATCAGCATAGTCCTCACCGCGCTTGAGGCTGGTGGGATCTGCCAATTGGCCTGGTGCCAATGGAGGTCTGGAGCATGGAGGGTTGAGTGCAAATTTCTTCATGTACTTGGAAGTAACATACCTGTACTCCCTCCATTCTCGTGCCCATCTCCTTTCTATCCTTTGTATGCGCACCTTGCGCTGATTTTTATCTTCCTTGCCAAATTTGGCCTTATCAGGAGTGCAGTATCCAACATAAATGTCCTCAGGGATTTCGAAAGCAGTATTGACCTCAGGCCTCTTTCCTCCCTTCTGTGGCTTCTTACCTTCAGCCATTTTCTTCAGCTGAGGAATATGAACAACTGAAGTTTCTGAAGAGGTGTGCAACTTTTCTTCGAGGAACCTAGTGATTCAGCAGCGCACATGAGTACCTGTGAACAGAGTATTGTTGCGAGGAATTTGGAGAGGTCATATGCGTTCTCAAAAGATTTTCAAAAAGAATAAGGTTGAGGAATTTGACCATATGAGTCTTGAAGAATTTCACTAAGCATTCTTAATCTTAGGTTCCAGAGTTGTATAGATTGAAAATCCACACAATTGAGGAATCTTGAAGAAAATCATCGCTTAGAGAAACGAATCAAGAGCAGATGACATGTGAGGTGTTCATGTGTGTGAAGAGTTGAAGAATAAACACCTTTGAAGATTTCCAAGAAAACATATGAATCAAAGAGGGCAGTAAAAGTAACTTTTAATTACCCAAAATGAAGAACTCGACGAACTAGGAAGTGTAGATGTGAAGTTCGTCAGTTCAGATCTTCCACGCCCTAACTCCGCAGAGGAAGACGGCTACAGCGGCGGCGGAGCGAAGAAATCCGCAACCGGTGCGAGTACGACGGCGACGAGGTTGAGGCAGTGCAGCTCTTCCTCACCGGCAATGATGAAGTAGCGGCGGCGCTAGGGTTTGGTAAGCTCGAGTGGGAGTGAGAGCGAGCGGAGTAAAAACTGAAGTGAATAAGAAGCAGGGGTATTTATAGTGGAAGTGAAACACTGTACGCCCGAGGAAATCGGACGAACGTGCCCCTGGCCCTTCTCATTCACTTGACATGTGTCACCCACGTACTGAGAGGTGGCGATCGTGTAGGATCATGGGTGAATAGATAAGTATTGTCGTGGGATGTGGAATGGTTTGAGCGGCAAAGCCAAAAATTCAGATAAGATAAGTTAAAAGTTCCGTTCGCAATTTCTTCAGCTGTCATGACACAGTGAAGATTTTGAACGAGCTTCAAATAGAACGCACATGAAGAATTTGTGAACAGACTTGGTTGAGTTTAGCATAGAGGGGGAAGGGTCCGATCACATTCACTTAGCAGAAGAAATCAACTTGAAGAATTAGCAATAAGTGAATGTTGTAGAGGACATAAAATCATATAAATATATAGCCAAAGAAGAATAACGATGGAAAGAGTGAAGACAATGCAAAGTTGAAGAATTTGAAAGACTGAGAAATTTCAAAAACTGAGGAATTTCAAAAACGAAGAAAAACTCAATTTGAAGATTATCAACTTTGGTTGGTGGCGTAACCCACCGTATAAGAAAGCTGATTTCAGACACCACGTACAATTGTCATAGGGTTCTGAGAATCAATTTCTTCATCAATTTCTTCACACTTAGAGGGCTAGTCTTCATTAATTGAAGAAAAACG
Organism: Triticum dicoccoides; assembly: GCF_002162155.2. Classification (NCBI taxonomy): domain Eukaryota; kingdom Viridiplantae; phylum Streptophyta; class Magnoliopsida; order Poales; family Poaceae; genus Triticum; species Triticum dicoccoides. The sequence goes on along the minus strand of NC_041393.1, from coordinate 495,983,400 downwards.
TTACTTCGTGTGTTGCACATCTAAGTCATCAAGTTAGCATAAGTGTTAGGATGTATGTCCTTTTCAAAGAACATTCGAAGATTCTAGGATATTTAGCTCACACCGCAACTTGCTAAATCTCTTCTCATCCAAGGGCTTAGTGAAGATATCGGCCAGCTGGTCTTCAATGCTTGCGTGGTCGATGGAGATGTCTCCCTTCAACATATGATCACGAAGAAACTGATGATGAATCTGGATGTGCTTGGTCTTCGAGTGCTGAACTGGGTTATGAGCAATCTTGATAGCGCTCTCATTGTCGCAGTAGAGAGGCACATTCTTCACGTTGATGCCATAGTCCTTGAGTGTTTGCTTCATCCAAAGTAATTGAGCACAACACGATCCAGAAGCAATGTACTCAGCTTCTGCAGTGGAGAGTGATACACAGTTCTGTTTCTTCGAGGACCAACAGACCAAAGATCGTGCGAGGAAATGGCATGTGCCTAACATTGACTTGCGGTCCACACGATCGCCAGCATAGTCAGAGTCTGAATATTCAATGAGATCAAACGAAGAGCCCTTGGGATACCATAATCCAAGTGTTGGTGTGTGAGCTAGATATCGAAGAATATGCTTCACAGCCTTATGGTGTGATTCCTTCGGTGTAGCTTGAAATCGGGCACACATGCAAACACTAAGCATAATATCTGGCCTAGATGCACATAGGTAAAATAAAGAGCCAATCATGGAGCGGTATACCTTTTGATCGAAGTCTTTACCATTTTCATCAGTGCATAGATGACCATTTGTGGGCATTGGAATTTTGACCCCTTTGCAATCTTGCATGCCGAATTTCCTCAATACGTCCTTGAGGTATTTCTCCATGCCCGAGGGGCTTGCTTGAGGCCATAGAGGGCCTTATTGAGTCTGAAGACTTTGTCAGGATGCTTTGGATCTTCAAAACCTGGGGGTTGAGCAACATATACTTCTTCCTCAAGCTTACCATTGAGGAATGCACTGTGTGTAGCCTTGAGCTACAAGTCATGCTTTATACCTCACCACAAGGCCACTTTCATCTTGCTTGTTGCGGTAGATCCACTTTGTGCCAATAATGTTGTGCTTGCGAGGATCTGGACGTTTGACCAGCTCCCAGACGTTGTTGATCTCAAACTGATGTAATTCTTCTTGCATAGCATGAATCCACTCAGGCTCCAAGAATGCTTCATCTACCTTAGTGGGCTTTGTGATAGAGACAAAAGCAAAGTGCCCACAAAAGTTAGATAAATGTGAAGATTTTGAGCGTGTGAGAGGACCTGGTGCTTCACTGTTATCAATGATCTTCTCGATTTGCACTTCATTTGCAATGCGAGGATGAGCGGGTTGTCTTCGAGGAATTTGATCTGCATTTTCTTCAGGAGCATTTTCCTCAGCACCATTTTCTTCAGGTGCGCTAGCTCGACGTTCTTCACGTTCTGGAATGAATTCTTCAGCAGATTCTTCGGTGGGAATGACATCCTTAGTAGCCTTGAGCTTGATAGATTCCTCAGGTGCTAGTTCATCTAACACAGAAGGTAGGTGATCTCTTTGCGAGCCATTAGTTTCATCGAACCGCACATCTACAGTTTCAACAACCTTGTGAAGAACGGTGTTGAAGACTTTGTAGGTGTGCGAGTCCTTTCCGTAACCAAGCATAAAGCCTTCATGTGCTTTTGGTGCAAATTTAGAGTTGTGATGAGGATTTCTAATCCAACATTTAGCACCGAAGACTTTGAAATAACTCACATTGGGTTTCTTGTCAGTCAGGAGTTCATAAGCAGTCTTCTTGAATAATTTGTGAAGATATACTATGTTGATGATGTGGCATGCAGTATCAATAGCCTCAATACAGAAAGGATGAGGTGTCTTGTATTCATCAAGCATAGTGCAAGCCATCTCAGTAAGAGTTCTGTTCTTGCGCTCCACGACGCCATTCTGCTAAGGAGTATAAGGAGAAGATAACTCATGAGTAATACCAAGTTCATCAAGATAGTCATCAAGACCGAAATTCTTGAACTCAGTCCCATTGTCACTTCTGATGTGCTTGATCTTCACACTAAAGTTGGTTGAAGCCCTCGAAGAAAATCGTTTGAAGACTTCCTGCACCTCATGTTTGTAAGTGACAATGTGCACCCATGTATAATGAGAATAATCATCAACAATAACAAAGCCATATAGAGATGCATCATTTGTAACAGCAGAATAATGATTAAGACCGAAGAGATCCATGTGAAGCAATTGAAATGGTCGAGTGGTAGTCATGATAGTCTTCGCTGGATGCTTGGCCTTTGTCATCTTTCCAGCTTCACAGGCTCCGCGTAAGTGATCCTTGAGGAATTTCACGGTCTCAATGCCAATGACATTCTTCTTCTTCGCAAGTGTGTGCAAATTCCTCATGCCAGCATGACCAAGTCGTCGATGCCATAGCCAGCCTTCTGAAGCTTTTGCAAGTAAGCATACGGCTGGTTGTGGTCCTGTAGGGAAATCAACGATATGCAAGTCTCCTCTCCTAAAGCCTTCGAAGACTTTGGAATGGTCAGCTTCCATGATCACAACACAATGATATTTTCCAAAGACAACAACCATATCGAGATCACAAAGCATTGAGACAGACATGAGGTTGTATCCTAAGGACTCGACAAGCATGACTTTGTCCATGTGTCGATCCTTTGAGATCACAACCTTACCTAGACCCAATACCTGACTTTTGCCTTTGTCAGCGAAGATGATATGCTTCAGATGTGACGGTGATAAAGGAGCATCCATCAATAGATTCTTGTCACCAGTCATGTGATTTGTACATCCACTATCGAGGACCCACTCATTGGCTTTGGGTTGATCATCCTGCAGATGAATTAGTGCAACTTATGAACTCATATACTTCATCAGTGAAGAATATGACATCAATATCATCAGATCAATCTCATCAAGCAGAAGAACAGATAAAATAGTATGAGGATGTGAGAAATGAAAGTTCATTTCTTCATGATTAGCCTGCATCCTTTTAGGCACTGTTCAGGTCTCCAGCAATTTCTTCAGACGTTTTAAGCACGTTTGGAGACCTGACCCTGCAAAAGAGATTAGTTCTTTTTCTTCACCACCCACATCTGAAGGGGTGGCCAAGAATTCATCACTATGCGAGCACCATATGAGAAAGGTGGCATAGAAGCCAGACCACTTCGTTTCACATGATAGGGGTTAGGGTAAGCATATGAATAAGCAGAGTTATTCTTCGAGGACTTATGAACATAATGATTGGAAGAATAATGCTCATATTCATAGCCCTTAGCTCTACCCTGCGAAACAGAGGGGTTAGCACGATGATGATCATGTGAGGACTTTGATCCTTTTGACGAATTTGATCCACGTGAGGAATTTGGTCCGTATGAGGACTTGGATCCATATGAAGAATTTGGTCTGGAGTTCCTATTCTTCACAGGTGGTGTCATGAGGACATTCACCTGAAGACTTTCAAGGCAACTTTTGGGAACCCAGATTTTCTTCATAGGGGAACCATTCCTCCAGTTAGTGCCAACATATCTAGCAAATACTTCACCATTCTGATTTTTGAACAGTTTATAGTTGGAGTCAAATGACTCATCAGAAGAATGAGGAGATTCACATGAAAACCAGATGAATTGGATGGATCAAGTAGAGGTACCTTTGCAGCAACCCATGATCTTTTGGGGTACTACTCAGGCTTCCAATATGTTCCATGAGCATTGAGTTTCCTCCCAAAGGCAATACCCTCTTTCCTAGGGTTCTTGTTGAGGATCTGCTTTTTAAGCACATCACAAAGAGTCTGATGCCCTTTGAGGCTTTTGTACATGCCTATCATGTACAATTCCTTTAGCCCTGCATCACCAGTGATACTAGCAACATCCTCAGATGAGGAATTAGTGATAGCAGAGACAGGTGAAGAATTTGTAACATTAGAAGCATTTGAACATTCAGGTGAAGAATTAGCACATTCACGTTCAAAGCACTTCAGACATGGAGGAACAAATTCTTCCTGAGTAGCGCTGATTTGTTGAGCAAGTAATGAATCGCGCTCCTTCTGAAGATCTTCATAACTCACTCTTAGCTTCTCAAGATCTTGCTTTCTTTGAAGAAATTCATAAGAAAGCTTCTCCTGATCAGATAAGAGAGTGTTATGATGACCTTGAAGGTTGTCAAACTTGGACTGAAGTCTCTGAAGATTTTCAGTCAAGGTTTTAGTACGATCCATTTCTTCACCCAACATATCATCACTTTTATCTAGCATGTTTTGAATCTTTTCAATAGCCTTTTGTTGTTTCACATCAATCTTAGCAAGTTTAGAGTAGTTGGACCTGAGATTTTCATCAGATTCATCCTCACTAGATTCAGAGGAGGCGTATTTAGTTACCTTGGCACCATTTGCCATGAAGCAATAGGTGGGAGTGTAGTCGTCATTGCCTTCATCAGCCCTATTGAAGATAGACTTGCTGACGAATGCCGTAGCGAGAGCTAGACTCGCCACACCAGACTCGGACTCCTCAGATGCCTCCTCTTCCTCATGTTCTTCAGATTCATCCTCAGAGTCCATTTCCTTGCCAATGAATGCTCGAGCCTTCTTGGAGCTGCTCTTCTTGTGAGATGAAGATTTTGAGGATTTTGATGATGAAGACTTTGAAGATTTCTTCTTCTTCTTGGCATCATTAGAACTGTAATCCTTGTATTTCTTCTTCTTCAATTCCTTATCCCACTGAGGACAATCTTGAATGTAGTGACCGGGTTTCTTGCATTTGTGGCATAGCCTCTTCTTGTAGTCATTGGATGAGGAATCATTACTCCTTGAGGATTTTCCAAAGCGACCACGTCTTGAGAACTTCTGAAATTTCTTCACGAGCAGTGCTAGTTCCTGGCTCAGTTCTTCAGGATCACCAAGGCTGCTAGTAGAGTCCTCTTGTTCAGACTCAGAGACTGCCTTGGCCTTCAGAGCACGTGGTTTGCCATAGCTTGAACCATAGAGATCTCTCTTCTCAACAAGCTGGAACTCATGAGTGTTTAGCCTCTCGAGGATATCAGCAGGATCAAGTGACTTGTAATCAGCACGCTCTTGAATCATCAGTGCCAGAGTGTCAAATGAAGAATCAAGCGATCTCAGCAATTTCTTCACCACCTCATGGTCGGTGATGTCAGTGGCGCCAAGCGCTTGAAGCTCATTTGAGATATCAGTAAGGCGATCGAAGGTTTGCTAAACATTTTCATTCTCGAGTCTTTTGAAGCGGTTGAAGAGATTGCAAAGAACGTCAACACGAGAATCACGTTGAGTTGAGACTACTTCATTCACTTTGGAAAGCCTATCCCAGATAAGCTTACTAGTTTACAAAGCACTCACTCTTCCATATTGCCCTTTGCTCAGATGGCCACATATGATGTTCTTCGCTTGAGAATCGAGTTGCTTGAATCTCTTCACATCAGCAGCATTCAGGGAAGGTGTGACTGACGGAACACCATTTTCCACAACATACCTGAGATCGTTATCAATTGCCTCAAGATGCATTCGCATCTTATTCTTCCAGTAGGGGTAGTCTGTTCCATCGAAGGTATGACACCCAGCAGAGACCTTGATCATACCCGCGGTCGACATAACTAAAACTCCAGGCGTTTAAACCAAAATCACACAGAACAAGGGAGTACCTTGCTCTGATACCAATTGAAAGTGTGTTATATCGACTAGAGGGGGGTGAATAGGCGATTTTTAAGAATTCTTCACTGAGGAATTTGCTGGTGAGGAAATTCCTAAATGAAGAACTACTTGTAGTGGAATAAGTACTCAAAAGTAAACATAGCAGAACAAAAGCATGGTCATCATGATGGAATGAAGACAAACACAGAGTACAAAAAGTGTAAGCATAGGATAACACAAGATGAAGACGAACAGACTGAAGAAATTGAACTGAGGAAATTGAGAAAGTCTTTAGTCAAAGTCTTCAAACAGATATGAACAAGCACACAACAACTAAACTGAGGAAATGAAAGAGTTGAGGAAATAGAACCAGTAAGATTGGTGAAGACAATGATTTTGTAGACCAGTTCCAACCGTTGTCTCAGTTGTACGTCTGGTTGGAGCGGCTGAGTATTTAAACTTGAGGACACACAGTCCCGGACATACAGTCCTCACCGTATTCTCCTTGAGCTAAGGTCACATAGACCTCGCCCAATCACTCATGGTAAGTCTTCAGGTGACTTCCGAACCTTCACAAACTCGGTCACTCGGTGATCCACAATTCCTCTTGGATTCTCTAGACCATGACGCCTAACCATCTGGAAGAAGCATAGTCTTCAAAGGTAACAAGCGTCAGATCCATGCAGGATCAATCTCTTTAGTGATGCTCAATCACTTTGGGTTTTTAGGTGTGTTGGGTTTGGGTTTTCCTCACTTGATGATTTTCGCTCAAAATCCTCGGAGGATGGGATGCTCTCAAATGACAAGTGTCAGTTTCTCTCGGAGCAGCCAACCAGCTAGTGGTTGTAGGGGCGACTTTTTATAGCCTAGGGAGCAGCCCAACATGATAAGACATATATGCCCTTCAATGATATGACCGTTAGGTGGGTAGATGTTTTGGGAAAGCTGGCGCATAGCACAACAACGGTTGGAATTTTGACTCTCAAATTCCTCAGGGCTATCATGTTCCTCACTATGTAGGCAATCCGCACTGGCGAATTCCTAACTCCTCAGCTAGAACAAATTCCTCAGCAACCAGAAGAACTTCGTCTCTGTTACTGAAGAAATTGACTGAACTGTATGAGATTTCCAATGGCTTCACTCGAAGGAATTGGTAGGTGTAGGATTTTGAGTTGAGCATCACTTGGAAATTTTTCCTTAGTAATTCCTCAACCCTCTTTAATAGTACGATGTTTCCTATGACTCAAGAAAGAGAAAATGAAACTACAAAAACAAAAGTCTTCACGCTTCATGTTCCTCGAATGATTGACAAGTCTTCAAGGTCACACCAATTTCTTCACTTTCAAAGTCTTCAGAAAGTCTTCAAAAATCCAAAGTCTTCAGTTGAAGAACTTTATTTTTAGGGGTCGACTTTCTCTATAAATATCAAACTCCTCATAGACTTATAGACCTGTGTATAGTCACGAACGCATCAGTCCCTTAACATATAAGTCTTCAATACACCAAAATCACTAAGGGGCACTAGATGCACTTACAAACCTTGTCTATCAGACCATGGCCATCTCCCATGAAGGACTTGCCTCACTTGGGTAGATCTTCACGAAGTAGGCAATCTCCTTGCCCTTACAAACTCCTTGGTTCAACTCCACAATCTTGACGGAGGCTCCCAAGTGACACCTAACCAATCTAGGAGACACCACTCTCCAAAAGGTAATGGATGGTGTGCTGATGATGAACTCCTTGCTCTAGTTCTTCAAATGATAGTCTTCCAAACACTCAACTCTCTCTCACAGATTTGGCTATGGTGGAAAGATTATTTGAGTGGAAAGCAACTTGGGGGAGGCTAGAGATCAAGATTCTTGTGGCTGGATTGGAATGTCTGGGGCTCAACACATGAGTAGGTGGTTCTCTCTCAGAAAATGAGTAGTCGAAGTGTAGGCACGTTCTGATGGCTCTCTCCACAAATGAAGAAATTGGTGGAGGGGTATACATAGCCTCCACACAAAATCTAACCGTGACACACAGATTCCCAAACTCGGTGATACCGAATGGTAAAACTCAGCCAGACCGATTCAGGTCAAATTATGAACGTTAGGCTTTTCGGTGGGACCGACATAATCAACTCGGTGGGACCGATGCGCTAGGGTTAGGTCAAAACATAATCTCGGTGTGACCGATCACATGAACTCGATGGGACCTATTTCTGTAATAGGCACATAGAGAGTTGGTCAGGCAAACTCGGTGGGACCGATTCACTCATTTCGGTGACACCGAAGCGTTATGAAAAGGAAATAGTGAATTTGCATTGCAAGATCGGTGGAACCGATTCGCTCATTTTGGTGGGACCAAAACATTACAAAAAGGAAACAGGGAGTTAGCAATCCCATCTCGATGAGACCGAGATCCCTATCGGTGAGACCGAAGTGACTAGGGTTTGTGGCAGTGGCTATGTCAAATGAACTCAGTGGCGCCGGATATATCAAATCGGTGGGGCCAAGTTTGACTTTTAGGTTTAGGACATATGTGGAAATGAGAAAATGGTTTAGGGTTTTGGAGCATATCACTAAGAATTTTGAGCAAGTAAGCCATTAAGCAACACCTCAACCCCTTTTAATAGTATTGGCTTTCCTATGGACTCAATGTGATCTTGGATCACTTAAATAAAAATGTAGAGTCTTGAGCTTGTTGCCAATATGTGTCCATAGCATTTTGAGGGGTCCACATCTCTAGTCCATGCCATGCCAATCACTGAAATTTCTGAAATGATCATCTTGAAAGAGCATTAGTTCAATGAGCTATATGTTGTTAAGAAATACCAAAACCACCCAGGGATTAGTTGCACTTTCAGATAGTCATAGAAGCAATAGTTGGGGAGACGACAACGATGCTACGATGGAGATCAAGGTGTCAAGCCGGTGACAATGGAGATCATGACGGTGCTTTGGAGATTGTGATCAAAGGCACAAGATGATGATGGCCGTATCATGTCACATATTTTGATTGCATGTGATGTTCATCTTCTATGCATCTTATTTTTCTTAGTACGGTGGTAGCATTATAAGATTATCCCTCACCAAAATTTCAAGGTATAAGTGTTCTCCCTGAGTATGCACCATTGCTACAGTTCGTCATGCCAAGACACCACAAGATGATCGGGTGTGATAAGCTCTACGTTCACATACAACGGGTGCAAGCCACTTTTGCACGTGCAAAATACTCGGGTTAAACTTGACGAGCCTAGCAAATGCATATATGGCCTCGGAACACTGAGACCCAAAGGTCGAACGTGAATCATATAGTAGATATGATCAACATAGAGATGTTCACCATTGAAAACTACTCCATCTCACGTGATGATCGGACATGGTTTAGTTGATATGGATCACGTGATCATTTATATGACTAGAGGGATGTCTATCAAAGTGGGAGTTCTTTAATAATATGATTAATTGAACTTCCATTTATCATGAACTTAGTCTTGATAGTGTTTGCATATTATGTTGTAGATCAATAGCTCACATTGTAGCTTCCCTATGTTTTTTGATATGTTCCTAGAGAAAACCAAGTTGAAAGATGATAGTACCAATGATGCGGACTGGGTCCGTAATATGAGGTTTATCCTCATTGTTGCACAGAAGAATTATGTCCTTGATGCACCGCTAGGTGACAGACCTATTGCAGGAGCAGATGCATACGTTATGAATGTTTGGCTAGCTCAATATGATGACTACTTGATAGTTCATTGCACCATGCTTTACGGCTTAGAACTGGGACTTTAGAAACGTTTTGAACGCCACAGAGCATATGAGATTTTCCAAGAGCTGAAATAGGTATTTCAGACTCATGCCCGTGTCGAGAGGTATCAGACCTTTGACAAGTACTTCGCCTAAAAGATGGAGGAGAATAGCTCAGCTAGTGAGCATGTGCTCAGAATGTCTGGGTACTACAATCACTTGAATCAAGTGGGAGTTAATCTTCCAGATAAGATAGTGATTGAGAGAGTTATCTAGTCACCATCACCAAGTTACTGGAACTTCGTGATGAACTATAATATGCAAGGGATGAAAAAAGCAATTCTTGAGCTCTTCGTGATGCTGAAATCAATGAAGTTGAAATCAAGAAAAAGCAACCAGTGTTGATGATTAAACAAGATCACTAGTTTCAAGAAAAGGGAAAAGGGAAAGAAAGGGAACTTCAAGAAGAATAGCAAGCAAGTTGTCACTCCCATGAAGAAGCCCAAAGTTGGACCTAAACCTGAAACTGAGTGCTTCTACTGCAAAGGAAATGGTCATTGGAAGTGGAACTACCCCAAATATTAGGTGGATAAGAAGGATGGCAAAGTGAACAAAGGTATATTTGATATACATGTTATTGATGTGTACCTTACTAGTGCTCGTAGTAACCCCTGGGTATTTGATACTTGTTTGATTGCTATGATTAGTAACTCGAAATAGGAGTTGCAAAATAAATAGAGACTAGTTGAGGGTGAAGTGATGATGTGTGTTGCAAGTGGTTCCAAGATTGATATGATCATCATCGCACACTCCCTATACTTTTGGGATTAGTGTTGAACCTAAATAAATGATATTTGGTGTTTGCGTTGAGCATGAATATGATAAGATCATGTTTATTCCAATACGGTTATTCATTTAAGACAAAGAATAATCGTTATTCTGTTTACATGACTAAAACCTTCTATGGTCATACACCCAATGTTGATGGTTTATTGAATCTCGATGGTAGTGATACACATATTCATAATATTGATGCCAAAAAATGCAAAGTTTATAATGATAGTGCAGCATACTTGTGGCACTACCGTTTAGGTCATATTGGTGTAAAGCGCATGAAGAAACACCATGCTGGTGGGCTTTGGGAATCACTTGATTAAGAATCATTTGATACTTGCGAACCGTGCCTTATCGGAAAGATGACTAAAACTCCATTCTCTGGAACAACAGAACAAGCTAATGACTTATTGGAAACAATACATACCGATGTATGCGGTCCGATGAGTGCTGGGGCTCGTAGCAGGTATCATTATTTTTTTACCTTCATAGATGATTTGAGCAGATATGGGTATATCTACTTAATGAAACACAAGTCTGAAACATTTGAAAAGTTCAAAGAATTTCATAGTGAAGTGGACAATCATTGTAACAAGAAAATAAAGTTTCTACGATCCGATTGTGGAGGTGAGTATTTGAGTTATGAGTTTGGCCTTTATTTAAAACAATGTGGTATAGTTTCACAGCTCATGCCACCTGGAACACCACAGCGTAATGGTGTGTCCGAAGATCGTAACCGTACTTTATTAGATATGGTGCGATATATGATGTCTCTTACTGATTTACCACTATCATTTTGGGATTATGCATTAGAGACAGCTGCATTCACGTTAAACAGGGCACCATCAAAATCCATTGAGACAACACCGTATGAACTGTGGTTTGGCAACAAACCTAAGTAGTCGTTTCTTAAAAGTTTGGGGCTGCGATGCTTATGTGAAAAAGCTTCAACCTGATAAGCTCGAGCCCAAATCGGAGAAATATGTCTTCATAGGATACCCAAAAGAAATTGTTGGGTACACCTTCTATCACAGATCCGAAGGAAAGATATTCCTTGCTAAGAATGGATCCTTTCTAAAGAAGGAGTTTCTCTCGAAAGAAGTGAGTGGGAGGAAAGTAGAACTTGATGAGGTAATTGTACCTTCTCCCGAGTTGGAAAGTAGTTCATCACAGAAATCAGTTCCAGTGATTTCTACACCAATTAGTGAAGAAGCTAATGATGATGATCATGAAACTTCAGATCAAGTTACTACCGAACCTCATAAGTCAACCAGAGTACAGTCTGCACCAGAGTGGTATGGTGATCCTATTTTGGAAGTCATGTTACTAGACCATGATGAACCTACGAACTATGAGGAAGCGATGATGAGCCCAGATTCCGCGAAATGGCTTGAGGCCATAAAATCTAAGATGGGATCCATGTATAAGAACAAAGTGTGGACTTTGGTGGACTTGCTCGATGATCGGCAAGCCATAGAAAATAAATGGATCTTCAAGAGGAAGACAGACGCTGATAGTAGTGTTACTATCTACAAAGCTCAACTTGTCGCAAAAGGTTTTCGACAAGTTCAAGGTGTTGACTACAATGAGATTTTCTCAACTGTAGTGATGCTTAAATTCGTCTGAACCATGTTAGCAGTTGCCATATTTTATGAAATCTGGCAAATGGATGTGAAAACTGCATTCCTTAAATGGATATTTCTTAAAGAAGAGTTGTATATGATGCAACCAGAATGTTTTGTCGATCCTAAAGGTACTAACAAGGTGTGCAAGCTCCAGCGATCCATCTATGGACTGGTTCAAGCATCTCGGAGTTGGAATATACGCTTTGATGAGTTGATCAAAGCATATAGTTTTATACAGACTTGCGGTGAAGCCTGTATTTACAAGAAAGTGAGTGGGAGCACTAGACCCTTACTAATAAGTATATGTGAATGACATATTGTTGATCGGAAATGACGTAGAATTTTCTGGAAAGCATAAAGGAGAGTTTGAAAGTAGATTTTCAAAGAAACACCTCGGTGAAGCTACTTACATATTGGGCATCAAGATCTATGGAGATAGATCAAGAGAGTTGATAAGATTTTTAAATGAGTACATACCTTGACAAGATTTTGAAAGAGTTCAAAATGGATCAGTCAAAGAAGGAGTTCTTGCCTGTATTACAAGGTGTAAAGTTGAGTAAGCCTCAAAGCCCGACCATGGCAGAAGATAGAAAGAGAATGAAAGTCATTCCCTATGCCTCAATCATAGGTTCTATAAAGTATGTCATGCTATGTACCAGACGAGTTGTGTGCCTTGCTATGAGTTTGGCAAGGGGGTAAGATAGTGATCCAGGAATGGATCATTGTATAGCGGTCAAAGTTATCCTTAATTACCTAAGAGGACTAAGGAGGTATTTCTCGGTTATGGAGGTGATAAAGAGTTCGTCGTAAAGAGTTACGCCGATGTAAGCTTTACAACAATCCAGATGACTTTGAGTCTCAATCTAGATACATATTAAAAGTGGGAGCAATTAGCCAAAGTAGCTCCATGCGGAGCATTGTAGACATAGAAAATTTGCAAAATACATACGGTTCTGAATTTAGCAGACCCGTTGACTAAACTTCTCTCACAAGAAAAACATGATCACACCTTAGTACTCTTTGGGTGTTAATCACATACTGATGTGAACTAGATTATTGACTCTAGTAAACCCTTTGGTTGTTGGTCACATGGCGATGTGAACTATGGGTGTTAATCACATACAGATGTGAACTATTGGTGTTAAATCACATAGCGATGTGAACTAGATTATTGACTCCAGTGCAAGTGGGAGACTGAAGGAAATATGCCCTAGAGGCAATAATAAAGTTGTTATTTATATTTCATTATATCATGATAAATGTTTATTATTCATGCTAGAATTGTTTTAACCGGAAACTTAGTACATGTGTGAATACATAGAAGAAACAAAGTGTCCCTAGTATGCCTCTACTTGACTAGCTTGTTAATCAAAGATGATTGTGTTTCCTAACCATAGAAATGTGTTGTCATTTGATGAACGGGATCACATCAATAGAGAATGATGTGATGGACAAGACCCATCTGTTAGCTTAGCATAATGATCGATAAGTTTTATTGCTATTGATTTCTTCATGACGTATACATGTTCCTCTGACTATGAGATTATGCAACTCCCGAATACCGGAGGAACACCTTGTGTGCAATCAAACGTCACAACATAACTGGGTGATTATAAATATGCTCTACAAGTGTCTCCAAAGGTGTTTGTTGGCTTGGCATAGATCGATATTAGGATTTGTCACTCCGTGTATCGGAGAGGTATCTCTAGGCCCTCTCAGTAATGCTCATCACTATAAGCCTTACAAGCAATGTGACTAATGAGTTAGTTGCAAGATGAAGCATTGCAGAACGGGTAAAGAGACTTGCCGGTAATGAGATTGAACTAGGTATGAAGATACCGACGATCGAATCTCGGGCAAGTAACATACTGGTGACAAAGGGAACAACATATGTTGTTGTGTGGTTTGACCGATAAAGATCTTCATAGAATATGTAGGAGCCCATATGAGAATCCAGGTTCTGCTATTGGTTACTTATCGAAGATGTGTCTCGATCATGTCTACATACTTCTCGAACCCGTAGGGTCCGCATGCTTAACATTCGATGACGATTTGTATTATGAGTTATGTGTTTTGGTGACCGAAGTTTGTTCGGAGTCCCGGATGAGATCACGGAAATGACGAGGAGTCTCTAAATGGTTGAGAGGTAAAGATTGATATATTGGAAGGTAGTATTCGGACACTGGAAGGGTTCCGGGGTGTATCGGGTACAAACCTTAGTACCGGAAGGGTTACCGGAACCCCCCGGTGGAAGATATGGGCCATATGGGCCATGGGAGGGAGGCTAACCAGCCCACAAGGGGCTGGTGCACCGCCCACAAGGGAGGAGTGTAACGCCCCGGATACAACTTTCCATATTTGTAACTCCAACTCTTGCCTTTTCCGGAGATGCGATATGATATTTCCTTCGTGGTTGGGTTTTTGTCTTTTCTTTTGCATTTTGTTCATGTCATGCATCTCATCTCATAGCATCATCCGCATTGCATTCTCATGTTTTCATAAAGCTTGCATCTGTTCATAGTTGCCGATTCTCTCTTTGTCTCTATTGACCAATTGTCAGACTGCTTGTCTTTGTTGACCGTTCTGAGACCAACTACCCACTTGCAAAAGCGTATCAATATGCGGTTCTATCCTTGGTTGGACCTTCGAGTCTCTTTAGGATAGTATCGTATATTGGGCATGACAAGTTGGTATCAGAGCCTCGACCGACCATAGGAGCCCCCTTGATTGTTGGCCATTGTTGAGTCTAGAAGAAAACTATTCTGAGTCTTAGGATTATATATATCGGAGAGTAGGATTCTTTTTACTCCTCAGCCCCCTTCCTCACTCTGGTGAGGACTCTCGACATAGATGTTTTGTCTTTCCTCTCCTCAACAATTTTCTTTAGGATCACGCGGGTATCTTGGGATCATTCCGATATTCTTGTGATGAGAACATTGTTCTTGGTGCCTCCTGACATTTAGGGGTTGTGGCAGTGTCCCAGGGAGTTGAGCTCCGAGGTGTTGTCGTCACAATTTTATTGTTGCAGTTCTGGAATACCTGAGTTTTGCTGACATCGAAAATCTCTTTTATGCAGTTGTTGGTGAGATAACCTCGACGCCACCCAGTACTGGGGAGTTCGGGAGTATTGCCATGGCTAGTCTAACGGATGCTTTTCGAAGGTTGAGGTACACGATTTCCGGAGTTTTCTTGGTTATGTGTTGACAGATGGATACAACTGGATGTAGGGATTGTTAGTTTGGGTGAGATATATTGCTTCCCCTGTATCCCCAACACCAGATTGCATAACCAGAAAGTTTCGGGAGTTTTATAGGTGGGAATTCAAGTAGCTCCTAGAATATCTTTCCGACAGATGCATGATATGAGATTGGGCTTCGACGTCTAGTGGTCCGCCTATCTAGGATCGTTTTTATAGTGGTCACGTTGTGTCTTAAAGAGCCCTTGGCTATGCTGGTTTGGGGACACTTCGTATGTCATGTGCACTACCTTGTACATGATGGTGCTGTACGATCGAGCCCGTGTGGGCCCCACCACAAAAACTTCGGATGAAATCTCTATCATATGTTTGTTTCCGGCTTATTCTGCAAGCCAAATCCTTTGTTTTGTTTTATATGTGGTATTCGAGTTGCTTTGAAGTCAAATGTTGAATCCATACCTTTCCTAAACGGTGTTCTCATATTGCTATGTGAATACTAATCTTTCTTGATCATCGAGGTCGTCATGTCAATTCTTTTCCAATCGGTGTGCTTCTTTTCAAGTGGATCCGATCATTTCAACATTGGCGAGATCAATTCTAAGTTTTCACAACGGTATCCATTCCATCTGCCCAAGTTGTCTTTGTTTTCCCTCCCTCCCACCCTTTTCTTCAAGGACCTAGATTTCTTAATCAAGTATCCTTTTATTGTTGGGAAGTCTCTCCATTGTTTTTCGTCAATGCTCTTATCCGGTGATTCTCAGGAAGACACTAATGGAGCTTCAAGTTCATCATTCTTCATTCTCGTATTCTTCTCTGGTGGATTAATTTCAAGCTTTCAGTGTTGATCATATTCTTTTCCTCGTGTCAAATGCTTTCTCATGCCGATGCACCTCTTAATCATCCACTTTTCGCCATTCATTTGTTCTGGAGTACTGAAGATATCTCAGGAGATTCATGTTTTCATTCCTAATCTGTTCAAGATATCTCGACGTTGTTATCTCTTTTGAGACATTCAATTCAACTGGCGCAACCTCTCTTTTACATAGTTCAATGGTGTATCTTTTGAGTGGGCCCTAACCCACATGTCTTTTCCTAGGATCTTACCTAACTCTTCTAATTCTCCCGGAGTTTTTCTCAAGTTCTTTTCAAAGGGTGACATAAGAATGGATTTCATCAGTCAGATCTTTTCCAAGATCAATTTCAAATCATTTTCATTGTTTCCTCAACCTCTTCGCTTTTCGTTCCCCCAGAGTGCCTTAACAATTTTGGTGGTGTTTCTCGTTGTCATTTGAAGATCGAAGAAGAGTTTTCCTCTCAATCTTGCCCGTTCTCCCGAAGATTCGTGGTTCTAGCTTCGTGTTACCCTCTCGAATTATTCCGTTTGTCGGAAATTCCTTTTTCTTACCCATCCGGAGTATGTCAGGAGTTGTTTTCCCGTTTCGTTTCACCGGAGGCCATCGTTCCAGAAGAATTATTCGTCCACACATTCCAGTTGTCGTTCTCTTTCATCCCGGCATTTCATTCAAGTGTTCTTTTATCAGCTCGTTATCTCTTTGTTCTTTTGCATCTAAATACCCTCGAGCATATTTGCCTTCTAATTCTTCCCGGTGATTCATTCTCTTTCATCAGTCATTTTCGAATTCTTTTCTGGAGTTCCAAGTTTTCCGCATTATCTCATCACGAAGATCCATCTAAATCATTTCAAGGCTTGAATCCTATTATTTTCATCCTTTTGTTTACTGGAGGCTCTACATGGTGGTTCATCAAGGATTCCTTTCATTCTTCAATTGTTCTTCAAGTTTTTCTCTTGGAGTTATGACCCGCCAAGCTATACTCAAGAATAAACATGGTGCTAAACATATGTTTTGTTTTGTGGAGTTCAAGCTTTCTTCATCTTGCATCCGAAGTGCAATTCTTTCTACCTTAGCTTTTGAGGTGGTGTTATATCATTCTTGACAATTTTCATTCATGTTTCGCCATTCACATGTTGTCAAGAGTGAGGTATTTTAAATCCATCAATCTCTTTGTTGGAGTTATCTTGGTATATATTTCACTTAAAGCCTTCCCTAAGGAATGTTGCTAATTGTGGTGTCTATCGATGATCCATGTTTTCTCCTATCCTCTCGGCGAAAGAAGTTTTCATCCCTTCGTCGATCTCAACCTATCATTGATTCGTTAGTGGCAGAATTTCACCTCAAGTTTTGAGATGTTTTCCATAAGCCCACAATAAGCTTATTCTTTTGTTGTTGATTTTTCAACAACTCTGTTCAACCCTTCTTCGTAAGGATGGTTTTCAAATTCATTTATGGTAGAAGATGTTGTTGTGTTCTCCGTTCTTTTCATTCATTTCTTCCTTTTCTTCCGGAGGCATAGTGATGTTGCTATCGTCCAGTATCATCTCATCTTGTCAAGTTCATGTTCTATTCCTTCCATGTTCAAACAGAGTGCTGCCCGGATTCTTCCACTCTCATCTTGTTTTAACCGGAGTGGCTTCAAAGTCTACCTTGTCCCCGAAGCTCTTGCTTCTCATCATATTCCTTGTTCCTCTTGTCCAATGGACTGTTCGCAATCTTGGTCATCTCCGTTGTTTTGTTTCTTTCAATTTGTTCAACCTCTCAAGGTTCATGGTTCACTACTAGGGAAAACCTTATACACAGAACTTTAGCAGTAGCATGGGTCAAAAAAGCACGTTGGTGCTAAGTAGCAGTAGCGCGCGTGAGGAAACCACGCTGCAGAGAAAGATCTAGCAGTAGCGCGTCTGGCTGTAAACACGTTGCTACTAAAATTCCCACGGCTTAGCCGATAGGCTACACATAGTAGTAGCGACCTATGACGAACCGCGCTACCGCTACTTTATTTGTAGCAGCGCGTTTTAATATAAACTCGCTGCTGCTAGAGGTTATAAAATTAAATCGAAAGAAAATAGAAAGGTAATTGAAAATGAAAGAAATAGAATAAGGTGAAAGGAAAAAAATAAAATGTGAAGAAAACTAAATGAAAAAGGGGGGAAAAGAGAAAGGAGTAGCAGTAGCGTGTATCACAGAACACGCTGTAGCTAAGATAGCAGCACCGCTTTTCCTGGAACGCGCTACTGCTACTTCTGACTTAACCACGGGGTTCGTCCTTCCCCACGCGGCCACTTCCCCCAAATCCAACTCTCTCCACTCTCGCTGCCGCCGTCGCCCATCGGCCGCCGCGCGCTCTCTGCACCCTCTACGCCGCCCCGACCCCAGATTCAACACCGCCCCCACCCCCGACCTCAATGCCGCCCCGGACGCCGCCCCCAACCCCGACCTCGACGCCAACCGCCATCCCCCACGCGCCTGAGCCCCGACCCTGACCTCGACGAAGCCCTGCCCCTCCCTCGTCGCAGACACCCAAGGTGAGCACACCCGCTCCTCCCACTCCCCTACCTCTGCCTAGGGTTTCTTTATATTTTAGTTGCATCAAATTAGTTAGGGTTCATGTAAGAGTGGAAACAAATCGGATGCGGATGCGGCTCAAATGAGTTAGGGTTCATGTAAGGGTGAAAACAAATCAAATTTCTAAGATGAATCATAAAACGAGTAAAATTTGACCACTTATTTCACTTTATAGTTGGATAATTGAAATATCCGCTACCACTTTCCACCCCTATAGCTTCATCAAATTAGATGGTAATTAGGGCAGTAGTTCCTAGGTACTAATTAGGTACTAGAATATTTTTATTTATAGTAAGTTTATTTTTAGTAAGAACTAGTTGAATTAATAGAACTAGTTAGTAAGAACTTGTTGCTATTTTTTAGTTAAAGCAATTTTTCCCGCCTCGACGTGGACGATGCCTATCCCGCATTCTCGTCGTCGAGTTGGCGGAGGACGACACCTGCTTGACCAGATCAGCCATGTCCGGACTGGGCTCCACCGGGGTGGTACTGGGAGGCGCTACCTACTGGGGGCGCAGGTTGGTGAGGAGCCAGCCTGTCGTTGACCCGAACCTTCTTTGGTGGCGGTCGCGTGGGCCAGTGACGATCCAGAGGCTCGAGGACTCCGCGGAGGTGGTGCGTCACCGTGTTAGTGAGGAGGATGCGCACGTCCGTCGCTACTTGTTTGCATTGGAGCACAGGTCGTTCTCTAATACCTGGCAGGTTCTCCGGGGATCTCACTGGAGCTATGATCCTGTGACGGTTCCTTCTCTGTGGGTGTCCACCGCCCGCGCCGATACCCGTCGTGTGCTAGGGTTTAGTTGTATTAGTGATGTTATATGTATGACACTATTCGTGATGTATTAGTGATAATATTCGACGATGTACGGATGCATGAGATGATTTACTTTTGCTTATTGAATGCATGCTAATTTGAGTCCTATAAGATATTTTTAAATGTATATCTTGTGTTGCTCAATATCCTAGTGGCCGGTCATGTTTGCAGGTTACACCTCCGAGTGGCCTATGTTTTTACAGAGTGTTGATTCATTTCCGTTCCAGCAAATTTCAGGCGCTTGATATGTCCTATTTTAGCAAAGGTCATGCCGGATTTTTCCGTGAATTTTGGCATGACTTGTGCCAGAATATGTAGGAAATATCGAGTGCCCCGGTTTGTGTGTTGAGTATCCTGGTAGTTGTCTTCGATCGATTTTTAGTTAATTTTTTAACTATGAACATAGGAAATGTCTGACGACGAAAACGATTTCGGTATTTGCAAATACTGCGAAGACGAGCGCGGCCTATGCGACGGAATCTTCCTAGATGATGATAGGCGCTTCAGCATCAAGCTGGACGAGAACTTCGAAGTGGATACAGTAAGTTACAACGACAAGTCTTTTTTCGTAATTAAGCATGACATCTGCTTCATTTGCTTCAACTTATATTTTTTTTACTATTCTACTAGCGTATCCCCTGCCATGCAAGAGTTTTTGTATTGGATAAGATAGGTTTTAGTCATAGTACGGAGGAAAAGAAAGTTTATTTGAAGATCGAGCATGGTTATATTTTCCATGCAAAATTATACAATTCAGACGACTACACCTATTTTGGATGCAAAACATGGCGAGCACTATGCAAGACTTATGCATTTGAGCCTGATATGGTTATCACCTTTGATATTCGTCCGGAAGATGATATTGAAGGTAATACCAACATCTGGGTTGATGTGCAGACGCCTCCAGTTATACCATTATGTAAGTTTCTCAACCATATTTATGTCTTTGATATTGTTTATTCAAAAATAGTTGACAACTAATTTGTATTGTCAGCTTATTTCAGTGCAAGCAAACATGTCCAGCGCTTGGTAGACAGGACCGTATACTGTCCTGGGGCTGAACTCAACTGCGAGGAGCTCAGTCATTATGTTTCATGGCTTGAGGATCTTGATACCGTCAAGACAAATTTTCTTCCTGCATTTAGAAATGTTAGTACTGAAAATGTGCGACCAATAGTGTTCGTAATGAACTACGGTCACATCTATTTAGGAAGGATGGTAAGATTTTTACTATTTGTCCTCAGTGCATCTTTTCCATACATTATTTTTGAAGCTAAACTTCATTGCTAAGTATGTTACCATACGATGTTCTTCAACAGGGACTCCTGATGAATGTTGTGCCTTATGGGATCGAGACTAAAGGTACCATGAGTATTATCAGCTTACAGCCAAGATATCCTACAAATTACTTTAGTGCATTCAAGATTAGCGACGGATGCTTAATAGTGCAAGACTGGACCAAATATGTGATGGGGGAGCGCAGAGAAGTACTAGGGGGAAGCAAACAGATGCGCTACCCACGATTAGGAGACAGGTTCATCTGCATGCTCCAGCTTGATCAAGGAGGAGAGCTATACATGTTTTATGTTATTTTACCTAAGAGAGAGCAGCAGGAGTGATTAGCTAGCTAGAAATGAGTTTGAGGATGATGATGTGCTACACTATTACTAATGATGATAAAATAGCTAGTGTTGGTGGTAATGACTATGATGATTATTATTAGCTAGTGTTAGTGGTGATTAAATAAATACTGTTGGTGGTAATGACTATGATGATGATTAAATAGCTTGTGCTGGCGGATTAGATTCAAGTGGAGGCAACATGTGGTGCACATCGAAAGTACTACTAGTCCAAACTAGATCAAGTTTGGATTAGTAGTATACTTTTGACATGCACCACATATTGCCTCCACTTGAACCTAGTCCACCTTCATTTGACACATTGTTATGGACATAATGATGTAAACCTCATAACTGGAATTGTACCAATATTTGTACGATGGCGCATAAATACACTAAAAATAAAAAATAAAAAAAGAATACTAGTAGCAATGGACAGAAAACATGCTGCAAGTAGTTACCTTAGCAGTAGCGTGGTACTGAACAAATGCTGCAGCTATTTGTCCTAGCAGTAGCGCGTGCGGGAACACGTTACTGCTAAGCAATAGCTGTAGCGCCTTATTAGTAGCCCGCCTACCCGCGCTACTAGTAAGCACAAAACCAGCGCTACTGCTAGGGTTTTCCCTAGTAGTGGTTTCACTCGTTTGTCGAAGAAGCAACTTAGTTTACCTCTTATCTTCCTCTTCCTTTTCCCTCCGGTGCCATCATAGATCTCGGGACGAGATCCTCGCATAGTGGTGGAGTGTTGTAATGCCCCAGATACAACTTTCCATATTCGTCACTCCAACTCTTGCCTTTTCCGGAGATGCGATATGATATTTCCTTCATGGTTGGGTTTTTGTCTTTTGTTTTGCATTTTGTTCATGCCATGCATCTCATCTCATAGCATCATCCGCATTGCATTCTCATGTTTTCATAAAGCTTGCATCCGTTCATAGTTGCCGATTCTCTCTTTGTCTCTATTGACCAATTGTCAGACCGCTTGTCTTCGTTGACCATTATGAGACCAACTACCCACTTGCAAAAGCGTATCAATATGCAGTTCTATCCTTGGTGGGACCTTCGAGTCTCTTTAGGATACTATCGCATATTGGGCGTGACAAGTTAAAAATCAAAAAGATGACCCCTTCTTTCTTCCTGAGCATTACCGATAAATATTCATTCTTTATACATTAGGTTGGGTTTCAGATGTATATCATTTATTATATGAAACCAAAAAGAAGAAATGGCAAGAAAGTTGTATATAGATGGAGGAATAAATTATGATGTGGAAAACAAGGCAGGAGTTCAAATCCTGTCATCCCTACCTATTACTTCTCCTATGGGCAGTAACGAGGGATCAATTGAGATCGATTCAAATTGGACAAAATTCAGAGTTTCATTTTTCTATATGCATGCGGTACAAAAATCATCCTTTTCTTTACTGCTTTATCTTCCCATTCCCATATTCATAAAAGAACTAGGGAAATGCGAGGGAAAAGAATGCCAAAATCATTTAGAGATTTGACTGGGATTCGTTCTGGCTCAGATGGCGAGGGATTGCTATAACTATTTTTAGAAGCATTAATGGGATCTCTTTTTTTTCTTCATAAGCTTGCATCATGAATCCCACTTCCCATGAACCTCCTCGTTGAGCAGCCGCCTCAGCTTTCTCTTTGTTTAGAATTGAAAGAGAAGTTTTTGGTAGTGGGGTGCGTGGTGTATTAAAAGTGGATATAGACCCCGGACAAGAAAGCCTTTTTAAACCGTCTTCTTTGTGGACTCGGTTGTAGGCTATATATCCATGGCTTGTTGAGATCCCCTTCCTCCTTCCTTTCTCACTGGAAAAAGCAGTAGTTGTCAATCGACGACGGCTGGCTTTCTAGCTAGAAAATCCCTTGCCCAACAGGAACAGGATCTCTTGCCGGCGCTGGCACGAATTAAACTGCGGATCAGGCGTGTGGAAATAGGACTCGAGTGGAAGACTCAGAAGAGGAATATGAGACCCTAGAAGACGAATACAGGACCCGAGAGGACGAATATGTATATGAAACCCTAGAAGAATCTAAATATGGAATCCTAGAAGACGAATACGAATATAAAACCCTAGAAGACGAGTATGGGAGCCTAGAAAACGAATATGGGAACCCAGAGGACAAAGAAGAAGAGCCGGTGAAAAAAAAGAAAGCTAGAATTTCCAATAGTGATACCAGCTTGACAAGCTACCTTTCCTCTTGATATGAGGTGCGAAGAGAAACATCTCTTTTTTATGACTTCCACAAGAAGAGATGGGAAGACCCTTCGCGGTCCTGCTCCCTGGTCTCTACCTTGCTTACCTCACCTCGTAGGGGCCAGCGTACCCATACCAAAAATGATTTAATCTTTTTATGGGTGCTTTCGACTAGGCTCTCATTAAGGAATCGGCCAAACAAGACCGAGATTCCCGTGAGAATTGCTACGCTGCCTGCACTAAAATTGCAAGAATCACTTTATACGCTATTTCGAAATCGAATGAATTGAGCAAGCCTGCTATCAGGCAGTGAGTGGGAATCAATCCTGAAAGAGAGAAGGTCTAGTGCTCTAAGAAAATATTTGATTCGCCGAAAAATTGGCTTTATCAAACCAATCCATGTTCAGAAGCCTTCCATCAAAAGCCAGTGGTCTAGGCCGCTTTCCTTGACTTTGAGTTGGATCTCATTCTTCTTCCCTGAACAAAAAGAGGGTAGAGCATTAGTACTTATTCTGATCATTTGCTTATATTTAGATTCTAGTAGTTTATTTCAGTCGTATTTGTATCCTTACTGTGGTTTTTTAAGGGTAACAAATAAAAGTATGCAGGTTCTATTTTATTGTTCTGAGACATATGATGATAGCATTGAGAATGAGAAATCTTTGCAAAATGCACGTATTATTAAGGAGTTTTGGAACCGTTTCTTTGTTGCCAGCTGAGAAATAATACTCATTTTTTTCGGATGAGGGGGAGTGTCTTTGTTTGTTCAACGTGCAAATCCGGGAGGAAGGGGCAGGACTTGTTGTTCGGACAGTCTAGTTTTGTTTTTGTTTGGTGCCAATGTCCCAGTGAAGGAAGGAGGGCTTGCTGTTCCAACAACCGCTCTCTTCTCTCTCCGCTCCCTGATGTCTTCTCCATGAGCAAAAGCCCCTGTCATGATGAACCCTGCAATATATTGGTGATGAGTATATAAGGCAGCTTGAGTAGTAAAGTCTTGTGCTATGAATGCATAAGGAGGTAAATAGTACATATGTTGAGCTACTAAGGAAGTAATAACCCCTAAAGAAGCTAGAGCAAGACCTAACTGAAATCTCTCAAATGGATGTCAAAAATGCTTTCCTTCATGGTCATCTACATGAGTTTTTTCTATATGCAGCCACCTCTGGGTATTGAAGTTCCTGATGGTCATGTTTGTCGCCTTCGAAAGGCCCTCTAGGGGAAAAAAGCAACCACCTCATGCTTGGTTTGAGTGGTTCAGCTCTGTGGTTCAAGCTGTTGGTTTCCCTTCTAGTGAGCATGACCCTGCACTTTTCACTCACCATTAGATTTCAAAGTAGCCCGGTCTAATTCAAAATTTTTCCCTAATTGAGAATGCCTCGCATATTTTTTTACAGTAGCAGGATCAGAATAACTTACTCCATTAAGTTCGACACCATAGAACTCCACCGTTACGCCTACTTGTTCAACACTATATTTGGATTCTGCTCTTCTAAAAGGAACGTCTGGCACATACCCGTTATCTCAAGTTTTTGATCAAACGAATCCATTGACACAAACTGTTCATGGGCGAAAAGTGAGTTGTTTAGGTCTTGGAGGGTTGACGGGGAGAACCGCAAGTTTTCGGAGCCAAGATATTCATCCGAGTCACTATGGGCGTATTTGTCCAATTGACACGTCTGAAGGAATCAATGTTGGACTTACTGGATCCTTAGCAATTCATGCCAGAATTGATCACTTGTGGGGATCCATAGAGAGTCCGTTTTATGAAATATCTGCTGAGAAAGCAAAAGAAAAAAAAGAGACCAACTACCCACTTGCACGCGATCGCCTTGTTCCTCTGCACAGTGCACAGACCCCTCCCGCACGTCTGAAACTTCCCCGAACCCGACCCGCTCAGTCATCACCGATGGGTCCAGATCATCCCCTGACATCTATAAAACATCTCCGTTTTCGTAATTGGACTTCCTAACCTATTTATTCTCAACCGCCCAATTACGATCGGATGGACTAAACCCACTCCCATTATCCTATATATAGACCAACCCCTACCTGGACCAAACCCTATTTTCTAGGGATCAACCCTAGTCGCCGCCGCACACTCACCTTCCTCCCTTCCTCGGGATCTCCCCTGTCCCATCCACCATTCCATCCCCATCCCGCAGCCGCCACTCTGTTCCTCATCGGTTTGCACGCCCGGCCAACCAGAGCTCCTCTCGATCCAACTCCACCTCACCTGCTGCCTCCTCCCACAAGCCTCGTACCACCTCGCCCGATCCCCTGCTCGTTCGAGCCCCTGTCAAGGTGCTTCCGCAGCGACCCAATGACCAAAGCCTCCACCGCCGCCTCCTCTGCTCCCGAGGCCCGAGCGTCCTCTCGTTCAAGACCACGAGCCCCTCGTCACCGCGCCGCTCCGACGAGCCTGCCCGCCGACAACCTCGACCTGCAGATGAGCCCCGCCGGCCCTCCTTTGCCTCCTTGATTCACCCCTTCTCTCTCTCCCTCTCTGACCTATCTTTCTCTCATGGTATAGCAGCCACAGGAGCTCCGTCGTGGCCATGAAGCCCCAGCTCCCGTTGTCGTCCTGTTTTTGTTCGTCGTCGTCTCTGACCGATCCGACGAGGCCTTGCATCTCCAGCCTCGTCCCGGCCTCCAGGTCGCCGCGCCTCTAGCCCTCGGCCTCGTGCCACCTCCGCCCGCCCGAGCTCCGGCCAGCCACCAGCAGACCGTGCCCCTCGCCTCTGCCCTTCACCTTTCTTCCTTCATCTCCTCCTCTCAACTCCCTCGTTCTTCTCATGCATCAGGTGTTCCTTGCGCCACGGAAGCCACCAAGACCACCGCGCTAAGCTTCAAGTCCCACCGCCACTTTTTTGTTGGATCCGTATGGGACCGGCCGGATCTGCTCGTCCTCGCCGTCCCTCCGGTCGACCGGCCTTTGCTTCCCCTGCTTTTAGCAGTGGTTCGGGATCAAGCTCGCCCGCTCGTTGATCGCGCCGCGCGTGGGCCTCCTTGCCTCGCCAAGGCCCAGCGCCCACCTCTAGGTGAGCATCCCAGCCAACCCAGTTCGATCCAGATTCGGCCTGCATCATTTTTTTCCTGTTCTGGATGTTCTGTCCAATTATCCAGAGAGTGCAGATTTACACAAAAGTCCCTCATGTTCATGCATTTAATAACTCATGAACCGTGCGTCGGATTAAAATGATTCAAACATGTAAAATGCTTAGTTTTTCATCTAGTTTCATAATCTGCTGCTTTCATCCATGTTAAATATGTTTAAAATGTTGTTTGATTAAATTTGCTCAAATGCCATGTTAAAATGATTTATTTCATAACTAATTAGCAGTAGCTCCGAATTTAATAAACTTTATATGTAAATGGGGTGGAAAAATGCATAGATTAACATGGTGCACTTTGTTTTACTGTTTAAAAACTCTAAAATTGTGTTTAGGGCAGAACAGTACCAAATTCATAATTTGCATATGGGGATTTTCCAGAATTGTTGTTTGTTGTTTCCAGCCTCATTTAAATTGCCTAGATAGGTAGTTTATTATGCTTCATATCTTGACATGTTTAACAACATTTAATATTGTTGTGTACCTAAACGAGAGTGAACTAAATAACTCGAATGTGGTGTTTCGTCAATATGCAACTCGTTGCATATTGAGCTCCACTTAACTTGTAGTGTTGTTTGTGCATATTGCCATGCCATGCCACATTAAATCGGAAATGCATCATACTTGGTTGTGCATCGTGCCATGTTTATGTGATGGTTGTTTACCATGTTGTTTGCTTCTTTTCGGGTTGCTTCTCTCGTTAGCTTCGGTTTCATTCCGGAGTTGTGAGGATTCGTTCGACCACGTCCGCTTGTCTTCTTCATGGACTCGTTCTTCTTCCTAGCGGGATTTCAGGCAAGATGACTGAGGGAGTCCCGGACTAGGGGGTGTCCGGATAGCCGAACTACCATCATCGGCCGGACTCCAAAACTATGAAGATACAAGATTGAAGACTTCGTCCCGTGTCCGGATAGGACTTTCCTTAGCGTGGAAGGCAAGCTTGGCGATACAGATATGTAGATCTCCTACCTTTGTAACCGACTCTGTGTAACCCTAGCCCTCTCCGGTGTCTATATAAACCGGATGGCCTTAGTCCATAGGACGAACAACAATCATACCATAGGCTAGCTTCTAGGGTTTAGCCTCCTTGATCTCGTGGTAGATCTACTCTTGTAACCCACATCATCAATATTAATCAAGCAGGACGTAGGGTTTTACCTCCATCAAGAGGGCCCGAACCTGCGTAAAAACATCGTGTCCCTCGTCTCCTATTACCATCCGCCTAGACGCACAGTTCGGGACCCCCTACCCGAGATCTGCCGGTTTTGACACCGACATTGGTGCTTTCATTGAGAGTTCCTCTGTGTCGTCACCGATAGGCTCGATGGCTTCTTCGATCATCAACGACGATGCATTCCAAGGTGAGACCTTCCTCCCCGGACAGATCTTCGTATTCGGCGGCTTCGCACTGCGGGCCAATACGCTTGGCCAGCTGGAGCAGATCGAAGGCTACACCCCTGGCCGTCAGGTCAGATTTGGAAGTTTGGACTTCACGGCTGACATCCGCGGGGACTTGATCCTCGACGGATTCGAGCCACAGCCGAGCGTGCCGTACTGTCACGATGGGCATGATTTAGCTCTGCAGCTAGACAGTACCCTGGAGGCCGCACTCCAGCCCGCTCCGATCTTCGACTCGGAGCCGGCTGCGCAGACCCAGGATGAATGGCTAGACACCGCCTCGGGGGCTGCAACCTCTACGGCGATAGAGCCGAACACCGATCTTGTCCCCCATGAAGCTCGTGACTCCGAGGTGCCGGACTCCTTGCCGGACTCCGGACCTCCCGCGCCCCCTCCAGTCGAATCCGATTGGGCGCCGATCATGGAGTTCACCACGGCGGACATCTTTCAACACTCACCTTTTGGCGACATCTTGAGTTCGCTAAAGTACCTCTCATTATCAGGAGAGGCCTGGATAGACTGCGGCCAGGACGGTTGGGATGCGGACGACGAAGAAATTCAGAGCCCACCCACCACCCACTTGGTAGCCACTGTCGACGATCTAACCGACATGCTAGATTACGACACTAAGGACATCGACGGTATGGACGACGATGCCGGAGACGACCAAGAACCAGCGCCCACCGGGCACTGGAAAGCCACCTCTTCATACGACATATACATGGTGGATATCCCAAAGGATGGGAACGGCGAAGTAATAGCGGAGGATGACCCCTCCAAGAAACAGCCCAAGCGCCGGCATCAGCGGCGCTGCTCTAAATCCCGCCATAGCAAGAATGAGGATTCCGGCACCGGAGACAATAATACACCGGATAGCGCCAAAGACAACCCACTCCAGCAAGACCCAGCACAAGAGGAGGGGGACGCCAGCCCTCATGAGAGAGCGGCCGAAGAAGAGGTAGAGGACTATATGCCTCCCTCCGGAGACGAGGCAAGCCTCGACGACGACGAATTCGTTGTGCCTGAGGATCCCGTCGAACAGGAGCGTTTCAAACGCAGGATTATGGCCACGGCAAACAGCCTGAAGAAAAAGCAGCAGCAGTTTAGAGCTGATCAAGATCTGCTAGCCGACAGATGGACCGAAGTCCTCGCGGACAAAGAGCATGAACTCGAACGCCCCTCCAAAAGCTACCCCAAGCGTAAGCTGCTCCCCCGATTAGAGGTGGAGGGAGACAATACGGCTAATCGACCACCCCGTGGTCGCGACAGAGAGGCCTCAAGGCCCTTCACTAGACCCGTACCCCGGCATCGCTCGAAAAGCACAAGGTCACAGGGGAACACTCCGGACCTGCAAGACATATTGGAGGATAAGGCAAGACAATCAAGATCGATCTATGGATCACGTGGGCGCCCCATGATACGTGACGATCACCGTCACCCCGGACACAGTAAGTCTGGACGGGCCGAACACAACAGACAAAGCTCTTTTGAGCTCCGTCGCGATATCGCCCAGTACAGAGGCGCCGCACACCCACTGTGCTTCACAGATGAGGTAATGGATCATCAAATCCCAGAAGGGTTTAAACCCGTCAATATTGAATCTTATGATGGCACAACAGACCCCGCGGTCTGGATCGAGGACTATCTCCTCCACATCCACATGGCCTGAGGAGACGATCTCCACGCCATCAAATATCTCCCACTCAAACTTAAAGGACCAGCCCGACACTGGCTTAACAGCTTGCCAGCAGAGTCAATCGGGAGTTGGGAGGACCTGGAAGCCGCATTCCTCGATAACTTCCAAGGCACGTACGTGCGACCACCAGATGCAGATGACCTAAGCCACATAATTCAGCAGCCAGACGAATCGGCCAGAAAACTCTGGACACGGTTCTTAACCAAGAAAAACCAAATCGTCGATTGTCTGGATGCCGAGGCCCTCGCGGCCTTCAAGCGTAACATCCGCGA
This sequence comes from Triticum dicoccoides, assembly GCF_002162155.2. NCBI lineage: Eukaryota > Viridiplantae > Streptophyta > Magnoliopsida > Poales > Poaceae > Triticum > Triticum dicoccoides. The sequence continues at coordinate 495,953,806 of NC_041393.1, read as the reverse complement.
CGAGTGGCTTGCCCGACACCTGGGACAGGAAAAGCCAAAATCCATGGCAGCCCTTACATCACTCATGACCCGCTTCTGTGCGGGTGAGGATAGCTGGCTAGCACGCAGCAACAACCTCAACAAAAATTCTGGAAGTCCGGATATCAAGGACCGTAGTGGCAGGTCGCGTCGCAACAAAACAAACGCCACATTAACGGCGATAACAGTGAGGATACGGCAGTCAATGCCGGATTCGGAGGCTCTAAACCCGGTCAACGGAAAAAGCCATTCAAAAGAACAACTCAGGGTCCGTCCAATTTGGACCGAATTCTCGACCGCTTGTGCCAGATACATGCCACGCCTAAAAAGCCAGCTAACCACAACAATAGGGATTGTTGGGTGTTCAAGCAGGCAGGCAAGTTAATTGCCGAAAACAGCGACAAGGGGCTACATAGCGACGACGAGGAAGAGACCCGACCGCCGAACAATAGAGGACAGAAGGGTTTCCCCCCACAGGTGCGGACGGTGAACATGATATATGCCACGCACATACCCAAAAGGGAGCGGAAGCATGCACTAAGGGATGTATACGCGATGGAGCCATCCATGGTCCTCTTGCCCGATCACCTTTGACCGAAGGGACCACCCCACCAGCATTCGCCATGGTGGGTTCGCCGCATTGGTTCTAGACCCAATCGTCGATGGATTTCATCTCACCAGAGTCCTGATGGACGGCGGTAGCAGCCTAAACCTGCTTTATCAAGACACGGTGCGCAAAATGGGCATAGACCCCTCAAGGATTAAACCTACCAGGACGACCTTTAAAGGCGTCATACCAGGTGTAGAAGCCAATTGTACAGGCTCGGTTACACTGGAAGTGGTCTTCGGATCCCCGGGTAACTTCCGAAGCGAGGAGTTAATCTTCGACATAGTCCCATTCCGCAGCGGCTATCATGCCTTGCTCGGACGTACCGCGTTCGCAAAGTTCAACGCGGTGCCGCACTACGCATACCTCAAGCTCAAGATGCCAGGCCCTAGAGGAGTCATCACGGTCAACGGAAACACTGAATGCTCCCTCCAAACGGAGGAACATACAATGGCTCTCGCAGCAGAAGTACAAAGCAGCCTTTTAAGGCAATTCTCGAGTCCGGCTGCCAAGCGGCCGGACACAGCTAAGCGTGCCCGGAGTAACCTACAACACGACCACCTGGCACGTTCCAAGCACGCGTAGCAGTGCGGCCCTACCCCAGCCCCTGTAAAACATTAAGACAGACCCTTCGCGTACTCCATTACGCTCTGAAGATACCATGGGCATGGGGCAAGGGGCTCGACCACGATAAGCCCAGACTGCGGCTTAACCGCACCAGGGGCTCTTAAGTGTGTCGTTTCTTTTTCTTTTCCTTTCATTTTTACCTACAGGACTCCGTTCGTCAGAGGCCCTATCCGGCAGCAGACATGCCGAACCCACGATGCAACAGCCAGGGAAGGAGAAAGGCTACAACGAAAATCCAGGTGGTCTCCATCATGAGCATTAAATCTGTTTTATGCATTATTCCGTAGCCTACCCCTGGAGGGGGACATGTTAAACAGTCCCATCCCTTGCTTACCGCACCACTTGTATCGTCCTGCACTTACAGCAGTTTTTATTGAATAAAGCAATGCAGCACATTTTTGCTTCTAATTGCATTTCTTTCTTACACATATGTTCATCTATGACATGTTGCATCCGTACATTTTGGTACGGCCAAATACACCAGGGGCTTATGTTTCCCGCGTTATGGTGTGATAAGTCCGAACACTTTCACAAGTGCGGCACCCCGAACTTATAGCATTATATGCATCGGCTCCGAATCATGTTCTTGGGTCAATAGTTGGGTTTGCCCGGCTCCCATGTTTTGGTACCTTACGTTCCGTTTTATCGGCTAAGGTAGCACTGGCAGAACCACTGCGATTGCACCCCAGTTGAGCTGGGTTAACGCCTCAGTGGAGAAAGCTAAAACTGACCGTCATGATGAGGCGAGAGCTGGTCGCTGTTCGAGAGGTTCTTTGCGAGTCCCTAAAGACTTATGCCGCTTCGAGCGAGGAGCCAGATTCTGTCCGGCCAAGGCGTGGATAGCGCCCCAAATTCGGCCTTCCGAAAACTAGGGGCTTCGCGAAATTTAAAATTATAGAATTATATGGCTAAGTGAGAGTGTTCAAGCATTATAAGTCCGGTTGCCTTGTTCGTTGTGTTGAGCGCCTCCCTAGATGGACCCAAAAATGGGAACAAGAGCGCTCGAGTTTATCCTGAACACCCCAGCACTCGTGGCATGGGGGCTGAAGCCGACGACTTGCCATCTCTCAGATTTGATAAACAGCCGCACAGAAGGTAATATTTTAAATTAACAAGCGTTGCAGGATAACAAAATGCGAGTCTACTCAAATATTACATCTTTGGAGCACTCACCCGCAATAGTGCGGGCGCCCTTCAGCACACTCTTATAATACATCTCGGGCGTACGATACTCCTTGCCCTCTGGTGGTGGGTCCGTCACAAGCTTCTGGGCATCCATCTTGCCCCAGTGCACCTTTGCGCGGGCAAGGGCCCGACGCGCACCCTCGATACAGGCGGAGTGCTTGATAACTTCAACCCACGGGCACGCGTCCACCAGCCGCTGCACCAGGCCGAAGTAGCTCCCAGGCATAGCCTCCTTAGGCCACAGCCGAACTATGAGGCCCTTCATGGCCTATTCGGCCGCCTTGTGGAGCTCGACCGGCTGCTTCAGCTGGTCGCTAAGGGGCACCGGATGTCCGGCCTCAGCATACTGAGACCAGAAGACCTTCTCTGTTGAGCTCCCCTCCTCGGCCTGGTAGAATGCGGCAGCATCGGACACGCTGCGGGGAAGATCTGCGAATGCTCCTGGAGAGCTCCGAATTCAGGTAAGCGACAGGTAATTAACACTCACATGCTTACTTTGCATGAAAAATGCCTTACCAGCTGCTATTTTCTTCACCGCCTCTATCTCCTGGAGGGCCTTGTAGGCTTCGGCCTTAGCGGCTTTGGCACTCTCAAGAGCCGTTGCAAGCTTAGACTCTCGAGTCTTCGAGTCACGCTCCAGGCTCTCGTGTTTCTCCACGAGATCCTGGAGCTCTTGCTGTACCTCCGCCACCTGCGCCTCATGTTTCTCTCGCTCGGTGCGCTCCACAGCCGCATTGCGTTCGGCCGCGGCCACCGCCTCCTTTAGGGTTGCCACCTCGTTAGTGGCCCCTGCAATACCCCAGTTATCCTTGTCATTTTTCTTGCAACCAAATCCTTTTCTGTAAGGTACAATTTTCATAAGGTATTACTCACCTTCTTTTTCCTCGAGCTGCTTCTTGGCATGGCCGAGCTCGTTCTCGGACCGCTCAAGGTTTTCCTTCAAAGTTTTGACCTCCGCAGTCAGTGCGGCAGAGGTCAGCAGCACAGCCTGCAATCCCATATTGACATATTTTCATGACTCCTGCGTTTATCTTTCTAAAGATCCTCAGTCCGGCTTTTCTTTCCGAACACCGAACCGAGCATCAGGGGCTACTGTCTATGCGGTACCATTTTACATATATTGAAATTCTTACCTCAAAGCCTGTTAGAAGGCTGCTGCAGGCTTTGGTCAGCCCGCTCTTGACGAGCTGAACCTTTTGAATCACCGCACTCATAACAGTGCGGTGTTCCTCTTTGATGGAGGCGCCGTTGAGCGCCTCCAGCAAATTATCCGGCACCTTCGGTTGGACGGAGGCAGCCGGCGTCGCGGTCTTGCCCTTCTTACGAAGGGGTCGCCCGCCGGACTCCGGAGCCACTATGGGTTCCGGGGCTGAGTCCGGTGCAAAGTCTGGGAGGTTGTCATGCGACACCTCCGGGTCCCTCTCCTCCTGGTGGGTCCCTTCCTAGGATCCCACCTCGGCATTGTCCGCATCACGGGGGCTGGAGGCAGTCGGAAGAGAATCCATATCTGACGCCCCTAAGGACCCGCTCGACGAAGTGGGGAGATCATCCTTAGGCGGACTGCAGGGTTGTATGCGTCATTAGAAAGACATAACGTGGCGGAAAACGAAAACCTTGAGGTTATTCGGGAGTCCGGATACTTACGATCTCGCCAGAGGCTTGGCCCTTGGAGGCCAGTCCTCGTCGTCGTCACTGGCGTTGGCGGAACAGTCCGGGGGAAGAGTTTTTCCCCTCTTGGACCCTTCGGCCTCCCTTGTTGGGGAGGCCTTCCTTTTCTTCCCTCCCCCCACTGGGGGAGAGGCTTTCTTCTTCTCCTCCTCGCCTTGGTGGGAGGAGTCGGCCTCGGATTCATCGTCCGATAGCACCTGAAAACGGGAACTCTTCCGAGTCCCCGTGGCCTTCTTCTTGGCCTCCTTCTCCGGCACCACGTGGGGTGCCAGAGCCAGCAGCCCCGTTAGGCGGGCGTCAGCTGGGTCCTCTGGCAATGGGGTCGGACAGATAGCCTGTGCGGCCTTCTTCAGCCAGTCCTATCAAAGGAAAGGGAGTTTAGATCCCGCATAGAGTCAAACTATGAATAACAAGCGTCCCGTAAAGGACAATAGCACTTACCTCGTCAGCTGGACGCTGCGAGCTAAATCCGCGATCTTCGGTAGCGGATGTGGGAGCCTCGGCGCCCTTGAACATCACCTTCCAGACCTCTCCATACGTAGTGTCGAAGAGCCCATTCAAAGTCTGGTGCTGCGCCGGATCGAACTCCCACATATTGAAGCCCCGTCGTTGGCACGGGAGAATCTGGCGGATGAGCATGACCTGGACTACGTTGACGAGCTTGAGCTTCTTGTCCACCAGCTTTTGGACGCAGGCTTGGAGTCCGGTCAGCTCCTCCGAATCGCCCCAAATCCGGCCGCTCTCTTTCCAGGAGGTGAGCCGTGTGGGAATGCCGAATCTGAATTCGGGGGCCGCTGCCCATTCGGGGTCACGCGGCTCGGTGATGTAGAACCACCCCGATTGCCACCCCTTGATGGTTTCCACAAAGGTGCCCTCCAGCCACGTAACGTGGGACATCCTGCCCACCATGGCGCCTCCGCACTCCGCTTGGCTGCCCTTCACAACCTTCGGCTTGACACTGAAGGTCTTGAGCCACAAGCCGAAGTGGGGCTGGATGCAGAGGAAGTCCTCGCACACGACGATAAACGCCGAGATGTTGAGAATAAAATTCGGGGCCAGATCATGGAAATCTAGGCCGTAGTAGAACATGAGCCCCCGGACAAAGGGATGAAGTGGGAAGCCCAGTCCGCGGAGGAAATGGGGAAGGAACACTACCCTCTCATGGGGCCTAGGGGTGGGGATGAGCTCTCCCTCGTTGGGGAGCCGATGCGCGATGTCGCTGGACAAGTATCCGGCGCTGCGCAGCTTCTGGATATGCCCCTCCGTGACGGAGGAGGCCATCCACTTGCCTCCCGCTCCGGACATATTTGGAGAAGTTTGAGGTGAGATGTGCGGGCTTGGGCGCTAGAGCTCGAGTTTGTGGAGATGGATAAGCCAAGGAGGAAGAAGGCTCGGGTAAAAGGATTGGATCTTTATCCCCTTATATGGGCGGACGGAAACATGCGTCCCCACCGGCCTGATAAAACTCGCTTATCTCCCAAGCACCGCAATCAATGGCGCGGTTGGGTTACCCACGTCCGTATTGATGGGAATCCCGGAATAAGGGGAACATGATCTTTGCTTCGACAAGATGTGCCAAGGAAACCGCCTCGCTAAATGCGCTGGGATGGAACAATAAAAACAATTTGAAGGCTTGGTAGTGGTGTGACGTTACGCCACAAAATACGTCAGTAGATTGAACTTGTGTAATATTATTCTCTCTACGGTTGTATGTGGAATTTATTTTGCAGAGCCGGACACTATCCTGGTGTTCACAATCTTCTATAAATTATTCGGAGGAGGAACCTGCCTTGCAATGCCGAAGACAACATGCGCGTCGGACTCATCGTCATTGAAGCCTGGTTCAGGGGCTACTGAGGGAGTCCCGGACTAGGGGGTGTCCGGATAGCCGAACTACCATCATCGGCCGGACTCCAAGACTATGAAGATACAAGATTGAAGACTTCGTCCCGTGTCCGAATGGGACTTTCCTAGGCGTGGAAGGCAAGCTTGGCGATACGGATATGTAGATCTCCTACCTTTGTAACCGACTCTGTGTAACCCTAGCCCTCTCCAGTGTCTATATAAACCGGATGGCCTTAGTCCATAGGACGAACAACAATCATACCATAGGCTAGCTTCTAGGGTTTAGCCTCCTTGATCTCGTGGTAGATCTACTCTTGTAACCCACATCATCAATATTAATCAAGTAGGACGTAGGGTTTTACCTCCATCAAGAGGGCCCGAACCTGGGTAAAAACATCGTGTCCCTCGTCTCCTGTTACCATCCGCCTAGACGCACAGTTCGGGACCCCCTACCCGAGATCCGCCGGTTTTGACACCGACAATGACCGTCACCTTGGATCTCACTACTATCATTGCTATGCTAGTTGCTTTGTTTTATCGCTGTGTTGCGCTACCTATCACTTGCTTTTCAAGCCTCCCAAATTGCCATGTCAACCTCTAACCTTTTCACCCTTCCTAGCAAACCGTTGCTTGGCTATGTTACCGCTTTGCTCAGCCCCTCTTATAGCATTGTTAGTTGCAGGTGAAGTTGAAGATTGCTCCTTGATGGACAGGATTTTGTTGGGATATCACAATATCTCTTATTTAATTAATGCATCTATATACTTGGTAAAGGATGGAAGGCTCGGCCTTATGCCTGGTGTTTTTTTTTCCACTCTTGCCTCCCAAGTTTCCGTCATACTGGTGTTATGTTCCTTGATTTTGCGTTCCTTACGCGGTTGGGGGATTTATGGGACCCCCTTGACAGTTCGCTTTGAATAAAACTCCTCCAGCAAGACCCAACCTTGGTTTTACATTTGCCTCAGCCTTTTTCCCTTGGGAGTCCCGCTCCCAA
>NC_041393.1:495942483-495946727 GCF_002162155.2 Triticum dicoccoides | reverse complement strand
GGGACCATCCCTGGCAACTTGGGTTACGTCGGTACGTGTACGCTTCGCTATCCGGTGTGTCCTGAGAACGAGATACGTGCGACTCCTATCAGGATTGTCAACACATCGGGCGGCTTTGCTGGTCTTGTTTTACCATTGTTGAAATGTCTTATAAACCGGGATTCCGAGACTGATCGGGTCTTACTGGGAGAAGGAATATCCTTCGTTGACCGTGACGGCTTGTGATGGGCTAAGTTGGGACACCCCTATAGGGTATAAACTTTCGAGAGTCGTGCCCATGGTTATGTGGCAGATGGGAATTTGTTAATGTTCGGTTGTAGATAACTTGACACTAGATACGAATTAAAACGCATCAACCATGTGTGTAGCCATGATGGTCTCTTTTCGGCGGAGTCCGGGAAGTGAACACAGTTTTGAGTTATGTTTGACGTAAGTAGGAGATTAGGATCACCTCTTGATCATTGCTAGCTTCACGACCGTTCCTTTGCTTCTCTTCTCGCTCTTATTTGTGTATGTTAGCCACCATATATGCTTATTCGCTGCTGCAACCTCACCACTTTACCCCTTCCTACCCATTGAGCTTTGCTAGTCTTGATACCCATGGTAATGGGATTGCTGAGTCCTCATGGCTCACAGATTATTACAACAACAGTTGCAGGTATAGGTTATGCGATGATCATGATGCGAGAGCGATGTTTACTTGTTTTGGAGTTCTTCTTCTGCTTCATCTTCGATCAGGGAATAGGTTCCCGGTCGGCGGCCTGGGCTAGCAGGGTGGATGTCGTTTGAGCTTCTGTTTGTGTTTCATCCGTAGTCGGATGTTGATATTGTGTATGATGTACTATTGTATTCGTGTGGCATTGTATGCCTCTTGTATGTATCCCCATCTATTATGTAATGTTGATGTAATGATATCCACCTTGCAAAAGCGTATCAATATGTGATTCTATCCTTGGTGGGACCTTCGAGTCTCTTTAGGATAGTATCGCATATTGGGCGTGACAAGGTGGCCGAATTGGACTAAGGAAAGGGGACGCCACCCCCCCCTTCCTTCTCATACTCCCTCTCCTTCCCCCTTTCCACCTTCGTAAGAAGGAAAAAAGAGAGAGGGCAAATCCTACTAGGAGTGGAGTCCTAGTAGGACTCCCCCTCCCTTGGCGCGCCCCTGGTGGCTAACCTCCTCCTCCCTCCTTTATATACGGGGGCAGGGGGGCACCCCAAAGGCACAACATTGTCTTAGCTGTGTGCGATACCCCTCCACTGTTTACTCCTCCGATAGTATCATCGTAGTGCTTAGGCGAAGCCCTGCGCGGATCACATCATCAACACCGTCACCATGCCGTCATGCTGATGAAACTCTCCCTCAACTCTCTGCGGGATCAAGAGTTCGAGGGACGTCATCAAGCTGAACATGTGTTGAACTTGGAGGTGTCATACGTTCGGTACTTGGATTGGTTGGATCATGAAGACGTTCGACTACATGAACCGCGTTAACTAACGCTTTCACTTTCGGTCTATGAGGGTATGTGGACACACTCTCCCCCTCTCATTGATATGCATCTCCTAGATAGATCTTGCGTGATTGTAGGAATTTTTTTTAAATTGCATGCTACGTTCCCCAACAAAATATTGGGTGAAGAAATAACAGAAGGGGACCCACCAGGTGGCCACAAGCCTGGGGGCGCGCCCTACCCCCAGGGCACACCTTTTGAGCTTGCGGCCCCCTCGGCAAGTCCCCGGTGTCCATCTTCTGCTATATGGTGGGTTTTGACCTAGAAAAAATCATCAGGAAGCTTTCGGAACAAAGCGTCACCGTCTCGAGGTGGAACTGGGGTAGAAGCAATCTAGGGCTCCGGCGGAGCTATTCTGCCGGGGAAATCAAAGTCATCGTCATGATCAACGATCCTCTCATGGAGGGAGGATCAATCTTCACCAGCACCATCTCCTCTCAAACCCTAGTTCATCTCTTGTATTCAATCTTTGCCTCAAAACATCAGATCTATACCTGTGGGTTGCTAGTAGTGTTGATTACTCTTTGTAGTCGATGCTAGTTGGTTTATTTGGTGGAAGATCATATGTTCATATCCTTAATGATATTCAATACCCATCTGATCTTAAACATGAACATGCTTTGTGAGTAGTTACGTTTGTTCATGAGGACATGGGAGAAGTCTTGTAATCATGTGAATTTGGTATTCGTTTGATATTTTGATGAGATGTATGTTGTCTTTCCTCTAGTGGTGTTATGTGAACGTCGACTACATGACAGTTCACCATGATTTGGGCCTAAGGGAAGGCATTGGGATGTAATAAGTAGATGATGGGTTGCTAGAGTGACAGAAGCTTAAACCCTAGTTTATGTGTTGCTTCGTAAGGGGCTGATTTGGATCCACATGTTTAATGCTATGGTTAGATTTATCTTAATTCTTCTTTCGTAGTTGTAGATGCTTGCAAGAGGGGTTAATCATAAGTGGGTGGCTTGTCCAAGTAAGGACAGCACCCAAGCACCGGTCCACCCACATATCAAATTATCAAAGTAACGAATGCGAATCATATGAGCATGATGAAAACTAGCTTGACAATAATTCCCATGTGTCCTCGGGAGCGCTTCGCTTTATATAAGAGTTCGCCCAGGATTATCCTTTGCTACAAAAAATATTGGCCCACCTTGCTGCACTTTTGTTACACTTGTTACTTGTTACCCGTTACGAATTTTCTTACTACCAAACTATTTGTGACCGATAATTTCAGTGCTTGCAGAAAATACCTTGCCGAAAATTGTGTGTCATTTCCTTCTGCTCCTGGTTGGGTTCGACACTCTTACTTATCGAAAGGACTACGATAGAGCCCCCTTTACTTGTGGGTCAACATACACCGACGACGAAGAGCTCCTCATGATCCTCGCCGCTCTGGCTGGCCTGTTTGCGAACAATGCAAAGTCGCTGCAAGGTGGCTCGGCTCCGGGCCGCCGTAAGAGCAAGCAGAGGCATCGAATGGAAGACTATTTCTTGCTCTACGTCGACTACTTCACCAACGCTCTAGTGCACGGCAAAAAAGTATTTCGGCACCGTTATCTGATGATCCGGAAGCTCTTCCTCGGGATTGTGAATGTCATCCGGGAGCTCGACAGCTATTTCATTTGCAAGAAGGATTGCACCTGCACAGTTGGATTCTCCTCACTACAGAATTGCATGACAGCTATGAGGATGCTTGCATACGGAGCTCCCGGTGATATACAGGAAGACTATGGACGCATGGCCGAGTCCACCACCATTGAGTGTTTGTATAAGTTCTGCAGGGCAGCGGTGGCAGTGTTTGGACCACAATACTTGCGATCACCCAATGCCGAAGACACTCCTCGGATACTAGCAAAGAATGCAGCAAGAGGATTTCCTGGGATGCTTGGAAGCATCGATTGCATGCATTGGGCATGGAAAAACTGTCCATTTGCTTGGAAGGGGATGTACAAAGGCGCCAAAGGAGGTTGCAGTGTGGTACTTGAGGCAGCAGCCACACAGGACCTCTGGATTTCACACTTTTTCTTTGTTATGCCAGGAACTCACAATGACAACAACTTACTACAGTGGTCGAATGTCTTTGCCAAGCTTGTTGAAGGTCATGCTCCTTTGGTGAACTTCTATGTCAATGGGCGCCACTACAACAAGGGATACTACCTAGCATATGGCATCTACCCGAGATGGTCCACATTTGTGAAGACTATCTCAAACCCTATGCAAGGAGGCAAGAACTCCTACTTTGCCAAGTCTCAGGGGGCTTGTAGGAAGGATGTCGAGCGGGCATTTGGTGTGCTCCAATCTCAATTTGTTGTTGTCTGGTACCCAGCTCTGACCTGGTCAAAATCTCAAATGTGAGAGGTGATCAATTGTTGTGTCATCTTGCACAACATGATCATTGAGAGCGAGCAGGAAGAGCTAGTGTTTGACACCGAACCATAATTCAGGCAGGGTCCTCTTGCAACTGTTGATCACCAGGCACCGGCAACATGGGTTGCCTTCCTCAATATGCGTCAAGAGATTTGAGACCCACGGGTGCATCAAGAAGTGCAACACGATCTGGTGGAGCACCTATGGAGGCTCAAGGGAAATGCCTAGTTCGATGTGTTTTAATTTGTGTTTGAATTATGAGTTTGCTTCGTTGAACTATTTGATTCGTATTGATTTCTGTGATCAAAATAGTTTTTGTTGAATTTGTGCCTAAGTGTGCCGAATTTGGGCCGAATTTGC
>NC_041393.1:495941503-495942226 GCF_002162155.2 Triticum dicoccoides | reverse complement strand
TATTTCAAGCCCTTGGGGAGCCGGACGACTAGAGATGCTCCGAGTCAACAGGTTGAGAAAGAAGAAGAAGCAAAACTTACGATCTCCTCCTCTGCCGCGTGCAATGGTCACCTTGCCTCCAGCTGAGCAACTACGTGACAAAACTTGCTGATGATGGTCTAGATGGCGTACCATCGATACTATAATGACCTCATATTGTGATCATGGGTGATGTGCAATTCGTAGGACGCAACGTGATTTTGTGCGTGAAACGATTCATGCACTTGCTTCCAGAAGGTCCCCTCTCTGCTCCTGCCTACAAAATCCGTGGATACGACCAACCATTCATCGCATAACAACTCATCCTCCATGGTCGAGTACCCCGCCATCCTTCTTACCTGAATAAATGACATGGCGTCCGAAAATAATCTCAATGACATTTGACCGAACACCTATTGGGCGTGGTGGACGCCATGGAGGCCGTCGACGGGGCGAAGGAGTGTGCCTAGGTACAAACGGCTCTAGGATGGACAATGTCGTCATAAAAGGCGAGCGGGCGCGTCAGTGCTGGTTGCGAACGTCCAACAATGCCTATGTGGCAGCTTGAGAGGTACAACGGTGGCGAAGGAGGTGGAGGGTGCGGATGCAAAGCAAGAGGAAGAAGTGGCAGAGTTTAAGAAAATGAGACCAGGAGGGCAGGTTTAGTGGGCCTGGGGTGTCGGAGTCCAACGTGAGTGCTGTCTG
>NC_041393.1:495823257-495941382 GCF_002162155.2 Triticum dicoccoides | reverse complement strand
GTCCGGACCGCTGAACAGATCGATACAGGACTGTGTTGGATGGCTTTCACAGTCTCAACCGCGTGGTCCAGACGAATATGGGCAACTTGCAGGTCGGCATTAGTGATGGCCCTAACACATTTTCTTATAGAGTTGATCAAAATTAAACAATTGAGTTGAGACAAACTTAAAACTTCAATTACAGGTGGAGTAGCATCTATCTGCGGCACCCTGTTCCACAACAGTGCCTGATTGATGGCACAACTTAGTCGTCATTAGAAAAACTACCATTTCTGTTTTTTGGAACGGAAACCACCAAACAAAACGTCATTTTTTTACGGGCTGCATTAATAGCTCACCAGACCTAATTATGAGGAAGACCAAGTCAATGTGCCGGTGTGGCATTTTCTTTTGCCATGTCAGCCTGACAAGCGGGTCTAAGTTGTCATAATCTGGGTTAAACAGGCGACCAGTGCATTCTGTTAAAAAATAGCGTTAAATTCAAAGAAGTTCGTCCGAAAAAACAAATGGTGGTAGTTTTCTGCATTTCACTCTCGTTTCTCTGGGCAAAAGTACTTCCTTTTTTTTCGTCCTTTATCTATTGTTTTGTTTCTTGCCTTATTGCAGCAACGTACAGCCATGACGGGGCGCCGCCAAGCAAGCGTCGTCCTCTTGTTGGGCACCAGCGAGCAGCCTCCTACAACCTCATCCAATGTCATCCTCCTGCACGGTTTCTCATAGCCAGAAACGGGCGTGATATTTTCGCGAGGGAAACGTGCGATCCGCATCGGAGAGCATGCGTGCCATTCCATGCGGCCAAAACCCAAGAATGCATGTGCGCGCAAGAGCCAAGAGGTGCACGCACGAGACGAGAGTGTAGGAACAAACCCGGGAGAATATCAGGTGATGCCATCACTTGAGTGCTACTATAATACCGAAAAGGCTCCTTCGCGGCCGCGCGTCGCAACGCGCGATTAGCCTCAGGCGTTGTGTGCTTTCGGACAGGGACAAACGGGCCCACCACATGTGTCTTCAACATCAAGAAAATCAACCCCCGTGATTTCAACTGGTGGGGCCGGGGTGTGCCTTCCATATTTTTTATCTCCCTCCGTGATTTGAACTGATGGGGCTGGGATGTTTCCTTTTCTATCTCTAATCCTGGCTTATTTAAAATGGAAAGTTTACTTCATACCTCTTGTCGGAAATCGCTCGTCGCAACGAGCGCGCGGAATAGCATTTTAAATGTGTCAAAAAAATTCGAAAAAATTATGAATCTTTTTTTTTCGACACGGAGGCAAAAGATTTGCCTCATCTATTAATAAAGCAGAAGAGAATTGCCCAGTTAATTAATGGAAAATCGGACGAAAACCATCACAAACCACTGAGTGGCACACATAAGAGACCCACACGCGCCACTCCAAAGAGGGCCTCGTCGAGACAGCACAACGACGTCATCGTTATCACTTCTCCCCTAGAGGCGCCATCGCCATCCCAAACTCTGAGAAACGACTCCGACTTTGCCAAGGCGATCATCGAACCAACCCACACTGAATAGGCCGTGTGGAATCACATGAGATCCGCGCCAGACCTCAGCCACTATGACAAGACAGCACAACTCTGACACCAACGTAGAGCTAAGAAGGAGAACCAGGCAAGACTGACGTCGTGGAAGATCACCGAACGGACCACCTGCTACCTGTCATCGTACGCCACATGGCCTCGCCACCGCAGCTTCGACTTCACAGCAACAAACCAGCTGAGGCCATCCCACGAACACGCCAGAGAAGAGCCGACTACCTCAACCAATGCCGCGTCTCCTACAAAAATTATGAATGTTCATTACATATGTGTCTAGAACCTGTAAAAAAATTCAGATCAAAATCTAAAATGCACAAAGAGAAACAAAAAGGAGAAATCCAACATAAATAGCAATAAAGACAAAAGTGTGAATAGTTTCAGATCAAAATCCGTGGATTTCTCCTTTTTGTTTCTCTTTGTGCATTTCGGATTTTGATCTGAATTTTTTTAGAGGTTGTAGACACATATGTGATGAACATTCACATTTTTTCGAATTTTTTTGACACATGTAAAATTAAAATTTTCAAACTGGTATCATGGTAGCACACCAGTGATGGTATCACCTGATATTGTGCCGAACAAACCCTGCGGCTACGGAGGGTGAGAGAGAGAGCGCATGAAAGGTGACAGCGCCTCGGGCACCCTAGCTCGTAGCGGATGTTTGTTTTTTCGTGAAAGAAGAGAAAGCGACCGCGCCGCACGTGGCGATCGTTTTCTCAAGGTCGTCTCGCTTCATTCACCGTCCCGGTCGGTCGTGCAGTGGTCGCGGGAGCAGTAACTCCGCGTCCGCGTCGCGAGAATCCGTCCGGCCGAGGTCGTTTCGACCATGTCGCGGCGTGCCTGTTTGGTTTCTCGGACCCCGGGGCCGGGGATCGATCGCCCTGCAGGTATCGTCGTCTGCCTTTCGGGTCTGTCGTCGCGCGATCCCGCCTTTTCGTTTCTTGGCTGCAGAGGCTGGAGAAAGAGGTTCACACGTATTATGTACTCCCTCCGTTTCTAAATGTAAGTTTTTTAGATATTTCACGAGGTGAACTACATAAGGAGCAAAATGAATGAATCCATATTTAAAATGCATCTACATATATCTGTATCTAGTTCATAGTAAAATCTCTACAAAGACTTATATTTAGGAACGGAGGGAGTACTACTTTCCTTTTTTATTTTCTTTCGACGAGAGAGCATGGATGGCAATCCGCGCGCGAGCATTCATTTGTCTTTTTCGGGGTCGTGAAACACGATTCTTTGCGTGGTGACATCGGTCCATCACATTTCGCTCCACGTGTCGTTCCGCTTTGTTTGGGCTTGCCCTGGTCCCGTCGATGCTAGCCCATGGTCAAGTTTTAAAAGAAATACCGTCAAAAATGGCCACGAAGTATAACAAACATTAGAAATGATAAAAAATACATCCAGATTCATATACCACCTAGCAACGGCTGTAAGAACCGAAGCAAGCCGCAATCATCGTCCCTCTCTTGTCGGAAGCTAGCAAAAACCTCATAGGACCAACGCATCTTCTCTCAAAAAAAAAGGACCAACGCATCTAAAGAGCAACCGTCGCCGATGAGGAGTAGCGTCGATCGAAAGGATCCAACCTGAAGACACATGAATATAGATGAACGACGAATAGATCTAAGAAGATCCACCAAAAGATAGATTACCGGAGACACGTCTTCACACGCTCACCGACGGTGCTAGACGCACCACCAGAACAGGGGCTAGGCGGGAGAACCTTATTTCATCTTCAGGGAGCCGCCGCCGTCTTGACTTCCCGAGCAGGACAAAACCCTAACAAAACTCAAAGTAACATCTAAAAATGAACCCCACCTCCCCGGCAAGGGCCGGCATCCATCGCGCTTCCATGCCCCTAAGGTCACCGGAGACGAGGCAGCGGCACCAGCAGGAGAAGGAGAAAACCTAAACTTGGGAGAGGAGTCTGACAGCTCATGATTCCCTTTCCTCCATCTCCGACGCACATCTCTCTACACCAAAAGACACAAAACTGCAAAAAATGCCCCCGCTTGCGCAAATCATGGCTCGTATGGGCGGACCAAGAGCAAAACCTCCCAGTGTCCTGGTATATACCATACACGATGAATACCAGAAAAAAAGAATACCAAACAATAATATACATAAAAGTAACACACTTCACAACTTAAAATGTTTGATAGCAGAAATTCTTATAAAAAATGAATCGTTTCATTTGAAATGCTAGTTGATTACTTGAAGTTGAACAAAAAATCATAGTAACTTCAAACAATAGAAGTAAATATGATCACTGACTACAAGATAAATTCCCTGTAATCCATTGATTATTATGCTATTGCAAGTGCACAACGGCTTACACTATTATGGGTGTTTGTAGATGAATGAATAAAAACAATAAATATGATCGTTATTATGGGTGTTTGTTGAACTATACAGTTATAAAGTTAAACTTACTCGACATGTGTCCTATTGATGTTGCACAATTCGAGATAATCCAAACTACCAATTAGATGTAAATCACTATAGAAAATTGACAAATCGCAGCAATCTGATTCTCAATTATAACATCCTTAAATTTGATAACCCTTAGCTACACAATCTAGACAACAAAAATTAAAGAAATTGAAATATATGTACATGTGCTTGACCGAGATTGGCAATCTTACAAAGAACCGTATCTATTTCCTTCGACTATTTGGTGATTTGCAGCAGCCGAACAGGTGCTGGTTGTTCTAAAAAAAAAACAGGTGCTCGTTACCCACATACTCCCACGTCCTAAAATTCTTGTCTTAGATTTGTCTAAATACGGATGTACCTAATATTAAAACATGACTTGATACACCCGTATCTAGACAAATCTAAGACAAGAATTTTGAGACGGAGGAAGTACCTACATAGGGACCTCCTATTTAGCCTTTTATATTTTTCAGAACATCTCTTATTTAGCCGCAAAACCTTTTTTTTAGAGTATCTAGCCGCAAAACCTATATCTCGCTGCTAGCGATTGGACCATAGGTCCTCGACTGAAAGCGTTTCCTCCACAAGTAGCTACTGGGCCGGCCCGTTTGATCTTTTTTTTCTCGTTCGATCAAGACGCTTGATGTGACTGTGTTCCCTCGCTTTATCCATTTTTCTTTTTTGTTTGTTTGTTTTTTCTTTGATCTTCTTTTGTTTCTTCAACGTGTTTTCTTTGCTTTTTTGTTTTCCTTTGTTTGTACCGGTTTCATTCTCTTTTTTTTCTCGGTTTTCATTGGTTTCTTTCTTTCTTTCTTTCTTTCTTTTTTTACTTTAGTTATTTTTATTACTTGATTTTCTTAATTTCTTTTCCTTTTTAACACTGGGTTTTCTCCAGTTTTATTATTTTTTCGATTTTGCTTCCTTTCTTCCTCGGTTTTTCCATTGTTGCACATAATCAGATGCCACCGTGATCGTATGAATATATAGGTCCTTTGCGAGAGATAATGCTTCTCTAATTGACAGTGTCTCAAGTACCTTCGGGTCAATTATGTTCTTGAATACCACCGCTGATGCCCCCGTGGAACACACATGGCCCATCACGACATATAGCTCCAACTGCTCCAAACCCTCCCGTTCGGATACGGCGGCATCAACGTTGATCTTTGCATGTCCCTCCCCGGTGGGATCTAGCTAGTTGGTCTCGGTACTGCAACTGATTGGGCTCTAGGCACCGGCTTCTTCAGACGCTCCAAGTCTGCTAGATATCTCTGTATGAATGCATGTGTAGCAAACGGGGTTTGAAGAATTCCTTCATTAATAATCTTCCGTCGTGCATACCGGATATCCCATAGCATTGTAATCATCGTCATGAACTCATGTTGCGGTAGAGAATCGCTCATAGAAAATAACCATCCCTTCACATTCTCATCCATGTTCATACACATATGTTCGACCATCTCCTCGTTTGACAACTCCCAAGCACTCCTTGCCAGCGAGCAATCCAATAGTGCATGTCTCCAATTATCTCTTGCTCCACAGATTGAACATGCATGCGAAGGAGACATATTTGGCGACGTAGTATATTGCCAGTGGGTAGCGAGTGCTACGCTAACCTCCATGTGAACATCTTTAGCTTCGACGATACTTGCATACTCCATACTGAGGACCATCCTCGAGTGTTTAATGAAGGGTTCGCCCCTCCCTCTGTTTCCGCTAACCAAACCTCATGATTAGCGTTGACCCAAAATATTAGTTTGTATGCTGTTCTGACGGAGAAAAATCCTCTCTGATCCTCAGCAAGTCCAGAAGTCATCAATCTGTGTCGAACAAATTGGGATCTTGAGAATAGACTCTTCATTGATTGGCACAAAAATTTGGCATACAAGGTCCTCTCTCCAGCAAGCATTCACAATGTCAATTAGTTATGAGACTTTCTACGGAGGTTAGCTATCAAAGAAGACACCGCTCATATCAAACCATCCCGAGGTATCCAATTATGTGACCAAATGTCTGTTGTTGCTCATCGCCTATATGTGGAATACTTCCCATTTTCAATATGTTTCTTCCGTCTAACATTGCACGCCAAATCTGGGATGGATGAGGCCCCAACCCTACTTCGTAAATAGATGTAGTTGGATAGCATTGCCTTCAACATCCAAGCGCTAAGAGAGTTTGGCTCCTGCAACAAGCACCATGCCTATCTCGACAGTAAGGAAAGATTGAACAATTCCATATCCCGGAAGCCAAGTCCTCCTAGGCTCTTAGGCTTGGTTATCACATCCCAAGGCACCCAACAAAGGTTTTCTCTTCCCTTCCTTCCCCACCAAAACAATGTATAATGGATGCAATGCTCTCACATAGCCCACGGGGTAGTCTAAAGCAAGACATAGAAAAAATAGGGATGGCCTGGGCAATGGATTTAATGAGCACCTCTTTTCCTGCTACAGACACAAGCTTCTCCATCCACCCTTTGATCTTCTCCCAAACTTATCTCGAAGATTCTTGAAAGTGTCATTCTTAGACTGGCGATATTTTTCACTTAGCGGTTCGTCCTACACGTTGAGACAATTTTTCACCTCTTGACGAAGCGAGTTTGGGCAGCCCTTGCTAAAAAAGATAATTTGTAATTGTTCACTCTCTGCCATGATGCAACACAATAGATGTTTAACATGTTTGATACTGAAAATTGATCCCTCAATGTTAGACTTAAAAAGCAACAGGCAGTCATCTGTAAACAGAAGGTGGTTACCGGCGCGTGCCGATGGGGCCACCTGAACTCCAAGTGCTGATGAGTGAAGACTATCTTTTAAAAGGCACGGAAGTGTTGGGGAACACGGTAATTTCAAAAAAAAACTTACGATCACGCAAGATCTATCTATGTGATGCATAGCTACGAGACGGCAGAGTGTGTCCACGTACCCTCGTAGACCGAAAGCGGAAGCGTTTAGTTAACGTGGTTGATATACTTGAACATCTTCATGATCCAACCGATCCAAGCATCAAACATACATCAACTCCGCGTTCAACACACGTTCAGCTCGGGGACGTCCCTCGTACTCTTGATCCAGTTGAGGCCGAGGGAGAGTTTCGTCAGCACGATGGCGTGGTGAAGGTGATGATGTAGTTACTGACGCAGGGCTTCGCCTAAGAACTACAACGATATGACCGAGGTGTGTAACTGTGGAGGGGGGGCACCGCACACGGCTAAACAATGTCAACTTGTGTGTCTATGGGGTTCCCCCTCCCCCGTATATCAAGGAGTGGAGGAGGGGGGAGGGCCAGCCCTCTATGGCGCGCCCTGGAGGAGTCCTACTCCCACCAGGAGTAGGATTCCCCCCTTCCCTAGTTGGACTAGGAGAGGAAGGAAGGGGGAGGAAGGAGGAAGGAAAGGGGGGGGGGGGCGCCCCCCACCCAGTTCGGATTGGGCTTGAGGGGGGTGCCCCCTCCTAGGCTCCCCTCTCCTCTCTCCCACTATGGCCCAATAAGGCCCATATACTTCCCAGGGGATTCTGGTAACCTCCCGGTACTCCGGTATATGCCCGAACTCACCCGGAACCATTCCGATGTCCAAACATAGGCTTCCAATATATCAATCTTTATGTCTTGACCATTTCGAGACTCGTCGCTATGTCCGTGATCACATCCGGGACTCCGAACTACCTTCGGTACATCAAAACACATAAACTCATACCAATCATCATCGAACGTTAAGCGTGCGGACCCTATGACTTCGAGAACTATGTAGACATGACCGAGACACGTCTCCGGTCAATAACCAATAGCGGAACCTGGATGCTCATATTGTTTCCTACATATTCTACAAAGATCTTTATCGGTCAAACCTCATAACAAGATATGTTGTTCCCTTTGTCATCAGTATGTTACTTGCCCGAGATTCGATCGCCGGTGTCTCAATACCTAGTTCAATCTCATTACCGGCAAGTCTCTTTACTCGTATCATAATACTCATCCCGCAACTAACTCATTAGTCACAATGCTTGCAAGGCTTATAGTGATGAGTATTACCGAGAGGGCCCAGAGATACCTGTCCGAAACATGGAGTGACAAATCCTAATCTCGATCTATGCCAACCCAACAAACACCTTCAGAGACACCTATAGAGCACCTTTATAATCACCCTTTTATGTTGTGAAGTTTGGTAGCACACAAAGTGTTCCTTCGGTATCCGGGAGTTGCATAATCTCATAGTCTGAGGAACTTATATATGTCATGAAGAAAGCAGTAGCAATGAAACTAACGCGATCATAATGCTAAGCTAACGGATGGGTCATGTCCATCACATCATTCTCCTAATGATGTGATCCCATTCATCAAATGACAACGCATGTCTATGGTTAGGAAACTTAACCAACTTTGATTAACGAGCTAGTCAAGTAGAGGCATACCAGGGACTCAATGTTTTGTCTATGTATTCACACATGTACTAATTTTCCGGTTAATACAATTCTAGCATGAATAATAAAAAATTATCATGAATTAAGGAAATAGATAATAACTTTATTATTACCTCTAGGGCATATTTCCTTCAGTCTCCCACTTGCACTAGAGTCAATAATCTAGATTACATAGTAATGATTCTAACACCCATGGAGCTTTGGTGCTGATCATGTTTTGCTCGTGAGAGAGGCTTAGTCAATAGGTCTGCAACATTTAGATCCGTGTGTATCTTGCAAATCTCTATGTCCCCTTTCAACACTTGATGACGGATGGAATTGAAGCGTCTCTTGATGTGCTTGGTTCTCTTGTGAAATCCGGATTCCTTTGGCAAGGCAATTGCACCAGTATTGTCACAAAAGATTTTCATTGGACCCGATGCACTAGGTATGACACCTAGATCGGATATGAACTCCTTCATCCAAACTGCATCATTCGCTGCTTCCGAAACAACAATGTACTCCGCTTCACACGTAAACCCCGCCACGACGCTCTGCTTGGAACTGCACCAACTGACAGCTCCTCCATTTAATAAAAATCCGTATCCGGTTTGCGACTTAGAGTCATCCGGATTTGTGTCAAAGCTTGCATCGATGTAACCATTTACGACGAGCTCTTTTTCACCTTCATAAACGAGAAACATATCCTTAGTCCTTTTCAGGTATTTCACGATGTTCTTGACCGTTGTCCAATGCTCCACTCTGGGATTACTTTGGTACCTCCCTGCTATGCTTATCACAAGACATACATCAGGTCTGGTACACATCATTGCATACATGATAGAACCTATGGCTGAAGCATAGGGAATGACTTTCATTTTCTCTCTATCTTCTGCGATGGTCGGGCTTTGAGTCTAACTCAACTTCACACCTTGTAACACAGGCAAGAACCCTTTCTTTGACTGATCCATTTTGAACTTCTTCAAAAATTTATCAAGGTATGTGCTTTGTGAAAGTCTAATTAAGTGTCTTGATCTATCTCTATAGATCTTGATGCCCAATATGTAAGCAACTTCTCCAAGGTCTTTCATAGAAAAACTCTTATTCATGTATCCCTTTAGGATATCCAGAAATTCTATATCATTTCCAATCAACAATATTTCATCTACATATAAGATCAAAAATGCTACAGAGCTCCCACTCACTTTCTTGTAAATACAGGATTCTCCAAAAGTTTGTATAAAACCATATGCTTTGGTCACACTATCAAAGCGTTTATTCCAACTCAAAGAGGCTTGCACCAGTCCATAAATGGATCGCTGGAGCTTGCACACTTTGCTAGCACCCTTTGGATCGACAAAACCTTCCGGTTGCATCATATACAACTCTTCTTCCAGAAAACCATTCAGGAATGCGGTTTTGACATCCATTTGCCAAATTTCATAATCATAAAATGCAGCAATTGCTAACATGATTTGGACAGACTTAAGCATCACTACGGGTGAGAAAGTCTCATCGTAGTCAACTCCTTGAACTTGTCGAAAACCTTTCGCAACAAGTCGAGCTTTGTAAACAGTAACATTACCGTCTGCGTCGGCCTTCTTCTTAAAGATCCATTTATTTTCTATGGCTTGCCGATCATCGGGCAAGTCCACCAAAGTCCACCCTTTGTTCTCGTACATGGATCCCATCTCAGATTTCATGGCCTCAAGCCATTTCGCGGAATCTGGGCTCATCATCGCTTCCTCATAGTTCGTAGGTTCATCATGGTCTAGTAACATGACTTCCAGAATAGGATTACCGTACCACTATGATACAGATCTTACTCTGGAAGACCTACGAGGTTCGGTAGTAACTTGATCTGAAGCTTCATGATCATCATCATTAGCTTCCTCACTATTTGGTGTAGGAATCATAGGAACTGATTTCATCGATGAACTACTTTCCAATAAGGGAGCAGGTACAGTTACCTCATCAAGTTCTACTTTCCTCCCACTCACTTCTTTCGAGAGAAATTCCTTCTCTAAAAAGGATCCATTCTTAGCAACAAAGATTTTGCCTTCGGATCTGTGATAGAAGGTGTACCCAACAGTTTCCTTTGGGTATCCTATGAAGACGCACTTCTCCGGTTTGGGTTCGAGCTTATCAGGTTGAAGCTTTTTCACATAAGCATCGCAGCCCCAAACTTTAAGAAACGACAACTTTGATTTCGTCCCAAACCACAGTTCATAAGGCGTCATCTCAACGGATTTTGATGGTGCCCTATTTAAAGTGAATGCAGTCGTCTCTAGAGCATAAACCCAAAATGATAGCGGTAAATCAGTAAGAGACATCATAGATCGCACCATATCTAATAAAGTACGGTTACGACGTTTGGACACACCATTTCGCTATGGTGTTCCAGCTGGCGTTAATTGTGAAACTATCCCATGTTGTTTCAAATGAAGACCAAACTCGTAACTCAAATATTCTCCTCCACGATCAGATTGTAGAAACTTTATTTTCTTGTTACGATGATTTTCCACTACACTCTGAAATTCTTTGAACTTTTCAAATGTTTCAGACTTATGCTTCATCAAGTAGAGATAACCATATCTGCTCAAATCATCTGTGAAGGTAAGAAAATAATGATACCCACCATGAGCATCAATACTCATTGGACTGCATACATCGGTATGTATTATTTCCAACAAGTCGGTAGCTCGTTCCATTGTTCCAGAGAACGGAGTTTTAGTCATCTTGCCCATAAGGAACGGTTCGCAAGCACCAAGTGATTCATAATCAAGTGATTCCAAAAGTCCATCAGTGTGGAATTTCTTCATGCGCTTTATACCGATATGACCCAAACGACAGTGCCACAAATAAGTTGCACTATCATTATTAAACTTCAATCTTTTGGCTTCAACACTATGAATGTGTGTATCACTACTATCAAGATTCAACAAAAATAGACCATTCAGCAGGGGTGCATGACCATAAAAGATATTACTCATATAAATAGAACAACCATTATTCTCTGATTTAAATGAATAACTATCTCGAATCAAACAATATCTAGATATAATGTTCATGCTCAACGCTGGCACCAAATAACAATTATTCAGGTCTAAAACTAATCCCGATGGTAGATGTAGAGGTAGCGTGCTGACCACAATCACATCGACTTTGGAACCATTTCCCACGCACATCGTCACCTCGTCCTTAGCCAATCTTCGCTTAATCCGTAGCCCATGTTTCAAGTTGCAAATATGAGCAACAGAACCAGTATCAAATACCCAGGCGGTACTGCGAGCATTAATTAAGTACACATCAATAACATGCATATTAAATATACCTTTCACTTTGCCATCTTTCTTGTCCGCCAAATACTTGGGGCAGTTCCGCTTCCAGTGACCAGTCCATTTGACGTAGAAGCACTCAGTTTCAGGCTTAGGTCCAGACTTGGGTTTCTTCTCTCGAGCAGCAACCTTTTTGCCATTCTTCTTGAAGTTCCCTTTCTTTCCTTTGCCCTTTTTCTTGAAACTAGTGGTCTCATTGAACATCAACACTTGATGCTCCTTTTTGATTTCTACCTCCGCGGCCCTTAGCATCGTGAAGAGCTCGGGAATAGTCTTGTCCATCCCTTGCATATTATAGTTCATCACGAAGCCTTTATAGCTTGGTGGAAGTGATTGAAGAACTCTGTCAATGACACAATCAACTGGAAGATCAACTCCCAGCTGAGTCAAGTGATTATGATACCCAGACATTTTGAGTATGTGCTCACTGAAAGAACTATTCTCCTCCATTTTGCAGCTGTAGAACTTGTTGGAGACTTCATATCTCTCAACTCGGGCATTTGCTTGAAATATTAACTTCAACTCTTGGAACATCTCATATGCTCCATGATGTTCAAAACGTCTTTGAAGTCCTGATTCTAAGCCGTAAAGCATGGCACACTAAACTATCGAGTAGTCATCAGCTTTGCTCTGCCAGACGTTCTTAACGTCATCAGTAGCATCTATGCAGCAATGCGGATAATTCCTCTATGAAGTCCGCAGGCCTGGCACCTAGCGGTGCTTCGAGGACATAATTCCTCTACGCAGCAATGAGGATAATACTTAAGTTACGGACCCAGTCCGTGTAGTTGCTGCCATCATCTTTAAACTTAGCTTTCTCTAGGAACGCATTAAAATTCAAAGGAACGGTAGCACGGGCCATTGATCTACAACAACATAGACATGCAAAATACTATCACGTACTAATTTCATGATAAATTAAAGTTCAATTAATGATATTACTTAAGAACTCCCACTTAGATAGACATCCCTCTAATCATCTAAGTGATCACGTGATCCAAATCAACTAAACCATGTCCGATGATCATGTGAGATGGAGTAGTTTTCAATGGTGAACATCACTATGTTGATCATATCTACTATATGATTCACGCTCGACCTTTCGGTCTCAGTGTTCCGAGGCCATATCTGCATATGCTAGGCTCGTCAAGTTTAACTCGAGTATTCTGCGTGTGAAAAACTGGCTTGCACCCATAGTATGTGAACGTAGATCTTATCAAACCCGATCATCATGTGGTGTCTCGGCACGACGAACTGTAGCAACGGTGCATACTCAGGGAGAACACTTGTACCTTGAAATCTAGTAAGGGATCATCTTATAATGCTACCGATGTTCTAAGCAAAATAAGATGCATAAAGGATAAACATCACATGAAATCAAAATATGTGACATGATATGGCCATCATCATCTTGTGCTCATGATCTCCATCACCAAAGCATCATCATGATCTCCAATGTCACCGGTGCGACACCTTGATCTCCATCGTAGCATCATTGTCATCTCACTACCTATTGTTACTACGACTATGGCTACCGCTTAGTGATAAAGTAAAACAATTACATGGCTATTGCATTGCATACAATAAAGCGACAACCATATGGCTCCTACCAGTTGCCGATAACTTTGTTACAAAACATGATCATCTCATACAACAATTTATATCACATCATGCTTGACCATATCACATCACAGCAAGCCCTACAAAAACAAGTTAGACATCCTCTACTTTGTTGTTGCAAGTTTTACATGGCTGCTACGGGCTTCTAGCAAAAACCATTCTTACCTATGCATCAAAACCACAACGATTTTTCGTCAAGTGTGTTGTTTTAACCTTCAACAAGGACCGAGCGTAGCCACACTCGATTCAACTAAATTTGGAGAAACAGACACTCACCAGCCACCTATGTGCAAAGCACGTCGATAGAACTAGTCTTGCATAAGCGTACACGTAATGTTGGTCTGAGCTGCTTTATCCAACAATACCGCCGAATCAAAGTACGATACGCTCTATCACACATAAGCCTCATTATATCTTCCTCAAAACAACCACCATACCTACCTATTATGGCATTTCCATAGCCATTCCAAGATATATTGCCATGCAACTTCCATCATCATCATATACATGACTTGAGCATTCATTGTCATATTGTTTTGCATGATCGTAAGATAGCTAGCATGATGTTATCATGTCTTGTCCGTTTTTTGATGTCACTGCTACGCTAGATCATTGCACATCCTGGTACACCGCCGGAAGCATTCATATAGAGTCATATCTTTGTTCCAGTATCAAGTTGTAATATTGAGTTGTAAGTAAATAAAAGTGTGATTGAGGGAGTCCCGGATTAGGGGGTGTCCGGATAGCCGGACTACCATCATCAGCCAAACTTAAGTTTATGCATCGATATGACTTAAGTTTTGGCCAAGCTGGGTTGCCTGGCTCCTGTGCTTACCCCTACGTTCCCGATTGTTCGGCTAGGAGGTAAAGGGAGAACCTCTGCGATTGTTACTGCCGGGTCAGCCGGATGTGTACCTCAGACTGGGTGAAGCCGAAAGCTAGCGTTCTTAAGGGAATATTCGGTTGGTGACTTAAAAGATGATTTTTCACCTACTTATTTATCTGCCCCCAGATGTTTTTTTGCTTTTTTCGCAGTCCGGACATGCACTTTAGGGCATGCCACCCCCAGAGGAAAGGAACCCTTAACGGAACTATTATCCCTGGAAGATGTTTCTTACTACCCATGTAATATAACATAACTAGTTGGGCACTTGTCTGATAAAGCACTAATGACCCCTACGCCTGGTCTCCATGCATACCCCGGTTGTTTCATAACCGAGAAGGTATTCGGACACACTCCGGACTCTAGGGTCCCGAGGTCGAAGCGAAAAGGTCGGCAAAGACACATGATCTACAATCCGGCTAGAAGGCATTTTACATGTCATTTTATAATACATTGTCAAATCGACTGATTGTATTCTTCCTCAATCCCGTCTAACAGGTTGTCTAATTTACAGTCCTGTTGGGAAAATTTAGCGTCCAACTCTACTTGGCCGTATACTAAACTCACAGGGATCTCCTTCCCATCAGGCCCCACAGGTCCGACTTCGGCCATGTGGTTGGGATCCGCCTTCTTGTACCGCGTCTTTACCATGGCCCAGGCCTCCCTGGCACCTTGGCGGCAGGTCGAAATCTTCCATAAATGGAAGCGCTGCCACACTCCCTGAAGCTTCTCCGCAAGCTCCCCAAGACCCTCGGGTAAGGAGAAGGCTAGCCATAAAGCCTGGATGACGCCGCTCATTGCCTGCCGAACTTGTTCGATCAGTTGCAACAATTCGGGAAGTTGATCACCCGTTGATACGGGCATCTCCTCCACAGGGCGACCTGTGAGCATACCTGCAGACATATTTTGTCAAATTGACTTCCTCGCCGAACTCTTCTTTTCAAAGGAGTTCGCTCAAGCACTTACTATAGATGCCGCGACGAAGCCGCTGATTCTCCTTAACGGAGCCCGACAGCTCGGCCCGAATGCCTTTCAGCTCTTCTCCAAGCTGGGCATGGGCATCCTGGAGCTTGTTCCTTTCATGATGCACCTTATGCAGCACCCTCTCGCCGGCCTTTAGTTGGCGCAGAAGTTCTTGCCTGTCCGGATCTTGTCCGGCAGCACCCGCAATGTCATTTTTTAGACTTGCGCAAAGGCCAAACGCTACTTATCTTTCTAAAATAATGCGTTACCAGGAGAGGTCCCTGTGTTTCCTCCTGCGCCAGAGAGTGCGGCCTCAAGTTGGGCCTTGCACTCTTGCAGCTCCTGAGACAGTTGGGTATTCTTCTCGGTAAGATCCTACGTTTCATATGATCCTTAAATCAGTTAATATAACTACTTTAAGTCTCGGGGGCTACTGGCATATATAACTATTAAATTCTCTTACCCGTATGTCTTTTACATACTGCTCCGTGGCTCTGGTAAAACCATCTTGAGCAGCACGAAGGTGCGCGTCCCCCGCATTAAAGGCATTCAACGCCTCGGGGGAGAAGCACGCGTCACGAAATACTGTCCGGCGGCGCCTGTGATTCATGGCACTCTCCACCACAGACTTGGTGGCGGACAGTCTGTCGGCATCCTCCGTCGGAGGAGCGTCCGGCTCGTGCCTTGCGCTCGCCTCCCCCTCCAGACCAGGTGCTGGAGCCTGGCTGGTAGAGGTTGGATTGGCAACCTCCACGCCCGCAGTCCGGCGGGCGCTTTTTTCCCTACAAAAGTCATGAGCACTCAAATGCTTCCTAGGAATGTTGCTCTAAATAATGAATTGTGAGCTACACCTTTGCGGTGACGTTTCAGTCCGCACCGCGCTCCTCTTCTGCCTACTGGTCCGGACTGGCCTTTGTTGGTCAGCCACCGCGGGCTCGGCTTCTCGCCCTAGGGGCGCCTCCTGCACAGCG
The DNA here is from genome assembly GCF_002162155.2 of Triticum dicoccoides. NCBI lineage: Eukaryota > Viridiplantae > Streptophyta > Magnoliopsida > Poales > Poaceae > Triticum > Triticum dicoccoides. The sequence continues at coordinate 495,925,214 of NC_041393.1, read as the reverse complement.
TCATCATATACGGTGGTCAGAAATAAGCAAGGAAGGAATGACGGTGTCAGGACCTCGGTCACAATCACCTGGGAAGCCGGATATAGTCCGGGATAGTCGGCCATGATGGCGACTAAAGCATTGTCCATGCTGAGCTGGTGGAACACCCCGTCGATTAGCTCCACCTTTATGTCCAGATCCTCTTCGGAGGCCGGATCCCGGGATCTCTCTGGATCCTCGGGTTGCGGAGCTGGACTTAGCATGTCCTGCACGATCCGGCGCAGCTCCTGCGTCGAAAGAAGAACACAATATAAGAAACTTAAGTTTCAAAAAGCATGGGTCGGGCACGCAGAGTGTTCGCTTACCCAAGGTCGGGGGTTATTCATGGAGAACCCATTTAACGGGTTCGTCCGAAGGAAATCCTCCTTCTCCCCCTTATACAGGCCGGACAGGATCGTCACCAGGTCTTCGACCGAATCCGGCCCTTTGCGGCCATGACGGGTGGCATCGTCCTCCCCGTTGAAATCCCACATGGGGTGGCCCTGTATTGTAGTGGCTGCACCCCCCGCATAATGCATGTTGCCATGACTCCAATCATGGTCAACCCGGAATGGGCCAGTAACCTTGTTCGTCCCATCAAATAATGGACGCTCTTGTCTTCCTCCAGTTGGGGGCTCCACGGACGCCAACTAAGGCGTTTCTTCAGAGGAGCATTGCTGAACTCCGGGAGGCCGATCCGAACAGGGTCCGGCAGCGGAGCGTCTTCTATATAAAACCATTCCGAAGGCCAGTCTTCGGATGCCTTCTTAGGGGTTCCAGATGGATATCCGGTCCCGGCAATGCGCCATATTTCGGCGCCACCCACTTGATATATGGACCCCTCGTGAGAGCGGGGTACAAGGCAGAACAACCTCTTCCACAGCACGAAATGGGGCTCGACGCCCAGGAATAGCTCGCAAAGAGCTACGTAACCCGCAATATGCAGGATTGAGGCGGGCGTGAGGTGATGAAGCTGGAGTCCGTAGAACTCCAGGAGCCCGCGGGGGAATGGATGTACAGGAAATCTGAGCCCCCTTATCAGATAAGGGACGAAGCATACCCGCTCCCCTTTGTTGGGACTTGGGGTAGCCTCCGCTTGCTTCCCACCTTTGTAGGTGGCCAGCCCGGCTCGAACCGGAACCATGAAGGCCGGAGGGAGATATCCCCCCCGCTTGGAGCTTCACCAGCTCGTTGTGCGGAACAGAGCATCTCCTCCAATCTCCTGGCAAAGGGCTGGGAGCGCGAGAAGAGGAGCCGCGTTGACGGTCCATGATGGAATGGATTCTTGGTCGAAAGCTCTCCGATGAGTATTTGCGGGAGGAAGATGGTGATTTGGATCTGGATTCTTGCCTCCCTTATAGGCAGATTATTCGCACAACTAAGGGGTAAAACATAAAAGACACCCTGGCTTTTCACATTCGCGCGATGCATGGAAGAAGGCCATTATTGGGCGTTGTAGCCAAGACGTGCAACATTGATGAGGAAGCCTGACACTGTTCGGCAGGTATGTAGAACTTGAAGGAGAACCCGCCTTGCAACGCCGAAGACTACACACATGCTGGACTTATCGTCATTGAAGCCTGGTTCGGGGGCTACTGAGGGAGTCCCGGATTAGGGGGTGTCCGGATAGCCGGACTACCATCATCGGCCGAACTATCATCGGCCGGACTATCATCATTGACCGGACTCCAAGACTATGAAGATAGAAGATTGAAGACTTTGTCCCATGTCTGGATGGGACTTTCCTTGGCGTGGAAGGCAAGCTTGGCGATATGGATACGTAGATCTCCTACCATTGTAACCGACTCTATGTAACCCTAGCCCTCTCCGGTGTCTATATAAACCGGATGGCTCTAGTCCGTAGAACAACAACCATTACAATCATACCATAGGCTAGCCTCTAGGGTTTAGCCTCCTTGATCTCGGGGTAGATCCACTCTTGTAAACATCCACAATATCAATATCAATCAAGCAGGACGTAGGGTTTTACCTCCATCAAGAGGGCCCGAACCTGGGTAAAACATCGTGTCCCTTGTCTCCTGTTACCATCCGCCTAGACGCACAGTTCGGGACCCCCTACCCGAGATCCGCCGGTTTTGACACCGACAGTGATGATCATCATTATAGAGCATTGCCCCATTAAAAAAAGAGGAAAGGCCAAAGAAGCCTAAATAAAAAAGAGGGCCAAAGAAGCCCACTGAAAAAAATAAAAAAAGAAAAAAAAGAAGAAGAAAAAATAGAAATGAAAAGGGGCAATGTTACTATCCTTTTTCCACACTTGTGCTTCAAAGTAGCACCATGTTCTTCATATAGATTGTCTCCTATGTTGTCACTTTCATATACTAGTGGGAATTTTCATTATAGAACTTGGCTTGTATATTCCAACGATGGGCTTCCTAAAATGCCCTAGGTCTTCATGAGCAAGCAAGTTGGATGCACAACCACTTAGTTTCTTTTGTTGAGCTTTCATACGTTTATAGCTCTTAGTGCATCCGTTGCATGGCAATCCCTACTCCTCACATTGACATCAATTGATGGGCATCTCCATAGCCCGTTGATTAGCCGCGTCGATGTGAGACTTTGTCCCCTTTTGTCTTCTCCACATAACCTCCATTATTATATTCTATTCCACCTATAGTGCTATATCCATGTCTTGCGCTCATGTATTGCGTGAGGGTTGAAAAAGCTGAAGCGCATTAAGAAGTATGAACCAATTGCTCGGCTCGTCATCGGGGTTGTGCATGATGGGAGCATTTTTGTGTGACGAAAATGAAGCATGGCCAAACTATATGATTTTGTAGGGATAAGCTTGCTTTTGCCTTGTGGTTTTGAAAAGACGTGATTGCTTTATTGGTACGCTCGAAGTATTATCGTTTTTTATGTAAAATGATAGACTATTGCTTTGAATCACTCGTGTCTTAATATTCATGCCATGATTAGACATATGATCAAGATTATGCTAGGTAGCATTCCACATCAAAAATTATCTTTTTATCATTTACCTACTCAAGGACGAGCAGGAATTAAGCTTGGGGATGTTGATACATCTCCGTCGTATCTATAATTTTTGATTGTTCCATGCCAATATTCTTCAACTTTCATATACTTTTGGCAACTTTTTATACTATTTTTGGGACTAACATATTGATCCGGTGCCCAGTGCCAGTTCCTATTTGTTGCATGTTTTATGTTTTGCAGAAAACCCATATCAAACGGAGTCCAAACGGGATAAAAAACGGACGGAGAATTGTTTTGAAATATTTGTGATTTTTGGGAAGTAAAATCAATGCAATACGATGCCCGAGGGGGCCAGGGGATAGGGGGGCGCGCCCTAGGGAGGCAGGCGCGCCCTGGACTCTCCTGGGCCCCCTGTAAGGCGGTTGACGCTCTTCTTTTGCCGCAAGAAAGCTAATTTTACGAGAAAAATCTGGGCAAAAGATAACCCCAATCGGAGTTACGGATTTCCAGATATAAAGGAAACGGTGAAGGGGCAGAATCACAGAACGCAGAAACAGAGAGATAGATCCAATCTCGGAGGGGCTCTCGCCCCTCCCAGGCCATGGGAGCCAAGGACCAGAGGGGAAACCCTTCTCCCATCTAGGGAGGAGGTCAAGGAAGAAGAAGAAGAAGGGGGCCTCTCTCCCCCTTGCTTCCGGTGGCGCCGAAGTGCTGCCGGGGGCCATCATCATCACCGCGATCTTCACCAACACCTCCATCATCTTCACCAACATCTCCATCACCTCCCCCCTTCTATCTACAGAGGTCCACTCTCCTGCAACCCGCTATACCCTCTACTTGAACATGGTGCTTTATGCTTCATATTATTATCCAATGATGTGTTGCCATCCTATGATGTCTGAGTAGATTTTCGTTGTCCTACCAGTGATTGATGAATTGCTATGATTGGTTTGAGTTGCATGTTTTATTATTGGTGCTGTGATATGGTGCCCTCTGTGTCGCGCAAGCGTGAGGGATTCCCGCTGTAGGTTTTGCAATATGTTTATGATTTTCTTATGGTGGGTGGCGTGAGTGACAGAACCACACACCCGAGTAAGTAGGTTGTTTGTGTATGAGATAAAGGGGACTTGATACTTTAATGCTATGGTTGGGTTTTACCTTAATGAATCTTTAGTAGCTGCGGATGCTTGCTAGAGTTCCAATTATAAGTGCATATGATCCAAGTAGAGAAAGTATGTTAGCTTATGCCTCTCCCCCAAATAGAATTGCAATAGTGATTATCGGTCTAGTAACATAGTCAATTGCTTAGGGACAATTTCACAACTCCTATCACCACTTTTCCACACTCGCTATATTTACTTTATTGCATCTTTATCTAAACAACCCCTAGCTTTTATTTACGTGTTCTTTATTATCTTGCAAACCTATCTATCACACATACAAAGTACTTCTAGTTTCATACTTGTTCTAGGTAAAGCGAACGTCAAGCATGCGTAGAGTCGTATCACTGGCTGATAGGACTTGAGAGAGTATTTGTTCTACCTTTAGCTCCTTGTTGGGTTTGACACTCTTACTTATCGAAAGATGCTACAACTATCCCGTATACTTGCGGGTTATCAGGCGGCTATTTATAGCCTAGGGAGCAGCCCGACATGATAAGACATAAATGCCCTTGGCTGATATGACCGTTAGGTGGTAGATATTTTGGGACAGCTGGCGCGTAGCACAGCAACGGTCGGATATTTGAGGTTCGAATTCCTCAGGGCTATCATGTTCCTCACTGTGTAGGAATTTTATTGCAAGATATAGAAGAACTCCCCCTGAAGATGTGCATAGTGAGGAATTTTGCTTTTCAGGCAATGCACACTTGAAGAGTAGAATCATGGAGATCTCCCCCTATATCTTGTAATTCATACATGCATTTAACATATAGATTGAAGAATTTGAAATGCATGATGAAATGTGGCGACTGATGTAATTCAGCATGCGTGCATAGCATATATGAGCAAATAGCATGCATAAAAACAAAGAAAACATATCAGGTCGCCATCGGACTTAAGTTTACAACTCAATCAACAAAAACTTTGAAAGTGCGTTATATCAACTAGAGGGGGGGGGGGTGAATAGGCGATTTTTATGAATTCTTCACTAAGGAATTTGCTGGTGAGGAAATTCCTTAGCGAAGAACTACTTGCAGCGGAATAAGTACTCAAAAGTAAACATAACAAAGCACAAGCATAGTCATCATGATGAAATGAAGACAAGCATAGAGTACAGAAAGCGTAAACACATGATAACACAGGATGAAGACGGACAGACTAAAGAAATTGAACTGAGGAAATTGAGAAAGTCTTCAGTCAAAGTCTTCAAATAGATATGAACAAGAACACAACATAGTTATGAGGAAATGAAAGAGTTGAGGAAATAGAACCAGTAAGCTTGGTGAAGACAATGATTTGGTAGACCAGTTACAACTGCTATCTTAGTTGTACGTGTGGTTGGAGCGGCTAGGTATTTAAACCTGAGGACACACAGTCCCGGACACACAGTCCTCATCGTATTCTCCTTGAGCTAAGGTCACACAGACCTCGCCCAATCACTCGTGGTAAGTCTTCAGGTGACTTCCAAACCTTCACAGACTTGGTCACTCGGCAATCCACAATTCCTCTTGGATGCTCTAGACCATGTCGCCTAACCGTCTGGAAGAAGCACAGTCTTCAAAGGTAACAAGCGTCGGATCCACGCATGATCAATCTCTTCAGTGATGCTCAATCACTTTGGGTTTGAAGGTGTTTGGGTTTGGGTTTTTCTCACTTGATGGTTTTCGCTCAAAGTCCTCGGAGGATGGGATGCTCTCAAATGACAAAGTGTTAGTTTCTCTCGGAGCAGCCAACCGGCTAGTGGTTGTAAGGGGCGGCTATTTATAGCCTAGGGAGCAGCCCGACATGATAAGACATAAATGCCCTTCAATGATATGACCGTTAGGTGGGTAGATATTTTGGGACAGCTGGCGCGTAGCACAACAACGGTCGTAATTTTGACTCTCAAATTCCTCAGGGCTATCATGTTCCTCACTGTGTAGGCAATCCGCACTGGCGAATTCCTAACTTCTCATTCAGAACAAATTCCTCAGCAACCAGAAGAACTTCATCTCTGTTACTGAAGAAATTGACTGAACTGTATGAGATTTCAAATGGCTTCACTCGAAGGGATTGGTAGGTGTAGGATTTTGAGTTGAGCATCACATGGACATTTTTCCTTAGTATTTCCTCGACCCCCTTTAACAGTACGGTGTTTCCTATGACTCAAGAAAGAGAAAATGAAACTACGAAAACAAAAGTCTTCATGCTTCATGTTCCTCGAATGAATTCCAAGTCTTCATGGTCACACCAATTTCTTCACTTTCAAAGTCTTCAGAAAGTCTTCAGAAATCCAAAGTCTTCAGTTGAAGAACTTCATTTTTAGGGGTCGACTTTCTCTGTAATTATCAAACTCCTCATAGACTTATAGACCTGTGTACACTCACACACGCATCAGTCCCTTAACCTATAAGTCTTCAATACACCAAAATCACTAAGGGGCATTAGATGCATTTACAATCTCCCCCTTTTTGGTGATTGATGACAATATAGGTTAAGTTTTCAATGGGGATAAACATATGAAGTGTGAATACTGATTGAGGAATTTGATTGCAAGATATGGAAGAACTCCCCCTGAAGATGTGCATAGTGAGGAATTTTCTTTTGAAGCAATGCACACTTGAAGAGTAAAATCATGGAGATCCCCCCCCCCTATATCTTGTAATTCATACACGCATTTGACATATAATATGAAGAATTTGAAATGCATGATGAAATATGGTGACTGATGTAATTCAACATGCGTGTAATGACATTGATGAGGAAAATGAGGAATAAGCATGCAGAAGAACTCAGCAAAAAGTATCAGGCCACCATAGAGTTTAAGTTTACAACTCGATCCAACAAAATCATTAGAAGAACGAGAGTTGTAACTTGGCAAAAAAATTGCCCATATAAGATAGACCCGCTTGAAGACTAACTCAAATTTCTCCCCCTTTGTCATTGAATGACCAAAAGGGTTGAAAATGACGACTAACGCCCCCGAAGAATATCATGATGTTGAAGGAGCGCTAGCGTTGTTGGGGTCATGTGTTGTTGTAGGGCCTGCCGCAGTGTCGTCCAAGTGTTCATACTTGTCCGTGTCGCGTGATGAAGAATATGAACTGGCTACCAAGGAAGGAACCTTGACCTTCTTGTATTTCTTCGGTGGAGGAGCAGACCAGTCAAAATCTTCCTTGAGACCCATTTTCTTCAGATCTTCTTCACCATATATATGTGACAGAATAGCCCAGGTGCGACCGAAGACTTCATGGAGGTAGTAATGGTTTTTCTTCGCTGCATTATGTGTAGAAGTCATGTTGTGAAGAATAGAACCAAACTGACGCTTAACCCACTTGTGGTTTCGATCCACCTTCTGGTGAAGACTAAGAAGCAGCTCACGGTCAGTCATGACACGAGGAGCAGTGGCTTGAGGATTTGACATAGGTGCATTGGCAGCAAAATCATGAGTGGCAGAGTCATCATTGGTGGAATAAGATGCAGCTTTGCGAAACTGACCATCCAATGGACGAATGCCTTCATCAAAAACTGTTGGTGCCTTGCCCTCCTCATCAGCTGAGGAATATGTCTGCTTGAGGACTTCAATCGGGGGCAAGTAGCTGAGGTAATTCTGAAAATCAGCTTTGTAGTTGAGTGAAGACCTTGTTCTAATGAATCTCATAATCCAAGGAGCATAAGGCTTCAGCTCAAACAGAGAAAGTGCAACATTTGCCAGAGTCCTCATGAAGAAATCATGATAATTGACAGGGATGCCATGCATGATCTTGAATAGCATATTCTTCATGATGCCAACAATTTCCTCATTAGATGAGTCGTGGCCTTTGATAGGACTCAAAGTCTTTGTCAGAATGCGATAGACTGTTCTTCGCACATACAGTAATTCCTTCACGAGGAAATTGGTCCTTGGGGCTTGACCGGGCTTCAGAGGCTTCATTAGCACTTGCATGTAATGAGCAGTAAGTTCAGGTTCTTGGTACAGACAATGAGCACCTTCAGGTGGAGGATTGATTGGCAGGGCATGAAGTAATTCAGAGGCCGGTGCCTTATAATGAGTGTTTTCGGTCATCCAGTCCAACACCCAAATGTTGATATCATCAACATCACCTGTGACGTGCAGCGTTGCGTAGAACTGAAGAATAAGCTCTTCATTCCAATCAACAATGTCAGAGCAAAAGTTGAGCAGTCCTGCATCGTGAAGCACACTGAGGATTGGAGAGAAGCAAGGCATTGATTCCATATCCACGTGAGGAATATGCTCGTGGTCGAAGACTTTGTCTTTGTTGAAAAGTAGTGAAGAATAGAAATTGGCCTGGCTGGCAGTCCAAAAGCGCTTCCTTCTAAGACGAGCAGAGTCATAAGGATTATAATCAGTGAAGAACACGTGCTCGCCGAAGAAGTCATCAGCCTTGAATTTCTGCTTCTTCGAGAAGGGATCCTTTGGCTTGGGCTGAGGAGTATCAGTCAATTGCATCACCACCTCAAGAATCGCTATGTCAGGATCCAAAGGCTAAGGAATTTCTGGCTCTCCTTCAGTTGCAGCCTGGGTCTTCAATTCTTCATTGACATTTTCATCAGCACTAGTGGCTGGAATTTCTTCATGGACAGATGGGGTAGCATGAGGTTCTTCAGATCCCATTTGTACTTGAGTAGCAACAGGGGACTGAGGAATTTGTTGAAGTGGGGTGAACAGTGGAGAGTTGGGGTGTTGACTTTCCCAAAAGTGTCACGCCCAATATGCGACCCTATCCAAAAGGAACTCGAAGGTCCCACCAAGGATAGACCCGCATATTGAAACACTTTTGCAAGGTGGATATCATTACATCAACATTACATAATAGATGGGGATACATACAAAAGGCACACAATGCCACACGAATACATCATCATCTTACATAAGAGCACCATCCGACTACGGATGAAACACAAATAGAAACTCAAAAGACATCCACCCTTCTAGCCCAGGCTGCCGACCTGGAACCTATCCCCTGATCAAAGAAGAAGCAGAAGAAGAACTCCAAAACAAGCAAACATCGCTCTCGCGTCATGATCATCACATAACCTGTACCTGCAACTGTTGTTGTAGTAATCTGTGATCCACGAGGACTCAGCAATCCCATTACCATGGGTATCAAGACTAGCAAAGCTTAATGGGAAAAGAAGGGGTAAAGTGGTGAAGTTGCAGCAGCGACTAAGCATATATGGTGGCTAACATACGCAAATAAGAGAGAGAAGAGAAGCAAAGGAACGGTCGTGAACCTAGCAATGATCAAGAGGTGATCCTGAACTCCTACTTATGTCAAACATAACCCAAAGACCGTGTTCACTTCCCGGACTCCGCTGAGAAGAGACCATCACGGCTACACACGCGATTGATGCGTTTTAATTCGGATCTGGTGTCAAGTTATGTACAACCGAACATTAACAAATTCCCATCTGCCCATAACCGCGAACACGACTCTCGAAAGTTTATACCCTGTAGGGGTGTCCCAACTTAGCCCATCACAAGCTCTCACGGTCAACGAAGGATATACCTTCTCCCAGGAAGACCCAATCAGTCTCGGAATCCCGGTTTACAAGACATTTCGACAATGGTAAAACAAGACCAGCAAAGCCGCCCGATGCACCGACAATCCCGATAGGAGCTGCACATATCTCATTCTCAGGGCAACACCGGATGAGACATCCTACGAGTAAAACCAAACCTCGAGTTTCCCTGAGGGGGCCCCCGCAGTCTACTCGGTTTGGACCAACACTTAGACAAGCACTGGCCCGGGGGGGGGGGGCTAAAATAAAGATGACCCTCGGGCTCCGGAAACCCAAGGGAAAAAGGGCTAGGTGAGGCAAATGGTAAAACCAAGGTTGGGCCTTGCTAGAGGAGTTTTATTCAAAGCGAACTGTCAAGGGGGTCCCATAAATCACCCAACCACGTTAGGAACGTAAAATCCGGGAACATAACACCGGTATGACGGAAACTAGGGCGGCAAGAGTGGAACAAAACACCAGGCATAAGGCCGAGTCTTCCACCCTTTACCAAGTATATAGATGCATTAATTAAATAAGAGATATTGTGATATCCCAACATAATCCTGTCCATCATGGAGCCATCTTCAACTTCACCTGCAACTAACAATGCTATAAGAGGGGCTGAGCAAAGCGGTAACATAGCCAAACAACGATTTGCTAGGAAGGGTGAAAAGGTTAGAGGCTGACATGACAATTTAGGAGGCTTGAGGAACAAGTGGTAGGTAGCGCAGCGAAGCGATAGAACGAAGCAACTAGCATAACAATGATAGTAGTGAGATCCAGGGTAGCGGTCATCTTGCCTGAAATCCCGCTGGAAAGAAGAACGAGTCCATGAAGTAGACGAGCAAGCGTAGTCGAACGAATCCTCGCAACTCCAGAACGAAACCGAAGCTAACGAGAGAAGCAAGCCGGAAAGAAGCAAACAACATGGTAAACACACAAGCATAAACATGGTATGATGCACAAACAAGTATGATGCATGTCCGGTTTAATGAGGCATGGCATGGCAAAGTGCAACAAACAATACTACAAATTAAGTGGAGCTCAATATGCAACGAGTTGCATATTGATGAAACACCACAACAATTATTTAGTTCACTCTTGGTTAGGCTACGAAACAATATTAAATGTTGTTAAACATGGCAAGAGGTGAAGCATATGGAAACTAACTATTTAGGCAAGTTTAAATGAGGCCGGAAACTACAAACAACAATTCTGAAAAATCCTCATGTGCATATTTTAGATTTAGTACTGTTCTGCCCTAAAACATATTTTATTGTTGTTAAACAGGAAAATAAAGTGCACCATGTTAAACTATGCATTTTCCACCCCATTTACATATAAGGTTTATTAAAATGGGAGCTACGGTTAATTAGTTATGAGTTAAAACATTTTAACATGGCATTTTAGTAAATTAAAGCAAACAGCAAGTTAAACATTTTAAACATGGATGAAAGTGGCATATTATTAATCTACACAAAATTCTAAGCATTTTACATGTTTAAACTAATTTAATCTGATGCATAGTTTATGAGATATTAAATGCATGAACATGAGGGTGTAATCTGTAAAACAGGTTTTCTCTGGACAATTAGCAAATTCGCAGACAAGTAAAAAAACATCTACAGGCCGAAACTAGTTGGGCCAACAGGAGCAGGGGCGCTAGAGGAGCTCACCCTTGGGCCAGGGCCCAGGCTGATGGAGAGGCCGAGCGAGGCCGTGGGGCAAGAAGTGGCCCACGCGGGAGGAGGCAGGGCGCGGTCAACGGGAGGTGTCGAGGCAGAGGCATCGCCCTCCTCTGCCTGAACTAATGCTGCTCGATGCAGCAAAGGAGACCGGCGGCTTGAGGGGGGGCTTGGCGCGGTGGGACTTGAAGGGGAGGGGCTGTGGGCTGCAGAGAAGGCCCGGCAAGGTGGGGACGGGGCGGATCCGGCTGGCCGGCGCCAGATCTGGGCAACGACGGCGTGACGAGCTCAGGGGCGCCCATGGCGTTTTCCTGTGCAGAGAGAGTCGAGAGGGAGATCGTGAGACAGAGAGGGAGCAACGAAGGGAGCAAGATGGAGAGAGAGGCAGGGGCACGCGACCGGAGGCGTGATGGCGCTCGCAGGCGGTGGCGGGCTGTTCGAAGATGTTGCGACGCCGGGGATGGCCATCATGAGGGAGACGAGGTCCCGTACAGGCAATGGTGATGCAACAGGAACTCGCCGGCATTGAGGATGATGGTCGGGCGCGACACGAAGCACCAAGGGGCGGCCATGCTGTTCCTTCTGCTGCGGACCATGAAAGGGCAAGAGCGGTCAGGAGGGAGAGGGCACGGGGAAGGAGAAGAAAGAGAGCAGGGTGCAGGGACGGCCTGGTGGTGCTTGCTCCGATGAGCTCCGTCGTGGAGGCGGCGGGGTCCAGCAGGTCAGGCGAGGCGAAGTGCGCTCAGGTGCTGCACTGTTGCCGCGGTCTCGAGGAGAAAGCAGAGAAGGAGCTCCTCTCTAGTGGGCTGGATCGAGGCAGGGAGGAGGATTTGGTGGTGGCTGGTGGAGAACGAGAGAGGAATTTTTTGGATCAGGGAGGAAGCTGCTAGTTGGTCCGGGAGGGATCCCAAGGAAACCAGGTGGAGTGGCGGCGTGGTGGGGTCGATGGACAAGACCCCTAGGATCTAGGGTTGGACCTTATATTTATAACCGATGAACACAGTTTAGGGAGGTTAGGTCCCTCCGATCGTAATCGGACGGTCGCGAATAAAATAGATAGGGAGTTCAAAAGAGAAACCGATGATGATTTAGAGATTTTTGGTGATGATCCGGACCCATCGGTCGTGACCGTGCGGTTCGGGTTCGGTGCAGTTTCGGACACGCGAAAGGGTTTGAGTATTGTGCAAAGGGGGTCAAACGGTCGGGCAAAAACAGAATGGTCGGTCTGAGAAAGGTCAGCAGAGACGAGGAAGAAGCGACAACTAACAATGGATGCACGTTTTATGAAAACATGCAGATGCAATGCGCATGATGCTATGATATGAAATGCAAGACATGAACAAAATGCAAAACAAAAGACAAAACCCAACCACAGAGGAAATAACATATCGCATCTCCGGAAAAGGCAAGAGTTGGAGTTACGAATATGGAAAGTTGTATCCGGGGCATTACAACACTCCACCACTACGAAAGGATCTCGTCCCGAGATCTAGGATGGCACCGGAGAGAAACGAAAGAGGAAGAGAAGAGGTAAAACTAAGTTGCTTCTTCGACAAACGAGTGAAACCACGATCCTTGAGAGGTTGCAAAACTTGAAAGAAAGAACACAACGGAGTTGAACACAATTTAGAGCACTGTGGTAGAAAATAGAAACAAGGAACACCATGTGAACCTTGGAGGTTGCAAAACTATGAATGACGAGTACAATGGACAAGAAGGAATTGGAACCACTCTGGTTGAAACAAGATAAACAAGGAACAAGGACGATCAAATTCGGACGACACTTCGGTTGAAAAGAGATGCAAGACTTGATAAGATGAAAAGAACTTGAAAAGATGACACAACACTCCGGTTAAATGGATAAGCATGAAAAGAACATGATCCTCACAATTCGAGATGATGAGTGAAAGGAGCAACATCACAATGCCTCCGGAAGAAAGAATAGAAGATAGATCATTAGAATAACAGAATGGAGAGGAAAATGCCAACTTCTGCACAAATGAGCGTGGAAAGCACCCTTCCAAGAAGGTTATAACGGAGTTGTTGGAAAACCAAAAACGAAACGAATAAGCTTGTAGCGAGCTTATGGAAAACATCTCAAGACTATGAGGTGACAACCGGCCAATAATGGAAACCATTGATTTGATTGAGAGCACTAAAGAGATGAAAAACTTCTTCACCGAGATGAGAAGGAGAAAATTGGATCATTGATAAGCACCACAAATAGCTACATTCCTTAGGGAAGGCTGTAGGTGAGATATAACCCAATATAACTCCAACAAAAGATTTATTGGTTGAAAAGATCTCTTGAACGAACAGAAAATGATGGATTTAAATATGCCAGTCTTGAAAACTTGTGAATCATGAAACACGAAGGAAAATTATCAAGAATGGCATAACACCGCCTCAAAAGATAATGTAGGAAGAATTGCACTTCGAAATGCAAGAAGAAGAATACTTGAACGCCTCAAAACAAAACATGTGTTGAGCACCATGTTTATTTTAGAGTATAGCTTGGCGGGTCATAACTTCAAGAGAAATCTTGAAGAACAATTGAAGAATGAAAAGAATCCTTGATGAACCACCATGTAGAGCCTCCATGAAGAACTCCGGTAATAAAAGGATGATAATAATAAAGAGAAGTGGAAAACACAAGGTGAAGCCTTGCAATGATTTAGATGGAGCTTCGCGATGATGTAATCGAGAAAACTTGGAACTCCGAAAAAGGAAGAGATGAAACACTAGAACCGTGAATTACTTCATATGATCAATCTCCGGAAGAAAAGAATTGAATCACCTCGAGGAAATAAGAATAAGATTTATTATATGCTTATCCTTCATCAAATTAAATTGATGACAAGCAATGGATTTGGCATACTACTTATTCCCGTAGAAAGGATTAAGAGAGATATAACGCAAATTTGAGAAGGTATTGATGGAACCACCGGTGGGGTTAAAAAGAACGAATGAATTGATATGATAACAAAGGAAGTGAAATCTTAAACGAACCACCGTAAAAATAGGAAAAGAGAGTAGCAAGGGAACAATTCACCAGGAAGAATTGGAAGATGAATGAAGATACTTGAGGGGAATTTAGATACAAGTGAACGAGTAGATCACGAGCTGATTAGAGAATACTTGAATGATGCACCGGTTAGATTTGGAGAACAAGAGTTGAAGGTTGAGAATGAGTAATATTCAGAAATGATGGCATTTGGATGATCGAGAAAGGAAGCAACTCCTGAAATGCGTCGGATGGTTGAAAAGAATTCTCAGGATCGAAAACAATTACGAGAGGACGGCATAAAGCTAGAATCACGAATCTTCGAGAAAAGGGACAAGATTTAGAGGAAACACTTCCTCGGTCTTCATGAGCTGAGAATGATGACGAGAACCACCAAAATTGTTGAGGCACTTCGGAACAAAGAAGAATAGATATGATGAACCAACGATGAAAATATTCTGAAAGCGATCTTGGAGAAGGAATATGACTGATGAAGATTCATTCTTACGTCAAACTTCGAAAGACTTTGGGAATGGCTCCGGAATAATTAGAAGAGTCAGGTAAGATCCTGGGAAAAGACCTGTGGGTTAGGGCCCACTCAAAAGGAAACACCGTTGAAATGATTTAAAAGAGAGATTGCACTTGTTGAATTAAATTGCTCAAAAGAGATAACAACCTCGAGATAATATTGAACAGATTAGGAATGATAATACGAATCTTTCGAGGTATCTTCAGCACTTTGGAACAAATGAATAGCAAGAGGTGAGTGAATGAGAGGTGCACCGGCATGAGAAAGCATTTGACACGAGGAAAGGAATATGATCAACACTGAAAGCTTGAATTGGATCCACCGGAGAAGAAAAAGGAACGAAGGGTGATGAACTTGAAGCTCGTGAGCATCTTCACGAGGGATCACCGGATCAGAACATTGATTGAAAAGAGTGAAGTGACTTCACATGAATAAATGGATACTTGATTAAAATAAATGAGTCCTTGAAGAAAAGGGTGGGAGGGTGGGGAAAAACAAAGACAACTTGGGATGAACGAAACAAACACCATTGAGAAAACTTAGAATTGATCTTGCGGATGTTGAAAATGATCGGATCCACTTGAAGAGAAGCACACCGGTTGGAAAGAATTGACATGACAATCTCGATGATCAAAAGGATTACTACTCCCATAGTAATATGAGAACACCGCTTGGAAGGTATGGATTCAACATTTGACTTCGAAGCAACTCGAATACCACAAATAAAACAAAACAAAGGATTTGGCTTGCAGAATAAGCCGGAACAAATACATATGATAGAGATTTACCCAATCCCCTATCAGGTATCTATCGGAAAGATATTCTAGGAGCTACTTGAATTCCCACCTATAAACTCCCGAAACTTTCTGGTTATGCAATCTGGTGTTGGGGATACAAGGGAAGCAATATATCTCACCCAAACTAACAATCCCTACATCCAGCTGTATCCATCCGTCAACACAGAACCAAGAAAACTCCGGAAATCATGTACCTCAACCTTCGAAAAGCATCGGTTATATGAGCTATGGCAATACTCCCGAACTCCCGTCCCAGTACTGGGTGGCGTCGAGGTTATCTCACCAACAACTGCATAAAAGAGATTTTCGATGTCGGCAAAACTCAGGTATTCTAGAACTGCAACGATAAAATTGTGATGACAACACCTCGGAGCTCAACTCCTCGGGTCACTGCCACATAAAAGACACGAGGCACCAAGAACAATGTTCTCGTCACAAAACCATTGGAACGATTCCAAGATACCCGCGTGATCCTAAAAAAATTTAGTGGAATTTGAGGAGAGGAAAGTCAAAACATCTACGTCAGGAGTCCTCACCAGAGCGACGAAGGGGGCTGAGGAGTAAAAAGAATCCTACTCTTCTATATATATAATCCTAAGACTCAAAATAGTTTTTTTCTAGACTCAACAACGGCCAACAATCAAGGGGGCTCCTATGGTCGGTCGAGGCTCTGATACCAACTTGTCACGCCCAATATGCGACCCTATCCAAAAGGAACTCGAAGGTCCCACCAAGGATAGACCCGCATATTGAAACGCTTTTGCAAGGTGGATATCATTACATCAACATTACATAATAGATGGGGATACATACAAAAGGCACACAATGCCACACGAATACATCATCATCTTACATAAGAGCACCATCCGACTACGTATGAAACACAAACAGAAACTCAAAAGACATCCACCCTGCTAGCCCAGGCTGCCGACCTGGAACCTATCCCCTGATCGAAGAAGAAGCAGAAGAAGACCTCCAAAACAAGCAAACATCGCTCTCGCGTCATGATCATCACATAACCTGTACCTGCAACTGTTGTTGTAGTAATCTGTGAGCCACTAGGACTCAGCAATCCCATTACCATGGGTATCAAGACTAGCTAAGCTTAATGGGAAAGGAAGGGGTAAAGTGGTGAAGTTGCAGCCGCGACTAAGCATATATGGTGGCTAACATACGCAAATAAGAGCGAGAAGAGAAGCAAAGGAACGGTCGTGAAGCTAGCAATGATCAAGAGGTGATCCTGAACTCCTACTTACGTCAAACATAACCCAAAGACCGTGTTCACTTCCCGGACTCCGCTGAGAAGAGACCATCACGGCTACACACGCGGTTGATGCGTTTTAATTCAGATTTGGTGTCAAGTTATCTACAACCAGACATTAACAAATTCCCATCTGCCCATAACCGCAGGCACGGCTTTTGAAATATTATACCCTGCAGGGGTGTCCCAACTTAGCCCATGATAAGCTCTCGCGATCAACGAAGGATATACCTTCTCCCAAGAAGACCCGATCAGTCTCAGAATCCCGGTTTACAAGACATTTCGACAATGGTAAAACAAGACCAGCAAAGCCGCTCGATGCACCGACAATCCCGATAGGAGCTACACATATCTTGTTCTCAGGGCAACACCGTATGAGACATCCTACGAGTAAAACCAAACCTCGAGTTTCCCTGAGGGGGCCCCGCAGTCTACTCGGTTTAGACCAACACTTAGACAAGCACTGGCCCGGGGGGGGGGGGCTAAAATAAATATGACCCTCGGGCTCCGGAAACCCAAGGGAAAAAGGGCTAGGTGAGGCAAATGGTAAAACCAAGGTTGGGCCTTGCTGGAGGAGTTTTATTCAAAGCGAACTGTCAAGGGGGTCCCATAAATCACCCAACCGCATTAGGAACGCAAAATCCGGGAACATAACACCGGTATGACGGAAACTAGGGCGGCAAGAGTGGAACAAAACACCAGGCATAAGGCCGAGTCTTCCACCCTTTACCAAGTATATAGATGCATTAATTAAATAAGAGATATTGTGATATCCCAACATAATCATGTCCATCATGGAGCCATCTTCAACTTCACCTACAACTAACAATGCTATAAGAGGGGCTGAGCAAAGCGGTAACATAGCCAAACAACGGTTTGCTAGGAAGGGTGAAAAGGTTAGAGGCTGACATGGCAATTTAGGAGGCTTGAGGAACACGTGGTAGGTAGCGCAGCAAAGCGATAGAACGAAGCAACTAGCATAGCAATGATAGTAGTGAGATCCAGGGTAGCGGTCATCTTTCCTGAAATCCCGCTAGAAAGAAGAACGAGTCCATGAAGTAGACGAGCAAGCGTAGTCGAACGAATCCTCGCAACTCTGGAATGAAACCGAAGCTAACAAGAGAAGCAAACCGGAAAGAAGCAAACAACATGGTAAACACACAAGCATAAACATGGTATGATGCACAAACAAGTATGATGCATGTCCGGTTTAATGAGGCATGGCATGGCAAAGTGCAACAAACAATACTACAAATTAAGTGGAGCTCAATATGCAACGAGTTGCATATTGACGAAACACCACAAAAATTATTTAGTTCACTCTTGTTTAGGATACCAAACAATATTAAATGTTGTTAAACATGGTAAGAGGTGAAGCATATGGAAACTAACTATTTAGGCAAGTTTAAATGAGGCCGGAAACAACAAACAACAATTCCGAAAAATCCTCATGTGCATATTTTAGATTTGGTACCATTCTGCCCTAAAACATATTTTATTGTTGTTAAACAGGAAAATAAAGTGCACCATGTTAAACTATGCATTTTTCCACCCCATTTATATATAAGGTTTATTAAAATGGGAGCTACGGTTAATTAGTTATGAATTAAAACATTTTAACATGGCATTTTAGTAAATTAAAGCAAATAGCAAGTTAAACATTTTAAACATGGATGAAAGTGGCATATTATTAATCTACACAAAATTCTAAGCATTTTACATGTTTAAACTAATTTAATCCGATGCACAGTTTATGAGATATTAAATGCATGAACATGAGGGTGTAATCTGTAAAACAGGTTTTCTCTGGATAATTAGCAAATTCGCAGACAAGTAAAAAAAACATCTACAGGCCGAAACTGGTTGGGCCAATAGGAGCAGGGGCGCTGGAGGAGCTCACCCTTGGGCCAGGGCCCAGGCTGATGGAGAGGCCGAGCGAGGCCGTGGGGCAAGAAGTGGCCCACGCGGGAGGAGGCAGGGCGCGGTCAACGAGAGGTGTCGAGGCAGAGGCATCACCCTCCTCTGCCTGAACTGATGCTGCTCGATGCAGCGAAGGAGACCGGCGGCTGGAGGGGGGGCTTGGCGCGGCGGGACTTGAAGGGGAGCGGCGGCGGGCTGCAGAGAAGGCCCGACGAGGTGGGGACGGGGCGGATCCGGCTGGCCGGCGCCGGATCCGGGCAATGACGACACGGACGGAGCTCAGGGGCGCCCATGGCGTTTTCCTGTGCAGAGAGAGTCAAGAGGGAGATCGTGAGACAGAGAGGGAGCAACGAAGGGAGCAAGATGGAGAGAGAGGCAGGGGCACGCGACCGGAGGCGTGATGGCGCTCGCAGGCGATGGCGGGCTGTCCGAAGATGCTGCGACACCGGGGATGGCCGTCGTGAGGGAGACGAGGTCCCGTACAGGCAACGGTGATGCAACAGGAACTCGCCGGCGTTGAGGATGATGGCCGGGCGCGACGCGAAGCACCAAGGGGTGACCATGGTGTTCCTTCTGCTGCGGACCATGAAAGGGCAAGAGCGGTCAAGAGGGAGAGGGCACGGGGAAGGAGAAGAAAGAGAGCAGGGTGCAGGGACGGCCTGGTGGTGCTTGCTCCGACGAGCTCCATCGTGGAGGCAGCGGAGTCCAGCAGGTCAGGCGAGGCGAAGTGCGCTCGGGCGCTGCGCTGTTGCTGCGGTCTCGAGGAGAAAGCAGAGAAGGAGCTCCTCTCTAGTGGGCTGGATCGAAGCAGGGAGGAGGATTTGGTGGTGGCTGGTGGAGAACAAGAGAGGAATATTTTGGATCAGGGAGGAAGTTGCTGGTTGGTCCGGGAGGGATCCCGAGGAAACCAGGTGGAGTGGGGGCGCGGTGGGATCGATGGAGAAGACCCCTAGGATCTAGGGTTGGACCTTATATTTATAACCGATGAACACAGTTTAGGGCGGTTAGGTCCCTCTGATCGTAATCGGACGGTCGCGAATAAAATAGCTAGGGAGTCCAAAAGAGAAACCGATGATGATTTAGAGATGTTTGGTGATGATCCGGACCCATCGGTCGTGACCGTGCGGTTCGGGTTCGGTGCAGTTTCGAACACGCGAAAGGGTTTGAGTATTGTGCAAAGGGGGTCAAACGGTCAGGCAAAAACAGAATGGTCAGTTTGAGAAAGGTCAGCAGAGACGAGGAAGAAGCAACAACTAACAACGGATGCACGTTTTATGAAAACATGCAGATGCAATGCACATGATGCTATGAGATGAAATGCAAGACATGAACAAAATGCAAAACAAAAGACAAAACCCAACCACGGAGGAAATAACATATTGCATCTCCAGAAAAGGCAAGAGTTGGAGTTATGAATATGGAAAGTTGTATCCGGGGCGTTACAAAAAGTCATCATTCAACACGGGAGTGGTACAACCAATGTACACATCTTTATCTTCCATTTCTTCAATGCCAGCCTCTTCAGCAGTAAACTGAGGCATAGGCGAGGAGACAACAGGTGTTGAAGGGATTGCATCCACTTCAATTTCTTCATCCAACTGCTCTGATGAAGCAACGGAAGGAACTTCTTCATCTGATTCACTTGGAATCACATAATCTTCATCAAAAGGAACAAGGTCATTTGATGGCATGAATGAGACAGGAACTACATCAATTGGGTTGTCAAATGAGCTTGTCAAAGGCTTCATCTTCTTCAGAGCTAAAGAATCTGATGAAGTTGATGCCTTCCTTTTCTTCACAGCTGCACGCTCTGCAGCCTTGGTCTTCTTCACATATGATGCAGATGGAAGGATTGGAGTTGGCATTGGCATTGGTGCAGGAGGAGCAGAGGAATTTGGTTCATTTTCTTCAGGCACAACTGATGCAGTTGCCCTGACTTCTTCATTTTCTTCAGGCGCAATACTAGTGGATGCCCTGGCAATTTCTTCAGCGGCTGGAATGCAGTCATCAGCCCTGGTACTTTCATTTTCTTCAGCAGCCTAATTGTCATCAGTGGTGCTGGCATGTTCTTCAGTAGGTTGGATAGATGCTTCAGCCGGAGTGACTTCAATGCACACAGGAGCAGCAACACTTGAAGTGAATGTCTTCGTCAGCTTGACAAACCGGACCTTGGCACCCTTCCAGTCAGCCTTGTAGGCTTCAAATTCTTCGCTGAGCTTCTTGATTTCATCTTGCAGTGCAATGAGCTACTCAGACGAAAGATTGAGGATGTTGTCCTTTAGGTAGCGCTGCTTCTTGTACTGCGCTTTCTTCACTGACCTGGCTTGGTCATACTTACATTTTTCTTCTTCAATGAAGGTAGTCAAAACATGACTTTGGGTCCTTGTGCCATAGATAGATGAAATCTAGGATCAACTTCGGTTCCAGTAGCATTGGCACATTTCTGCCTTTGGCTCTAGCGGCCTTGACCTACCTGTCTCTGATGATTTCGGCAAGTTCTTCATCATCAGCCTCATCATCATCAGATGGCACTTGAAAGGCGACCTACTTCTTGTGAGGACTTGATCGAGGGCCTCGTCTAGCAGTGGCCTTTTTCTTCAGCAGAGAGGGGCCAGTTGAGGAATTTGGTGGAGCCGAGGAACTTGCAGACGCTCCTGAGGCAATTGAGATGCCTATAGTCCTTTGGCACGTGGCGAGATGCACAGGTGCAGAGGATTTAGTTGGAGTAGCTGAGGACTTTGTCGGAGGAACTGAGGACTTTGAAGAATCTGGCCGTGAGGGCATTGCTGAGGAACTTGGCCATGAGGGCATTGAGGGTGAAGCACTTGGCTTGTCAGCAGGCCTCTTAGCCATGGCCTTCTTCGGCTTGCTTGCAGAGGCCTCAATAGCTGTAGCAGCAGCAGCAGCAGCGTCTTCATTGAATTTCCTCACTGCTTCTTTTGCCTATTTGGCCAGTTTGGCCTGTCCCTTTGCCCATTCATCAGGATAATCCTCACCGCACTTGAGGCTGGTGGGATCTGCCAATTGTCCAGGTGCCAACGGAGGTCTTGGGCATGGAGGGTTGAGAGCGAATTTCTTCATATACTTGGGAGTAACATATCTGTACTCCCTCCATTCCCATGCCCATCTCCTCTCTATCCTTTGTATGCGCACCTTACGCTGACTTTTGTCCTCCTTGCCAAATTTGGCCTCATCAGGAGCGCAAAATGCTTGTATATGTCATCAGGGATCTCGAAGGCGGTATTAACCTCACGCCTCTTTCCACCCTTCTGTGGCTTCTTACCATCAGCCATTTTCTTCAGCTGAGGAATTTTAACAATGGAATTCTCTGAAGATGTATGCAACTTTTCTTCAAGGAATGCTGCAAATGAGTTAAGTTGATGAGAACCTAGTGATTCTGCAGCAGACATGAGTACCTATGAACAGAGTATAGTCGTGAGGAATTTGGAGAGGTCATATGCGTTCTCAGAAGGTTTTTCAAAAATAATAAATTTCAGGAATTTGACTAGATGAGTCTTGAAGAATTTCACTAAGCGTGCTTTGTCTTAGGTTCCAGAGTTGTATAGATCGAAGATCCACACAATTGAGGAATCTTGAAGAATAAACACCTTTGAAGATTTTTAAGAAAACATTTGAATCAAAGAGGGCAGTAAAAGTAACTTTTAATTACCCTTGATGAAGAACACGACGAATTGGGAAGTGTAGATGTGAAGTTCGTCAGTTCAGATCTCCCACGCCCTAACTTGGCAGAGGAAGACAACTACGATAGTGGCGGAGTGAAGAAATCCGTAGCCGGCGTGAGTACGACGCCGACAAGGTCGAGGCAGTGAAGCTCTTCCTCACCGGCGACGATGAAGTAGCGATGGTGCTAGGGTTTTGAGAAGCTCGAGCAGGAGTGAGAACGAGCGGAGTAAAAAACGAAGTGAGGAAAGGGAGGGGGTATTTATAGTCGGAGTGAAAACTATACGGCCGAGGAAATCGGACGAACGTGCCCCTGACCCTTCTCATTCGCTTGACATGTGTTACCCATGTACTGAGAGGTGGAGATCGTGTGAGATCATGGGTGAATAGAAAAGTATTATCATGGGATGCGGAACTGTTTGAGCGGCAAAAGTGAAAATTTAGATAAGATAAGATAAAAGTTCCATTCGCAAATTCTTCAGCAGACAAGGACACAGTAAAGATTTTGAATGAGTTTCAAATAGAACGCACATGAAGAATTTGTGAAAAGATTGGGTTGAGTTTAGCATAGAGTGGGAAGGGTCCGATCACATTCACTTAGCAGAAAAATCAACTTGAAGAATTGGCAATAAGTGAATGCTGTAGAGGACATAAACTTATATATATATATATATATATATATATATATATATATATATATATATATATATATAATCAAATGAAGAACAATGACGGAAAGAGTGAAGACAATGCAAAGTTCAAGAATTGGAAAAACTGAGGAATTTCAAAAACCGAGGAAAAAACTTAAATTGAAGATTTTCAACTTTTGGTAGTGGCGTAACCCACTGTATAAGAAAGCTGATTTCAGACACCGTGTACAATTGTCGTAGGGATTTGAGAATCAATTTATTCGTTAATTTCTTCACACTTAGAGGGTTAGTCTTCATTGATTGACGAAAAATGTTACTTTATGTGTTGCACATCTAAGTCATCAATTTTGCATAAGTGTTAGGATGAGTATCCTTTTCAAAGAACATTCAAAGATTCTAGGATATTTAGCTCACACTGGAACTTGCTAAATCTCTTCTCATCCAAGGGCTTAGTGAAGATATCGGCCAGCTGGTCCTTAGTGCTTGCGTGGTCGATGGAGATGTCGCCCTTCAACACATGATGATGAAGGAAATGATGACGAATCTGGATGTTCTTTGTCTTCGAGTGCTGAACTGGGTTATGAGCAATCTTGATAGCACTCTCATTGTCGCAGTAGAGAGGCACATTCTTCACGTTGATGCCATAGTCCTTGAGTGTTTGCTTCATCCATAGTAATTGAGCACAACATGATCCAGCAGCAATGTACTCAGCTTCTGCAGTGGAGAGTGAGACGCAGTTCTACTTCTTCGAGGACCAACATACCAAGGATCGTCCGAGGAAATGGCATGTGCCAGATGTTGACTTGCGGTCCACACGATCTCCAGCATAGTCAGAGTCTGAATATCCAATGAGATCAAAGGAAGAGCCCTTGGGATACCATAATCCAAGTGTTGGTGTGTGAGCAAGATATTGAAGAATATGCTTCACAGCCTTATGGTGTGATTCCTTCGGTGTAGCTTGAAATCGGGCACACATGCAAACACTAAGCATAATATCCGGCCTAGATGCACATAGATACAATAAAGAGCCAATCATGGAATGGTATACCTTTTGATCGAAGTATTTACCATTTTCATCAGTACATAGATGGCCATTTGTGGGCATAGGAATTTTGACCCCTTTGCAATCTTGCATGCCGAATTTCCTCAATACATCTTTGAGGTATTTCTCCTGAGAATGAATATGCCATTGCGCTGTTGATGAACTTGAAGACCTAAAAAGAATTTCAATTCTCCCATCATAGACATCTAATATTATTCACTCATCATATAGGCAAATTCATCACTATAATGTTGGTCAGTACAGCCAAAAATAATATCATCAACATATATTTGGAACACAAACAATTCACCATCATAAGATTTAGTGAAAAGAGTTGGGTCTAGTGAACCGGGTTTGAAGCCTTTCTTCATGAGGAATTCCTTCAAAGTATCATACCACGCCCGAGGGGCCTGCTTGAGGCCATACAGGGCCTTGTTGAGTCTGAAGACTTTGTCAGGATGCTTTGTATCTTCAAAACCTAGGGGTTGAGCAACATATACTTCTTCCTCAAGCTTACCATTGAGGAATGCGATTTTCACATCCATTTGATATAAAGTGATATCATGATGGTTAGCATAAGCACGTAATATGCGAATGGCCTCAAGTCTAGCAACAGGTGCAAAAGTTTCATCAAAATCAATTCCTTCAACCTGTGTGTAGCCTTGAGCTACAAGCCGTGCCTTATTCCTCACCACAAGGCCATTTTCATCTTGCTTGTTGCGGTAGATCCACTTTGTGCCAATGATATTGTGCTTGCGAGGATCTGGACGTTTGACTAGTTCTCAGAGGTTGTTGAGCTCGAACTGATGTAATTCTTCTTGCATAGCTTGAATCCACTCAGGCTCCACAAATGCTTCATCTACCTTAGTGGGCTCTGTGATAGAGACAAAAGTAAAGTGCCCACAAAAGTTAGACAAATGTGAAGCTTTTGAGCATGTGAGAGGACCTGGTGCTTCAATGTCATCGATGATTCTCTCAATTTGCACTTCGTTTGCAACGCAAGGATGAGCGGATTGTCATTGAGGAATTTGATCTGCATTTTCTTCAGGACCATTTTCTTCACGTGCTCTAGCTCGGCGTTCTTCACATTCTGGAATGAATTCTTCAGCAGATTCTTCGGTAGGAATGACATCCTCAGTAGCCTTGAACTTGATAGATTCCTGAGGAGCTGGTTCATCTATCACAGAGGGTAGGTGCTCTCTTTGCGAGCCATTAGTTTCATTGAACCGCACATCTATAGTTTCAACAACAATGTACAAGTCTCCTCTCCTAAAGCCTTCGAAGACTTTGTAATTGTCAGCTTCCATGATCACAACACAACGATATTTGCCAAAGACAATAACCGTATCGAGATCACAAAGCATCAAGACAGTCATGAGGTTGTATCCTAAGGACTCGACAAGCATGACTTTGTCCATGTGTCGATCCTTTGAGATCGCAACCTTACCTAGACCCAATACCTGACATTTTCCTTTGTCAGCAAAGATGATATGCTTCAGATGCGATGGTGATAAGGGAGCATCCATCAATAGATTCTTGTCACCAGTCATGTGATTCGTACATCCACTATCGAGGACCCACTCATTGGCTTTGGGTTGATCATCCTGCAGATGAATTAGTGCAACTTACGAACTCATATACTTCATCAGTGAAGAATATGACATCAATATCATCAGATCAATTTCATCAAGCAATAGAACGGATAAAACAATATGAGGACGTGAGAAATGAAAGTTCATTTCTTCATGATTAGCCTGTGTCCTTTCAGGCAATTTTCAGGTCTCCATCAAATTGTTCAGATGTCTTAAGCACGTTTGGAGACCTGACCTTGCATAAGAGATTAGTTCTTTTTCTTCACCACCCACATCTGAAGGGGTGGCAAAGAATTCATCACTCTGCGAGCTCCATATGAGAAATGTGGCATAGAAGCCAGTCCACTTTGTTTCACATAAGAGGAGTTAGGATAAGCATATGAATAAGCAGAGAAAGTCTTCGAGGACTTATGAACATAATGATTAGAAGAATAATGCTCATATTCATAGCCCTTAGCTCTTCCCTGCGAAACAGAGGGGTTAGCACGATGATGATCATATGAGGACTTTGATTCTATTGAGGAATTTGATCCATGCAAGGAATTTGGTCTGTATGAGGACTTGGATCCATATGAAGAATTTGATCTGGAGTTCCTATTCTTCACAGGTGGTGTCATGAGGACATTCACCTGAAGACTTTCAAGGCACTTTTTGGGAACCCAGATTTTCTTCATAGGGGAACCGTTCCTGCAGTTAGTGCCAACATATATAGCAAATACTTCACCATTCTGATTTTTAAACAGTTTATAGTTGGAGTCAGTTGACTCATCAGAAGAATGAGGAGATTCACATGTAAAGCCAAATAAATTGGATGGATCAACTGGAGGTCCCTTTGCAGCAATCCATGAGGTTTTGGGGTACTGCTCAGGCTTCCAATATGTTCCATCAGCATTGAGTTCCCTCTCAAAGGCAATACCCTCTTTCCTAGGGTTCCTATTGAGGATCTGCTTTTTAAGCACATCACAAAGAGTCTGATGCCATTTGAGGCTTTTGTACATGCCTATCACGTACAATTCCTTCAGCCCTGCATCGTCAGTGATACTAGCAATGTCCTCAGATGAGGAATTAGTGATAGCAGAGACAGATGAAGAATTTGTAGCATTAGAAGCATTTGAACATTCAGGTGAAGAATTAGCAGTTTCATGTTCAATGCACTTCAAACATGGAGGAACAAATTCTTCCTGAGTAGCGCTGATTTGTTGAGCAAGTAATGAATCGCGCTCCTTCTGAAGATCTTCATAACTCACTCTTAGCTTCTCAAGATCTTGCTTTCTTTGAAGAAATTCATAAGAAAGCTTCTCATGATTAGATAAGAGAGTGTTATGATGACCTTGAAGGGTGTCAAACTTGGACTGATGTCTCTGAAGACTTTCAGCCAAAGCTTTCGATTGATCCATTTCTTCACCCGACATATCATTGCTCTTATTTAGCATGTATTGAACTTTTTCCAAAGCTCTTTGTTGTTTAGTGGCAAGGTAAGCAAGTTTGACATAGCTGGGTCTGAATTCATCTCCAGATTCAGCATCACTGGACTCAGATAGGTAGCATTCAGTTACCTTAGCACTTTTTGCCATAAGACATGGTGTAGAAGATGATGATTCTGGTTCGAATGTCATCGCATTGAGAGATTCCTTGTAATCCTCAAACCAAGGATCATGATGGGTTCGATGATCTTCATAGACCTCAGAGAGATGGTCCTAGATAAGCTTTGCATGATTGAGATGCATGATGTTCCTGAACTGATTTTGAGACAGACAGGAGCAGATGACGTCCTTCGCCGTAAGGTTGAGAAGAGTGTACTTGCGAATGTCATCAGCTTCCGCCATCTTGCACAGATCAGTAAGACCAATCTCGGTGACGGTCCACAGCTCACTGTTCATTGCCATGAGGCACTTCCTCATCATGGCCTTCCACTTGGGATAATCATGACCGTCAAAGATGGGGCATGTCACTTTCTTCATACCTGCGGTCGACATAACTAAAACTCTAGGCGGTTAAACCAAAATCACACACAACAAGGGAGTACCTTGCTCTAATACCAATTGAAAGTGCATTATATCGACTAGAGGGGGGGTGAATAGGCAATTTTTATGAATTCTTCACTTAGGAATTTGCTGGTGAGGAAATTCCTTAGCGAAGAACTACTTGCAGCAGAATAAGTACTCAAAAGTAAACATAACAGAACACAAGCATAGTCATCATGATGAAATGAAGACAAGCACAGAGTACAAAAAGCGTAAACGCATGATAACACAGGATGAAGATGGACAAACTAAAGAAATTGAACTGAGGAAATTGAGAAAGTATTCAGTCAAAGTCTTCAAATAGATATGAACAAGCACGCAACACAATTATGAGGAAATGAAAGAGTTGAGGAAATAGAACCACTAAGCTTGGTGAAGACAATGATTCGGTAGACCAGTTCCAACTGCTGTCTCAGTTGTACGTCTGGTTGGAGCGACTAGGTATTTAAACCTGAGGACACACAGTCCTCACCGTATTCTTCTTCAGCTAAGGTCACACAGACCTCGCCCAATCACTCGTGGTAAGTCTTCAGGTGACTTCCAAACCTTCATAGACTCGGTCACTCGGCAATCCACAATTTCTCTTGGATGATCTAGAGCATGACGCCTAATCATCTGGAAGAAGCACTGTCTTCAAAGGTAACAAGTGTCAGATCCACGCAGGATCAATCTCTTCAGTGATGCTCAATCACTTTGGGTTTGAAGGTGTTACGGTTTGGGTTTTCCTCACTTGATGATTTTCTCTCGAAGTCCTCGGAGGATGGGATGCTCTCAATTGACAAGTGTCAGTTTCTCTCAGAGCAGCCAACCAGCTAGTGGTTGCAGGGGGCGGCTATTTATAGCCTAGGGAGCAGCCCGACATGATAAGACATAAATGTCCTTCAATGATATGACCGTTAGGTGGGTAGATATTTTGGGACAGCTAGCGCGTAGCACATCAACGGTCGGAATTTTGACTCTCAAATTCCTCAGGGCTATCATGTTCCTCACTATGTAGGCAATCCGCACTGGCGAATTCCTAACTCTTTAGTCAGAACAAATTCCTCAGCAACCAGAAGAACTTCGTCTCTGTTACTGAAGAAATTGACTGAACTGTATGAGATTTCCAATGGCTTCACTCGAAGGGATTTGTAGGTGTAGGATTTTGAGTTGAGCATCACATGGAATTTTTTCCTTAGTATTTCCTCGACCCCCTTTAACAGTACGGTGTTTCCTTTGACTCAAGAAAGAGAAAATGAAACTACAAAAACAAAAGTCTTCACGCTTCATGTTCCTCAAATGAATTCCAAGTCTTCAAGGTCACACCAATTTCTTCACTTTCAAAGTCTTCAGAAAGTCTTGAGTTGAAGAACTTCATTTTTAGGGGTCAACTTTCTATGTAATTATCAAACTCCTCATAGACTTATAGACCCATGTACACTCACAAACACATCAGTCCCTTAACCTATAAGTCTTCAATACACCAAAATCACTAAGGGGCACTAGATGCACTTACAAACTTCAGAAGAGCGAGAGTTGCAACTTAACAAAAAACGCCCATATAGATAGACCTGCTTGAAGACTAACTCAAATCCCCCCTTTGTCATTAAATGACCAAAAAGGTTGAAAAGTGAGGACTAACACCCCTGAAGAATTTCATCACGAAGTCGATGGAGGAGCGCCAACATTGTTGGGGTTGGTTGTTGGTGTAGGGCCTGCCGCGGTGTCGTCCAAATCTTCATTTTCATCAGTCTCGCGCGATGAAGAATATGAGCTGGGCACCAAAGGAGGAACTTAAACCTTCTTGAATTTCTTCGGTGGAGGTTTAGACTAGCCGAAGTCCTGCTTGAAGCCCATCTGCTTGAAATCTTCATCACCGTAAAGATGAGTCAGGACAGCCCAGGTGCGGTCTAATACTTCATTGAGGTAATAATGGTTTTTCTTCACTGAATTGTATGTTGCAATCATGTCGTGAAGAATAGTGCCAAACTGACTCTTTACCCATTTGTGATTGTGATCCACCTTTTGATGAAGATTGAGGAGAAGCTCACGATCAGTCATCACCCTTGGAGCTGTTGCCTGAGGACTTTGCTTTGAAGCATCGACGGCAGAGTCATGAGTAGCAGAGTCATCATTGGTGGAATAAGAAGTAGCTTTGCGAAACTGTCCATCCAATGGACGAATGCCCTCGTCTATAATAGCAGTGGCCTTGCCCTTGTTAACAGCTGAGGAAAATGTCTGCTTGAGGACTTCAATTGGGGGCAAGTAGCTGCCATGGTTGAGTGTAGTAGTTTTGTAGTTGAGTGAAGACCTTGATCTGAGGAATCTCATAATCTAGGGCGCATAAGGCTTCAACTCAAAAGGAGACATCATAACATTTGCCAAAGTCCTCATGAAGAAATCATGGTAGTTCACTGGAATCCCATGTATGATATTGAAAAGCAGATTCTTCATGATGCCAATGACTTCTTCATCATTCGAGTCGTGGCCTTTGATTGGACTCAAAGTCTTGGTCAGAATGCTGTAGACAGTCCTAGGCACATATTGCAATTCCTTCACAAGGAACTTTGTCCTGGAGGCTTGACCAGGCTTCAATGGCTTCATCAACACTTGCATGAAGTGATTAGATAGCTCAATTTCAGAGTAGATGAGACGAGAACCTTCTGGGGAGGACTGACAGGCATGGCACGAAGCAATTCAGTTGCTGGTGCCTTATAGTGAGTGTTTTTTGTCATCGAGTCCAACACCCATGAATTCACATCTTCAGCATCACCTATGATGTGCAGCGTCGCAGAAATTGAGCAATCCAACATCATGAATAGCAGCGAGGACTGGAGTGAAGCACGACAGTGATTCCATATCAACGTGAGGAATATGAGCATGGTCGAAGACTTTGTCCTTGTTGAAAAGCACAGAAGAATAAAAGTTGGCTTGGCTGGTAGTCCAGAATCTCTTCCTTCGCAGACGAGCAGAGTCATAGGGGTTGTAGTCAGTGAAGAATACGTGCTCGTTGAAGAAAGCATCAGCCTTGAACTTTGGAGTCTTGGAGAATGGATTCGCTGGCATGGGCTAAGGAGTGTCAGTCAGTTGAAGAACAACCTCAGGAATCTCATTCTCTAGAGCCGCAGGCTGAGGAATGTCAGCTTCTGCTTCAGTAGCCTGGGCCTCCATTTCTTCATCAGCTTTTTCATCAGCACTAGTGGATGGAATCTCTTCATGAATGGAAGGAGTTTGATGAATATCATCAGAGCCCATATGAATTTCAGTAGGTACTAGGGACTGAGGAATTTGCTGTAGGGGTTTAAACATGGGAGAGTTGGGGTGCTGACTTTCCCAAAAGTCATCATTCATGACAGGTGTGGTGCCCCCAATGTCCACATCCTCATCCACTTCCATTTCTTCAACGCCGGCCTCTTCAGCAGTGAACTGAGGCATTGGCGATGATACCTGGGGAGTTGAAGTGATAACATCAACTTCAATTTTTTCATCCATCTGCTCTGAGGAAGCAGCAGAGGGATTTTCTTCAGCAGATTCTTCAGGAATCTGATATTCTTCACCAAAAGGAACAAGTTCCTTTGATGGCATGCTTGAGAGAGGAACAAAATATATGGGATTGTCAATTGAACTTGTCAAAATCTTCGCCTTCTTGGGAGCAGAAGATTCTGAGGAAATTGATGCTTTCCTTTTCTTCAGAGCGGCTCTTTCCGCAGCTTTTGTTTTCTTCACTTCCAGAGCAGAAGGAAGAATTGGGCATGGTGTTGGTGCAGGCGGAGCATAGGAAATTGGAACAATTTCTTTAGGCACAATTGATGCAGTTGGCCTATCTTGAGCGATATCTTCAGGAACAGCTTCAGCTTCTTCAGCTATCCTGACTTGTTCTTCAGGCACAACACTAGTGGTTGCCCTGGTAGTTTCTTCAGCGATTGGAATTTCTTCAGCAGTCCTGGTACTTGCAGTTTCATCAGCAACCTAATTTTCATCAGTGGTGCTGGCATTTCCTTCTGTGGCCTGAGCAGATGCTTCAGCTGGAGTGACTTCAATGTGCACAGGACCAGCAACACTTGAAGTGAATTTCTTCGCCAATTTGATGAATCTGACCTTGGCTCCCAGCCATTCTGCCTTGTAAGAATTGAATTCATCGCTGAGATTTTTGATGTCAGCTTGTAGACCGAGGAGTTGTTGAGGCGATAGGCTGAGGACATTGTCCTTTGATAGCGCTGCTTCTTGTACTGCGCTTTCTTAGCCACTCTGGCTTGATCATATTTCCACTTTTCTTCAGTGATGAACATCGTCAACATGTGACTTTGCTCAGGAGTGAGGCCTAGCTCTAGCAGAGGAGTGTTTGGATCCTTGTGCCAGAGGTCAAAGAAGTCTAGGATCTTCTTCAGATCCAATAGAAGAGGCACAACACTCCCTTTGGCTCTAGCGGCCCTTTGCTGTCTATCTTTGATGATATCAGCTAATTCATCATCATTAACCTCATCATCATCATCAGAAGGAACTTGAAAAGCAACTTGTTTCTTGTGAGGACTTGGTCTAGTGCCTCGTCCTGCGGTGGCCTTGGTCTTCAGCAAAGTTGGGCTCTTTGAAGACGGATGAGGAAATGAAGAACTTGCAGAAGCTCCAGAGGCAATAGAGAAGCCTGTGGTCCGTTGGCACATGGCGAGATGCACATGTGCTGAGGACTTTGTCGGAGGAGCTGAGGGTTTTGAAACCCGAGGAACTGGTGCAGATTGAGGAACTGGGGCAGCTTGAGGATTTTGCCTTGATGGCACAGAGGAACTTGGCCATGAGGGCATTGCTGAGGAAGTTGGTTTCTTGGCTAGCTTCTTGGGCATAGCCTTTTTGCTTGTAGAAGCCTCATCAGTGGCAGCAGCAGCAGCGGAATCTTCATTGAATTTCTTCACTGCTTCTTTGGCCAGCTTTGCCAACTTGGCCTGCTTCCTGGCCCATTCATCAGCATAATCCTCACCATGTTAAGGCTTGTTGGATCAGCTCTTTGGCCAGGTGCCAATGGAGGTCTTGAGCAAGGAGGGTTGAGAGCGAATTTCTTCATATACTTTGAAGTTACATATGTGTAATCTCTCCACTCCTGTGTCCATCTGCGCTCAATCCTTTGAATGCGCACTTTGCGCTCATTCTTGGTTTCTTTGCCATGAGTTGCCTCATCAAGCGTGATGTACCCTGCATAAATGTCATCAGGGATTTCAAAGGCAGTGTTGACTTCAAGCTTCTTTCCTCCTTTTTGAGGCCTTTTACCATCTGCCATTTTCTTCAGCTGAGGAATTTGACCAATTGAGTTCTCTGAAGAAGTATGCGGCTTTTCTTCGAGGAACACTACAAATGAGTTAAGTTGATGAGAACCTAGTGATTCAGCAGCACACACGTGTACCTGTGAACAGAGTATAGGTGCGAAGAATTTGGAGAGGTCATATGCGTTCTCAGAAGGTTTTGTAAAACTGAACAAGTTTGAGGAAATTGACCAGTTGTGTCTTGAAGAATTTCACTAAGCGTTCTTTGACTTAGGTTCCAGAGTTGTGCAAATTGTTAGATTCACACAATTGAGGAATCATGAAAAAAACATCACTTAGAGAAATAGATCAAGAACTGAAGATTTGTGCTAGGTGTTTAGAGTGTGGAGGTTGAAGAATAAACACCTTTTGAAGATTTGATGAAAATCATCAGTGGAATAAATGCAGTAAAAGTAACTTTTAATTACCCTTGATGAAGAACACGATGAACTGGAAGTGTAGATTTGGAAGTTCGTCGGCTCAGATCTTCCACGCCCTAACTCGATGGAGGAAGACATCTACGGCGGCGGCGGAGTGAAGATTTCCGCGTCCGGCGCGAGTACAACAGCGACGAGGTCGAGGCAGTGAAGCTCTTCATCACCGGCGATGATGGAAGTAGCGGTGGTGCTAGGGTTTGAGAAACTCGAGCGAGGGAGTGAGATCGAGCGGAGTAAAAGTCAAGTGAGGAAGGGGAGGGGGTATTTATAGCCACTGTGAAAAACTGCTCGTCCGAAGAAACTAGATGAACGTGCCCCTGACCCTTCTCATTAGCGCGACATGTGTCACCCATGTACTGTGAGGTGGTAATCGTGTAAGATCGTGGGTGAATAGATAAGATTTATCGTGGAATGTGTAACGGTTTGAGAGGCAAAAGCCAAAAATTCAGATAAGAATTTTTAATGTTTCGTTCGCAATTTCTTCAGCTGACAAGGACACAGTGAAGATTTTGAACGAGTTTCAAATAGAACGCACATGAAGAATTTGTGAACAGACTGGGTCGAGTTTAGCATAGAGGGGGAAAGGGTCCGATCACATTCACTTAGCAGAAAAATCAACTTGAATAAATAGCAATAAGTGAATGTTGTAGATGACATAAAAACTCAAGTGTGTGTGTGTGTGTGTGTGTGTATATAGTCAATGAAGAGCAACGACGGAAAGAGTGAAGACAATGCAAAGTTGAAGAATTTGTAAATTGAGGAATTTCAAAAATGAAGAAAAACTCAAATTGAAGATTTTCAACTTTGGTTGGTTGCGTAACCCACCGTATGAGAAAGCTAATTTCAGACACCGTGTACAACTGTCGTAGAGTTCTGGGAATCAATTTCTTCATTAATTTCTTCACACTTAGAGGGTTAGTCTTCATTGATTGAAGAAAAACGTTACTTCGTGTGTTGCACATCTAAGTCATCAAGTTAGCATAAAGTGTTAGGATGTGTGTCCTTTTCAAAGAACATTCAAAGATTCTAGAATATTTAGCTCACACCGCAACTTGCTAAATCTCTTCTGATCCAAGGGCTTTGTGAAGATATCGGCCAGCTGGTCTTCAGTACTTGCATGGTCGATGGAGATGTCACCCTTCAACACATGGTCAGGAAGAAAATGATGACGAATCTGGATGTGCTTAGTCTTCGAGTGTTGAACTGGGTTGTGTGCAATCTTGATAGCACTCTCATTGTCGCAGTAGAGCGGCACATTCTTCACATTGATGCCATAGTCCTTGAGAGTTTTCTTCATCCACAGCAATTGAGCACATCAGGATCCAGCAGCAATGTACTCAGCCTCTGCAGTGGAGAGTGATACGCAGTTCCATTTCTTCGAGGACCAACATACCAAGGATCGTCCGAGGAAATGACATGTGCCTGACATTGACTTGCGGTCCACATGATCACCAACATAGTCCGAGTCTAAATATCCAATGAGATCAAAGGAAGAGCCCTTGGGATACAATAATCCAAGTGTTGGTGTGTGAGCTAGATATTGAAGAATATACTTCACAACCTTATGGTGTGATTCCTTCGGTGTAGCTTGATATCGGGAACACATGCAAACAGTAAGCATAATATCCGGATTGGCTTGTGTGGGAGCTTGTCAAAGGAAGAGCCAATCATAGATGGCCATTTGTGGGCATAGGGATTTTGACGCCTTTGCAGTCTTGCATGCCGAATTTCCTCAATACATCCTTGAGGTATTTCTCCTGAGATATGGATATGCCATTGTATTGTTGACGAATCTGAAGAACTAAAAAGAATTTCAATTCTCCCATCATAGACATTTGATATTCTTCACTCATCATATAGGCAAATTCATCACTATAATGTTGGTTAGTACAGCCAAAGATAATGTCATCAACATATATTTGGCACACGAATAATTCATCATCATATGCTTTGGTGAAAAGAGTTGGGTCAAGTGAACTGGGTTTGAAGCCTTTCTTCATGAGGAATTCCTTCAGTGTGCCATACCACGCCCGAGGTGCTTGCTTGAGGCCATAGAGGGCCTTGTTGAGTCTGTAGATGTGATCTGCAAATTTTGGATCCTCAAAACCTGGTGGTTGAGCAACATATACTTCTTCCTCAAGCTTACCATTGAGGAATGCACTTTTCGCATCCATTTGATGTAAGATGATATTATGATGGTTAGCGTAAGCAAGCAATATGCGAATAGCCTCAAGTCTAGCAATAGTTGCAAAAGTTTAATCGAAATAAATTC
Organism: Triticum dicoccoides; assembly: GCF_002162155.2. Classification (NCBI taxonomy): domain Eukaryota; kingdom Viridiplantae; phylum Streptophyta; class Magnoliopsida; order Poales; family Poaceae; genus Triticum; species Triticum dicoccoides. The sequence goes on along the minus strand of NC_041393.1, from coordinate 495,889,412 downwards.
ATTCAACCTGTGTGTAGCCTTGAGCTACAAGACGAGCTTTATGTCTCACCAGGAGGCCATTTTCGTCTTGTTTGTTGTGGTAGATCCATTTGGTACCGATGATGTTGTGCTTGTGTGGGTCTGGTCGCTTGACAAGCTCCCACACATTGTTGAGCTCGAATTGATGCAATTCATCTTACATGGCTTGAATCCACTCAGATTCCATGAATGCTTCATCAACTTTAGTGGGCTCTGTGATAGAGACAAATGCAAAATGCCCACAAAAGTTAGATAAATGTGAAGCTTTTGAGCGCATGAGAGGACCTGGTGCTTCGATGTCATCGATGATCTTCTCAATTTGCACTTCGTTTGCAACACGAGGATGTGTAGGTTGACGACTTTGCTTAGGTCCAACATTTTCTTCAGGACCAGTTTCTTTAGCAGCACCAGCGTGATTTTCTTCACGATCTGGAATAATTTCTTCAGCACATTCTTCAGTTGGGATGACATCCTAAGTAGCTTTGAACTTGATGGATTCCTCAGGTGACATTTCATCTAGCACAGGAGGTAGTTGCTCTCTTTGCGAGCCATTAGTTTCATCGAACCGCACGCCTACAGTTTCAACAACCTTGTGATGATTTAGGTTAAAGACTCTGTAGGTGTGCGAGTCCTTTTCGTAACCAAGCATAAAACCCTCATGTGCTTTCGGTGCAAATTTAGAGTGATGGTGAGGAACTCTAATCCAGCATTTAGCATCGAAGACGTTGAAATAACTTACATTGGGTTTCTTGTCAGTGAGGAGTTCATATGAGGTCTTTTTGAAGAATTTGTGAAGATATACCCTGTTGATGATGTGGCACGTAGTATCAATTGGTTCAGGCTAGAAGCGCAGAGGCGTCTTGTATTCATCAAGCATAGTGCAAGCCATCTCAACAAGAGTTCGGTTCTTGCGCTCCATGATGCCATTCTGCTGAGGAGTATAGGGAGTATAGTTCGTGAGTAATACCAAGCATGTCAAGATATTCATCGAGTCTAGTGTTCTTGAACTCAGTTCCATTATCACTCCTGATATGCTTGATCTTAACACCGAAGTTAGTGGAAGCCCTTGAGGAAAATCATCTAAAGACTTCCTGCACTTCATTTTTGTAAGTGATGATATGCACCCATGTGTAACGAGAATAGTCATCAACGATGACAAAGCCATATAATGATGTAGAACTAGAGAACATGGCATAATGAGTAGGGCCAAAGAGATCCATATGAAGTAATTCAAAGGGACGAGAAGTGGTCATGATAGTCTTCGAGGGATTCTTGGCTCTGGTGATCTTTCCAGCCTCACAAGCCCCACAAAGATGATCTATGAGGAATTTGACACCCTCGATGCCAATGACATGCTTCTTATTTGCGAGTGTATGCAAGTTCCTCATCCCAGCGTGACCAAGTCATCGATGCCATAGCCAGCATTATGAAGCTTTTGCAAGTAGACATGTGGCAGGCTATGGTCCTGCAGAGAAGTCAACAATATACAAGTCTCCTTTCTTAAAGCCTTCGAAGACTTTGGAGTTGTCAGATTCCATTAGCACAAGGCAACGAAATTTTCCAAACACAACAACCATATCAAGATCATAAAGCATTGAGACATACATGAGGTTGAAACCTAAAGACTCGACAAGCAGGACTTTGTCCATGTGTCGATCCTTTGAGATCGCAACCTTACCTAGACCCAATACCTTGCTTTTTCCTTTGTCAGCGTAGGTGATATGCTTCAGATGAGATGGTGACAAATCGGTGTCCATCAACAGGTTCCTGTCACCGGTCATATGATTTGTACATCCACTTTCAAGGACCCACTCAGTAGCTTTGGGTTGTTCATCCTGCAGATGAATTAGTGCAACTCACGAACCCATATTGTCGTGGAATTGTCATGGCAATGTCCTCGTGAAAGGACTTAGTCGTGGAGCCATCGCAACTAGGAAGCTTAAAGGGGTTAATCGGGACAAAGGACACGAGGTTTATACTGGTTCGGCCCCTTGTGGTGAAGGTAAAAGCCTACGATCCAGTTTTGAGTGGGATTGCTTATGTCTCGATAACCAGGGAGCGAATCGCTTGACCTAGCTCTCGATTTGATGTTACTTGCCCTAAACCGCCGCCGGGTCGTCCCTTTATATACAGAGGTCAATACCCAGCGGCTCTCAGAGTCCCGGCCGGCTCATAAACAGTGTCCAGCTCGGTCTCTAAGTATTCCTGTCTTACAATACAAGTCATGTACATATGGCAGTTTATCTCTACGGGCCTTAAGTCGCCTCTGGGTTTTGGGCCCTTACTGAACCGCCATCTTCAACCTTGGTCTTGGGTTTCAAGAATATTCATAGGTATAACCCGACCCCTCCTGGGTGGCTCATATCAAATAGTTATATCCCCAACATTAGGCCCTAGATTCATTTGGACTAGTTCATGTCAATCTTCGATACTTAAGAAAAAATCTTCTACTCTTTGGCTTATGAATTTTTTTGTAACCCGCCATGATGTCATCTTTTGAATTCATGGTAATCCGCCAAGACATCACCTGGTATAAATGCACGTTTTGTCCAACGTATCTCAACAGATTTTTATCTTAATGACCTTCCTGAAAATCGAGGCATCCTTGTAGTTGGATAACTTATGTTTTTGGCCTCCTTGTTTTTCGCGCCCTTTAAGTGGTCTTTCCTTATAAATAGACCCGACCAGGTCTTTCGTCATTCTCCCCCTTCTTCTTCTTCTTCCTCTCGCACCCCAACTGTCGCTCGAGCTCCGCCACCGCAGCAGCACACCTCGTCTCCGTCGACCTTGGCCGCTGCATCAACCTGAATCCGTCCAGAGAATGGCGGCGCCCCTCCACAACAGATCTGCCGCTGTAAGTTTTCCCCTTTCTGCATCTTAGATCCATGCTAGGTTTTGCGAGTTCCTCTCTACACTTCATAGTTCATCTCGGTTTCTTCGTGGTTCTTCTGCCGCAGCCTGGTTTGATCCAACAGCAGCATAGAACTCATGCAGTTGCTGTTTGGCATCCATTTTTGGCACTAGCAGATCCATTTTCCTTGCAAAGAAGCCTCATTAGAATGCATGAACTCCTCTATACCATGTTTTTAGGTCTAGAAATTTTTCTTTTCTGGACAACCATTTGATCCAAAATAGTAGCTGTAGTTTGTGAAACCTGTTTATGCAACACTTAGGAAAAAACATGTATTTGTTAGATCCACCTAGTCATGGCGACTCTTATCACCGGCTTTTAAAAGGGCAATTCCCAATTGATAACCTTGACCACCCATGGCAGTTTAAACAACTTTAACTATTTATGGAGCTTATGGCGGCTTAAATAATCTTGACATAATTATCCTTATACCATTAGGCCCCTTTATAAGCCGCCATCTTGAATATGCACTGTAATGTTTTTCTCTCCGGCTTAAATTTGAACCGGTAATTTTTACTCTGTCTTAGGCTTTCGTAACAATGGCACCAAAAGCACCCACTTCTTGCAACTGGGTCAAATTGATTGTCATAAACAATACGCTGGATGACTTTGTGAAGACCGGCTATGTATCGAAGAAGGAAATCATGTCCTATCGTGCTCCTAACCCGGAGGAGGAAATTCCTCAGCTCAAAGTGGGGGAGATTATTGTTTTCACGGATCACATGAACTGGGGTTTCTCTCCACCCGACTCAAAATTCTTCAGAGATGTTTTGCACTTCTTTGACCTCCACCCTCAAGACATCAGACCCAATTCCATGTCTAATATCTGCAATTTCCAAGTGTTCAGCGAAGTATATCTTGGAGAAGAACCCAATATTTTACTCTTCAGAGAGCTATTCTACTTGAAACGCCAAAATGAATGCGCCAGCGGCCAGAGCTTCGAGCTTGGTGGTGTCTCCAATGTCGTAGGGACTTAATCTTTCCTTTTGCAAACCAGCCGAGTCATCCTAAAGACTGGAACCAGACCTGGTTTTATTATCAAGACACTTCCCCGCCTAACGAGAATCCTCTGCCCGGCTTTCGTGCCGTGCGTCTGTGGTCCAAGCATCCTCTTCCTGACAAAATAACAGCCGCCGAATGCAAGACGCTCGCCTCCGCCCTGGCTAAGATCAAGGCTCTTCTGGGGAACGGGTTAACTGGCATTGATTTAGTCCGGGTTTGTCTCGCATGGCGGATTATTCCATTGAGCCGCTGCCCCGGCCTGATGTGCACCTACACAGGTAAAACAGATGACCCTCCGCGGCACAACCCTGATGACTTGCCTGAAGATCTCATCAATGATATGACGAAGTCGCTCTTAAACAAGAGCCTAGCAGACTGCGGTAAGGTGGGCTTAGCCCCCTTCTGCGAAACTAACCCGACTCCAGCGGTAAGCCGCCAATCTGAATTTTTTTATTTTTTTGATGTTTTATCCATACTCATACCTTTGCTAATTCTCACATTTGGGTGACAAATTCTGGAAGGCCAAATATGACCATGAAGCTGCAAAGAAAGCTAGGAAGGCCAAGAGAGCCGCCCAGAAAGAGGTTGCAAAGAAGAAGGGCAAGAAAGCCACCGCCTCTGAATTGCTTCAGCTAGAAAATTCTTCTGAGTTGGAGGTAGCCCTTGACTCTCTTGGCTCCTTTTTTAACTATCTTATTCACACTGATTATCAGCAGGAGGATACGGGAATGAGCCACGGAAGAACTGAAGAGGTAACTATCATTTCCTCTGACTCCGAGCCCTTGCCAAGACAGAGAATCTGAAGAGTAACCCGGAAAGTGAGATTTTCACATCCTTTAGCTCATCATGATCATCAATTTCTTTTGAAGCAACTGATTCATGAAAGCTGGAGGCAGACCCGGACCAACAAAGATGCGAAACTCTCGTCCGGCTTACCTAATACACCGAGGAAGCGCTGGAACGAGGTCACTTCTGATTTAAATCTCTTTTATCCTTTGGCGGGTCGCACTCGTCAACCACTCAATTCCTCTGACTCAAATTATCAGGAAACTTCACCTTCCTCCGGTGACTCAATGCAGTCCAATAAGCCGACTTTCAAGACCGCGCCATGGTAATGATAACCTGCTTAACCTGTATTCATTTTAATTCGTTGTATTTGCCCTTAACCTTTTGATTTTATGAAGTGGAAAAGCAAAGCCTAGTAAAAGGGTCAAAAGGAACAAGGCGGCCAAAGAAACTGTCTTAACAAAACCGGAACTTGGAACAACCGCGCTTGAATCTTCAACTCACGAGCCGCCACCTGAACCGGCTCAAGACACACCAACTCCAACTACTGACCCGCCTACTGAACAAGCCGTTGATGGCTCGGACAACCCAGAAGTTCCTAGCCCGGTCAGGACGGATGATCCTCAAGATACTGATGTCGAGATCACTAGAACCAGCTTTGCTGAGCCGGGGAGGCCAACTGTGCTGGCCAAGTGTTCTGCCAAGGAGGAGCTTCTAGAATGCCGCCGGGTCAAACTTGATGTCGTTGATTATACTCATATGAGTATTGGAGATGTCTTTTCTGGCTACATGAGCCAAGTGCACAGCAGTCATGACATCGAGATTGACATGGTGAAGCAGATGCACCGGAAATTTGAGGTATGATCCTTTCTCTGTACTTATTTATCTTTATTTATGCCACCCCCCAAGTCTGTTGCTTCTGATGAATACGCTGTAGACTTAGAAACAAACTTATTGACATTAGTAACATATTTGGAAAACATATATAAGAAATCCAGCTTACTCCGTAGTCCCCAAGGGGCGGCTTAACCAGTATGGTTGAGCCGGTCCTTCACATAATTGTATTGAATAAAGTGCTTGAAAACCTTGAACAGCAATATGCATTAGCCCCCAAGTGCTTGGGACTTGAATGTCATGAACCGCCACTTTAAGTAAAATTCTTCAGTAGACATTAGCCCCCAAGTGCCAAGTGTTGTTGCTTGCAAAAGGCTTGGGACTTAATATTGCATCATGATTGTCCTGATTTTGACCCGGTATTTGTATAGGCCACTACTAGTCAGCTTGAATCAGAAGTGACTGGTCTGAAGAACCACCTTGAGGCCCAAGAGACGGAAACCCAAAGAGCTGACTCCAAGTTTAAATTCAGCGTTTCCGAACAAGAAAAATTGAAGAAAGACTTTGAAATGGAGAAGAAGGCCTGGGCTAATGAAAAAATTGCGTTGATTAATCAAGCTGTGAAGGCAGAGGCGACTCTTGAAGAAGCAACCGGTGAATTATCCGGTTTAAAACGCCATGTCTCTCAGATGGTCTCAGTGATCTTTGGTAAGTTGCCCTGCAAGTGTTAAATACTTGAACCTTTCAATTGATCATATAAATTGTAACTAACTCACCTGACATTGTTTATACAGGCCCCAGGAGTTCAAATCTGAATCAAGATATACTGATCAAGCTGAAGGCGGTTTATACGCTAGTGGAACAACTGTACACCGGGTCTCAGTGTGCCTTGGCCACGGTGGCTTTGTTAAATGAAGTGCCTACCCTCCTGGCGGATGTACTAAGGAAGCTTTTTGTGCTACCCCAATGGTTCAATGAACTAAGGCGGTCAACTGCAAGATCCGGAGCGGTGAATGCTTTAAGCCAGGCCAAAGCTTGGCTACCGGAGTTAGACCCGGCCGACATCGCTATTGGCTATCCAAGCCTGAAGGAGGATGTGACTCCCTTTGAACAGGAAGACTTTGCCACTTGTGTGAAGGAGGTACGCCCCGTGGCCACCCAGATAGCTGACAAAGTGGATCTTACCAAGTACCAGGCGGGTTATGACGCAGAAAACCGGAGAATTCCAGCACCACATTATAAAGTGACCAGCCTGATCCCCCCACTCCGTAAGCATACCTTCACCCCTGAAGTTGACCCAGCCAGACTAATTGATGATGAAGCTGAATTTGAAGTTTTGAATGGCATTGACTGGTCATCATCAACCTTCCAGGAAAGGGAATAAGGCGAAGAAGCGGAGAGGGCTGACCCGGATGCTTCAGGTCAACACGAGAATTAACCCGTCAGGCAGCTCATACCTTTGATGTGCTGAAAAATAATATTAATCATTTAGACTCGGGGAGTCGTGTAATAGAATAGAAATAACTTTGTTTTTGCCGTGCCATCGTGCACGTTTGTGGTGCTTAATACTATTAAGCGGCCATGTTATATTCACCCATCTTATACCTGTGATCTTTCGATTTGCACTGCCGGCTTATATGACCCGGACAGTAAGGGTGATAACCCAATCTTTGGAAACCAACACTTCAAAAGATATGATGATCCTTATATATTAGTGACTTATCAGCCAAAATCAAGCCGGGTTAAATTAACCACACTTGTACTTTTAAACCTAAAAGAAAGTCTCAAGTTAAATAAAGGTTGCTTTCAAAGAAAACTTAAACCAAATGGAATAAAAATTCAAGGCTTCTGATTCGAATATGATCAGTAAACCGTTCCAAGCTAGGATTCAAATATGATCATGTAGCCCCCAGTGGCTTTGGCGTTGCGCCGATCAAGAGGGTACCGACAACTATGTTCTTTTGGTTCGAATACGACCTATGTTTGAACAGGAAGCCCCCTAATGACCTTGAGAGTTTTTTAACGACTCTGATTCGAATACGTTCAAAGTCAGTTCGCAAAAGAGGTTAAGCTATGATTCAAATACGATCAAGAAGCCCCCTAGTGAGATCGGCAGTGTGCCAATCAAGAGGGTACCGACAGCTATGTTCTCTTTGGTTTGAATATGACCTATGTTCGAACAGGAAGCCCCCTAATGATCATAAGGTTTAACGGCTAGATTCAGATACGATCATAAGCCGGATCAAATGGGTCAAGCTAGATTCGGATACGATCATCCCCCAAGTGATCATTTGAGATGATAATGATAATGACAATGACATATTACCTTTGAGGATGAAAAAAGGACAGAGGTCCTGCTTTATTATTTATCATAATATATACATCGTCAAAATATGTACATCATGAGAGCCAGTGGCTCAAGTGTAGTAAGGCCGAAGATAAGCGATATTCCACGGCCGACGGGTCTCCTCCTCCGACTTACGGGAGTCTTTGTGCTCTCGAACATCGATAAGGTAGTATGACCCGTTGTTCAAGTTCTTGCTGACCACAAAGGGTTGTTCCCAAGGTGAGGATAACTTGTTTGCATCAGTTTGATCCTGGATGAGCCGGAGCACCAAATCTCCTTCCTGAAAGGTTCTGGATTTAACCCGGTGGCTGTGATAGTGACACAGGTCCTGTTGGTAAATCACCGAGCGAGCTACTACCAAGTCACGCTTTTCATCTAACGGATCCAATGCATCTTGACGTGCGTGTTCATTGTCAGCTTCAATGTAGGCCACAACACGGGGCGAGTCATGGCGGATGTCACTAGGGAGAACCGCCTCGGCTCCATAAACCATGAAGAAAGGCGTATAACCCGTAGACCTGTTAGGAGTAGCATTAATGCTCCATATCATAGAAGGTAACTCCTCAACCCAACAACCCGGCTTCCGTTGCAAAGGGACCAAAAGCCGGGGCTTGATGCCTTTCAAGATCTCCTGATTGGCTCTTTCAGCTTGACCATTGGATTGGGGGTGAGCTACTGATGAAACATCCAGCCGAATATGCTCACGCTGACAGAACTCTTCCATGGCGCCTTTAGACAGATTAGTACCATTGCCAGTTATAATGCTGTGTGGAAAACCAAAGCAAAATATCACCTTCTTCATGAATTGAACCGCCGTGGCTGCATCACACTTACTAACTGGCTCTGCCTCAACCCACTTTGTGAACTTGTCAACCGCCACCAAAAGGTGGGTCTTTTTATCTTTGGACCTCTTGAAGGGCCCAACTATGTCAAGCCCCCAGACTGCAAACGGCAAAGTAATGGGAATCATCCTCAATTCTTGAGCCGGCACGTGAGCACGTCTTGAGAACTTCTGACAGCCGTCACATTTACTGATCAGATCCTTCGCATCAGCGTGAGCCGTTAGCCAATAAAATCCATGATGAAAGGCTTTGGCTACAAGGGACTTTGACCCGGCATGATGGCCACAATCCCCTTCATGAATCTCACGAAGAATTTCTTGACCTTCCTCAGGAGAAACACAACGCTGAAATGCCCTAAACACTGCGATGATGCAACTCGCCATTAGCAATTGTCATAGACTTAGACCGCCGGGTTAACTGCCTTGCCAAGGTTTCATCCTCAGGTAACTCGCCCCGGGTCATGTAAGCCAAGTATGGCACTGTCAAATCTGGAATGTGATATGTCTCCAATGTATCTATAATTTATGAAGCATTCATGCTATATTATTATCTGTTTTGGATGTTTATGGGCTTTATTATACACTTTTAGATTATTTTTGGGACTAACCTATTAACCGGAGGCCCAACCCATATTGCTGTTTTCTTTCCTATTTTAGTGTTTTGAAGAAAAGGAATATCAAACGGAATGAAACCTTCGGGAGCGTTATTTTTGGAACTGAAGCAATCCATGAGACTTGGAGTTGAAGTCAAGGAAGCTTCAAGGTGGCCACGAGGGTGGGGGGCGCCCCCCTACTAGGTGCGCCCCCTGTCTCGTGGGCCCCTCGAGGCTCCCCCGATCGACTTCTTTCGCCTATATATTCCCATATACCCTAAAAACATCAGAGACAACAATAGATCGGGAGTTCCGCCGCCACAAGCCTCTGTAGCCACTAAAAACCTCTCGGGAGCCTGTTCCGACACCCTGCCAGAGGGGGAACCCATCACCGGTGGCCATCTTCATCATCCCGGTGCTCTCCATGACGAGGAGGGAGAAGTTCACCCTCGGGGCTGAGGGTATGTACCAGTAGCTATGTGTTTGATCGCTCTCTCTCTCTCTCGCGCGTTCTTGAGGTGATACGATCTGATGTATCACGAGCTTTGCTATTATAGTTGGATCTTATGGTGTTTCTCCCCCTCTACTCTCTTGTAATGGATTGAGTTTTCCCTTTGAAGTTATCTTAGCGGATTGAGTCTTTAAGGATTTGAGAACACTTGATGTATGTCTTGCCGTGCTTATCTGTGGTGACAATGGGATATTCACGTGATCTACTTGATGTATGTTTTGGTGATCAACTTGCAGGTTCCATGAACTTATGCATAGGGGTTGGCACACGTTTTCGTCTTGACTCTCCAGTAGAAACTTTGGGGCACTCTTTGAAGTACTTTGTGTTGGTTGAATAGATGAATCTGAGATTATGTGATGCATATCGTATAATCATGCCCACAGATACTTGAGGTGACAATGGAGTATCTAGGTGACATTTGGGTTTTGGTTGATTTGTGTCTTAAGGTGTTATTCTAGTATGAACACTATGATAGATTGAACGGAAAGAATAGCTTCATGTTATTTTTACTACGGACTCTTGAATAGATCGAGCAGAAAGGATAACTTTGAGGTGGTTTCGTACCATACCATAATCTCTTCGTTTGTTCTCCGCTATTAGTGGCTTTGGAGTGACTCTTTGTTGCATGTTGAGGGATAGTTTTATGATCCAATTATGTTATTATTGTTGAGAGAACTTGCACTAGTGAAAGTATGAACCCTAGGCCTTGTTTCCTAGCATTGCAATACCGTTTACGTTCACTTTTACCATTTGTTACATTGCTGTTTTTATAATTTCATATTACAAATACCCATATCTACTACCCATATTGCACTTGTATCACCATATCTTCGCCGAACTAGTGCACCTATACAATTTACCATTGTATTGGGTGTGTTGGGGACACAAGAGACTCTTTGCTATTTGGTTGCAGGGTTGCTTGAGAGAGACCATCTTTCGTCCTCGTTCATCGGTAACTTTACTTGGAGCTATATTTTTATTCACCACATGATATGTGTTTTGCTTGGACCGTCATTTTCTTTTGTTAGTATTTGCTTGCTGTTATTTAGAATAATGTTTTGCATCTATATTTTCAATAAAAATGTCAAGGATAGCCTTTACCATGCTTATTTTGCAAGTATACATGTTGCTGTTTGAAAACAGAAAGGTTACCCTTGTTGCAAAAATTCCCTAGAAAAGTCAGAGAATGGTATAATGTTGAAACTTTTGCATATTGAGCTCTGATAAATCTTCTACAGTGAGGTATTTTTCTCATAATTTTTGGAGTTAGGGAAGTATGATGAATCTTGCATTCTTTACAGACCATACTGTTTTGGCAGATTGCTGTTATGGTTGCATTGTTTGCATATGTTTGCTTGTTTAATGATTCTATTTGAGGATAGGAGTATTAAATATGCAGAGGAATTTAGTATGCAATGTTGAATAATAATTTTAGTGATTTATTAAAGTAGAAAATGATAAGGTTTTGGATTGTTTTATACTAACTTATCTCACGAGTTCTTGTTGAGTTTTATGTGGATGAAGTTTTTGAGAAATAGAGAAACCATCATATGAGAGGAATTAAGGAGACACAAAAGCTCAAGCTTGGGGATGCCCAAGGCACCCCAATATAATATTTTAAGAAGTCTCAAGCATCTAAGCTTGGGGATGCCCCGGTAGGCATCTCACCTTTCTTCTTCAACAATTATCTTTTAGTATCGGTTGAGCCTAAGTTTTTGCTTCTTCATATGAGTTGTGATATCCTTGCAATGTCATTTTATTTTGCTTTGCTTGCTGTTTCAATAAAATACCAAGATCTGAAATTCTTAAATGAGAGAGAGTCTTCACATAGTTACATAACTATTTAACTACTCATTGATCTTCACTTATATCTTTTTGGAGTAGTTTTTCATTTACTCGTGTGCTTCACTTATATCCTATGAGTAGATGGTTGAATGAGTTGATTGTCATAAATCTTAAATTATATATGTTTCATTTGCTTATCCCATGGGGAGTAATGACTTCACATCTAAGAAGTAGAGGTTGTAAATTTATTGAAGGTTAGCAAGCATTGTATTGGTCATTTGAACAATTCATGAAAGAATATTGAAGGAAGAGAGATTTCACATATAAATATACTATCTTAGACATCTTCTATGATTATGAGTCCCATTAATTATTTTCAAACCTGAGCAAATTAGTTGAAGTTGAACAAGGAAGACAACGTAATGAGTTATGCTTGGGTGTATTTGTATAGAAGTTATATTGTTATAGATCCTCCAACATGTGGTGCTTGCTTTTTAGAATCCTTTACTAGCCAAAATATCTGTACTAAGCGGGAATACTGCTTGTGCATCCAAATTCCTTGAACCAAGTTTCTTCCATGAGTGTCCACCATACCTACCTATATGCAGTATTTACATGCCGTTCCAAGTATATTTGCATGTGCCAAACTCTAAACCTTCAAATAATAATCTGTTTTGTATGCCCGAATCGCTCATGTAGCGACTAGGGGCTGTCAGTATCTTCCATGCTAGGTGGGTTATTCTCAAGATGAGTGGACTCCGCTCATCATTCACGAGAAAAATGGTTGGTAACCGGGATGCCCAGTCCCATGATCAAAAGATCAAAATCAAATCAAAAATAATTAAAACAGAACTCCCCCAGGACTGTTGTTGGTATGGACGGTACCCCGTTGTTTCGGATGGCCGTGGAGTGTGATTGTTGGTTAAGGGGGAGTAAAAACTTTACCATTCTGTTTGGGAACCGCCTATAATGTATGTAGTATGGAAGATATTGGGAACTCTTGGTTTTTACGTTGACAATGAGATCATACCTCTCAAAATTATTTTCATCTCTATTTCAAAAACGAGCTCTAGCACCTCTGCAAATCCCTGCTTCCCTCTGCGAAGGGCCTATCTTTTACTTTTATGCAAGAGTCAGTAGTATTCCTTCTCATTCCAATCTTCTCTTTAGTTGGCAAGCATCGTGTGTTGGGGAAAGATCTAAGCATATATGGCCATGCAAATATATTTGATCATGAGTTATTATTGTTGACAATTATCTATATGATAAGTGAGTTGGGAGGCGAAACACTAAGCCCCTATCTTCCTCCGTGTTCAATGGATGCTATTTGTTCTAAGAATATGCTTTGAGTGGTAGCAATTATGGAAGACTATATGATAGTTGAGTATGTGAAGTTTGCTAAATCAAAGCTCTAACATAGGCCCTTCCTGAAAATAAGATGAATTGCAATTGTTTGATGACTGAGAATTAAGTTTGCTATTTTTCAAGAAAGTTTATGGTCTGTGCTTTAACATGTGAATAGCTTGTTACTTGATCTTGAGAAGTTTTATGAGATGAACTATTATTATGACATATAATCATGCTAGAAAAGGTGATTGAAATTATCATTGATCAAACTTGTGCATGTGCTAGCATTCACACTTCATAAATTCTTTCTTTTATCATTTACCTACTCGAGGACGAGCAGGAATTAAGCTTGGGGATGCTGATATGTCTCCAACGTATCTATAGTTTATGAAGCATTCATGCTATAATATTATCTGTTTGGATATTTATGGGCTTTATTATACTTTTTATATTATTTTTGGGACTAACCTATTAACCAGAGGCCCAGCCCATATTGTTGTTTTCTTGCCTATTCCAGTGTTTCGAAGAAAAGGAATATCAAACTGAGTCCAAACGGAATGAAACCTTCGGGAGCGTTATTTTTGGAACGGAAGCAATCCAGGAGACTTGGAGTTGAAGTCAAGGAAGCTTCGAGGTGGCCACGAGGTTAGGGGGCGCGCCCCCTGTCTCGTGGGCCCTCAAGGCTCCCCCGACCGACTTCTTTCGCCTATATATTCCCATATGCCCTAAAAACATCAGAGACAACAATAGATCAGGAGTTTCACCGCCGCAAGCCTTTGTAGCCACCAAAAACCTCCTGGGAGCCCGTTCCGGCACCCTGCCGGAGGGGGAACCCATCACCGGTGGCCATCTTCATCATCCCAGCGCTCTCCATGACAAGGAGGGAGTAGTTCACCCTCGGGGCTGAGGGTATGTACTAGTACCTATGTGTTTGATCTCTCTCTCTCTCTCTCTCTCTCTCTCTCTCGTGTTCTTGAGGTGATACGATCTTGATTTATCGCGAGCTTTGCTATTATAGTTGGATCTTATGATGTTTCTCCCCCTCTACTCTCTTGTAATGGATTGAGTTTTCCCTTTGAAGTTATCTTATCGGATTGAGTCTTTAAGGATTTGAGAACACTTGATGTATGTCTTGCCATGCTTATCTGTGGTGACAATGGGATATTCACGTGATCTACTTGATGTATGTTTTGGTGATCAACTTGCGGGTTCCATGAACTTATGCATAGGGGTTGGCACACGTTTTCGTCTTGACTCTCCGGTAGAAACTTTGGGGCAATCTTTGAAGTACTTTGTGTTGGTTGAATAGATGAATCTGAGATTGTGTGATGCATATCGTATAATCATGCCCATAGATACTTGAGGTGACAATGGAGTATCTAGGTGACATTAGGGTTTTGGTTGATTTGTGTCTTAAGGTGTTATTCTAGTATGAACTCTATGATAGATTGAATGGAAAGAATAGCTTCATGTTATTTTTACTACGGACTCTTGAATAGATCGAGCAGAAAGGATAACTTTGAGGTGGTTTCGTACCCTATCATAATCTCTTCGTTTGTTCTCCGCTATTAGTGGCTTTGGAGTGACTCTTTGTTGCATGTTGAGGGATAGTTTTATGATCCAATTATGTTATTATTGTTCAGAGAACTTGCACTAGTGAAAGTATGAACCCTAGGCCTTGTTTCTAGCATTGCAATACCATTTACGCTCACTTTTACCATTTGTTACCTTGCTGTTTTTATAATTTCATATTACAAATACCCATATCTACTACCCATATTGCACTTGTATCACCATCTCTTCGCCGAACTAGTGCACCTATACAATTTACCATTGTATTGGGTGTGTTGGGGACACAAGAGACTCTTTGCTATTTGGTTGTAGGGTTGCTTGAGAGAGACCATCTTCATCCTACGCCTCCCACAGATTGATAAACCTTAGGTCATCCACTTGAGGGAAATTTGCTACTATCCTACAAACCTCTACACTTGGAGGCCCAACAACGTCTACAAGAAGAAGGTTGTGTAGTAGACATCAAGCTCTTTTCTGGCACCGTTGCCGGGGAGGTGAGTGCTTGAGGGTATATCTTTAGATCTTGCAATCGAATCTTTTAGTTTCTGATACAGCAGTATGGCCTTCTCACCTAACCGGCTTATGAACCGGCTTAATGCAGCAATTCGACCCGCCATACGCTGAACATCATTGATACAAGACGGCTTAGCCAAAGAGGTGATTGCCTTGATTTTCTCCGGGTTAGCCTCGATGCCTCTGTTAGAAACCAGAAAACCCAAAAGCTTACCTGCAGGCACACCAAAAACACACTTGGCTGGGTTAAGCATCATCTTGTAGAGCCGGAGATTATTGAAGGTCTCCTTCAGATCCTCTATCAAGGTCTCCTTCTCTCTGGATTTTACCATAGTGTCATCTACATAAGCATGAACATTGCGCCCAATCTGATTGTGAAGACAGTTCTGCACACATCGCTGATAAGTCGCTTGGGCACTCTTAAGCCCAAAAGGCCTAGATACATAGTAGAAGGCTCCAAGCGGAGTAACAAAAGCCATATTCTCCTGGTATTTAACTGCCATCTTGATTTGATGATAACCAGAATAAGCATCCAAAAAACTCAAACGCTCACAACCTGTCGTAGCATCGATGATTTGATCAATACGAGGGAGAGCAAAAGGATCAGCCGGACAAGCCTTGTTTAAGTCTGTGTAGTCCACACACATACGCCAAGTGTCGTTCTTCTTGAGCACCAGCACCCGGTTAGCCAACCACTCGGGATGAAAAATTTCAACAATGAACCCGGCCGCCAAGAGCTAGGCCACTTCCTCATCGATGGCCTTACGCCTCTCTTCGTTGAACCGCCGAAGAAACTGCTTGACCGGCTTAAATTTTGGATCAATGTTGAGAGTGTGCTCAGCGAGTTCTCTCGGTACACCCGGCATGTCAGAAGGTTTCCATGCGAAGATGTCCCGGTTCTCACGGATGAACTCGATGAGCGCGCTTTCCTATTTTGGATCCAGATTGGCACTGATACTGAATGGCTTAGATGAGTCGCCTGGAACAAAATCAACAAGCTTTGTATCATCTGCCGACTTAAACTTCATTACCGGCTCATGCTCTATGGTTGGTGTGAGTGTCAGAACCGGCGGATCTCGGGTAGGGGGTCCCGAACTGTGCGTCTAGGCGGATGGTAACAGGAGACGAGGCTAAACCCTAGAAGCTAGCCTATGGTATGATTGTTGTTCGTCCTAGGGACTAAAACCCTCCAGTTTATATAGATACCGGAGAGGGCTAGGGTTACACAGAGTCAGTTACAATGGAAGGAGATCTACATATCTGTATCGCCAAGCTTGCCTTCCATGCCAAGGAAAGTCCCATCCGGACACAGGACGAAGTCTTCAATCTTGTATCTTCATAGTCCAGGAGTCCGGCCAAAGGTTATAGTCCGGTCATCCGGACACCCCCTAATCCAGGACTCCCTCAGTAGCCCCCGAACCAGGCTTCAATGACGATGAGTCTGGCGCACAGATTTGTCTTTGGCATTGCAAGGCGGGTTCTTCTCCAAACTCCATGTACCTGTGGAATAGTGTCCGGCTTCTGGTGAATGTTGTGCTCCTTGGCTTCTGTGCCCAATAATGGCCATCTTCCACGTGTCAAACGAATGTGAAAAGCTAGGGTGTTTTTTCATTTACCCCCCTAGCTGTGCAAATGAGCTGCCTATAAAAGAGACGGGGATTTAATTCCGAGTCACACCATCTTTCCTTCGTGAGCTTTCATCGGAGCGCATTCGACAGAGATCCATTCCATCATGGCCGGTCGAGGCAGCTCCTCCTCTCGCCCCCCAGTCCTCAGCCTGGAGATTGGGAGAGATGCTCCGTCTCGCATAGCGAGCTAGTGGCGCTCCAGGCCAAGGGATTACTCCCCCCGGCCTACATGGTCCCGGTTCGAGCCGGGCTCGCCACCTATAATGGTGGAGAGCAAGCGGAGAGCGTTCCCAATCCCTCCAAAGGAGAGTGGGTATGCCTTGTCCCTTATTTGATAAGAGGCTCGGATTTCCAATTCATCCGTTTCTCCGGGGGCTCCTGGAGTTTTATGGCCTCCAGCTGCACAACCTTACGCCTGCCTCCATATTGCATATTGCGGGCTTCGTAGCCCTTTGCGAGCTATTTTTGGGTATCGAGGCTCATTTTGCGCTATGGAAGAAGCTGTTCTGCCTCGTGCCCCGTTCTCAGGAGGGGTCGATATATCAAGTGGGCGGAGCCAAACTATGGCGCATCGCCGGGAACGGATATCTATCCGGAACCCCAAAGAAGGCGTCTAAAGACTGGCCTTCAAAATGGTTTTATATAGAAGACGTCCCCCTACCGGACCCTGTACGAATCGGCCTCCCTAAGTTCGATAATGCTCCTCTGAAGAAGCGCCTAAGCTGGCGTCCACGGAGCCCTCGGAAGGAAAATGACAGGGACGTCCTTTACCTGATGAGCCGGATAAGGTTGTTGGCTCATTCCGGACTGACCATGATCGAGGTCATGGCCACATGCATTACGTGGGGGTGCAGCCGCTTCAGTATAGAGGCCACCCCATGTGGGATTTCAACGGGGAGGACGACGCCACCCGGTGCGACCGTAAGGGGCCGGATTCGTCTGCCGCTCTAATAAAGATCTTGTCCGCTTTGTACAAGGGAGAAGAGGAGGAATTCCTCCGCATCAATCCACGGGGCGGATTTTCTATGTACAATCCTCCAAGCTGGGTAAGCGAATACTTTCACTTGTCCATCCGTTTCATATTCCCATTGAGGGAGTCCTAGACTACGGGGTGTCCGGATAGCCGAACTATCATCATTGGCCGGACTCCAAGACTATGAAGATACAAGATTGAAGACTTCGTCCCGTGTCCGGATGGGACTTTCCTTAGGCGTGGAAGGCAAGCTTGGCAATACGGATATGTAGATCTCCTACCATTGTAACCGACTCTATGTAACCCTAGCCCTCTCCGGTGTCTATATAAACCGGAGGGTTTTAGTCCGTAGGACGAACAACAATCATACCATAGGCTAGCTTCTAGGGTTTAGCCTCCTTGATCTCATGGTAGATCTACTCTTGTACTACCCATATCATCAATATTAATCAAGTAGGAGTAGGGTTTTACCTCCACCGAGAGGGCACGAACCTGGGTAAAAACATCGTGTCCCTTGTCTCCTGTTACCATCCGCCTAAACGCACAGTTCGGGACCCCCTACCCGAGATCCGCCGGTTTTGACACCGACATTGGTGCTTTCATTGAGAGTTCCTCTGTGTCATCGCTCATAGGCCCGATGGCTCCTTCGATCATCAACAACGACGCGGTCCGGGGCGAGACTTTTCTCCCCGGACAGATCTTTATATTCGGCGGCTTCGCACTGCGGGCCAATTCACTTGGCCATCTAGAGCAGATCGAAAGCTACGCCCCTGGCCATCAGGTCAGAATTGGAAGTTTAAACTATACGGCCGACATCCGCGGAGACTTGATCTTCAACGGATTCGAGCCACAGCCGAGTGTGCCGCACTGTCACGATGGGCATTATTTAGCTCTACCGCTGGATAGTGCCCTGGAGGCCGCACAAGAATCCGCTCCAACCCTAAACTCGGAGCCGACTGCGTCGATCGAGGATGGGTGGCTGGACACCGCCTCGAGGGCTGCTACCTCTACGGCGATGGAGCTGAATACCGACCCTGTCCCTTGTGAAGCTCGTGACTCCAAGGTGCCGGACTCTTCTCCGGACCCCGAACCTTCCGCGCTCCTACCAATCGAACCCTATTGGGCGCCGATCATGGAGTTCACCGCTGCGGGCATCTTTCAGCACTCGCCCTTCGGTGACATCCTGAATTCGCTAAAGTACCTCTCTTTATCAGGAGAGCCTTAGCCGGATTATGGCCAGGATGGTTGGGATGCAGACGACGAAGAAATTCAAAACCCACCCACCACCCACTTCGTAGCCACTATCGATGACTTAACCGACATGCTAGATTTCGACTCCGAAGACATTGACGGTATGGACGACGATGCCGGAGACGACCAAGAACTAGCGCCTATAGGGCACTGGAAAGCCACCTCGTCATACGACATATACATGGTGGACATCCCAAAGGATGGAAATGGCGATGGAACAGCAGAGGATAACCCCTCCAAAAACAGCCTAAACGCCGGCGTCAGCGGCGCCGCTCAAAATCCCGCCACAGCAAGAATGGAGATTCCGGCACCGGAGATAATAACACCCCGGACAGTGCCGAAGACAACCCCCTCTGGCAAGATTCAGCACAGGAGGATGGAGAAGCCAGCCCTCATGAGAGAGCGGCAGACAAAGAGGTAGAGAACGATAATTACATGCCTCCCTTCGAAGACGAGGCAAGCCTCGACGATGATGAATTTGTCATGCCTGAGGATCCCGTGGAACAAGAGCGTTTTAAACACAGGCTTAAGGCCACGGCAAACAGCCTAAAGAAAAAGCAGCAACAACTTAGAGCTGACCAAGATTTGCTAGCCGACAGATGGACTGAAGTCCTTGCGGCCGAAGAGCATGAACTCCAACGCTCCTCCAAAGCTACCCCAAACGCAAGCTGCTGACCCGATTAGAGGAGGAAGCACATGAACCTACATCACCAGTGCACAATACGGCCGACCGGCCACCTCGTGGCTCCGACAGAGAGGCCTCTAGGCCTTCCACTAAAGCCATACCCCGGCGTTGCTCGAAAAGCACAAAGTCACGGGGGAACGCGCCGGACTTGCGGGACATATTGGAGGCTAAGGCAAGACAATCAAGATCAATCTATGGATCGCGTGGGCGCCCCACGATGCGTGACGACAACCGTCACGCCGGATACAGCAATTCCGGCCAGACCGAACACAGTAGACAAAGCTCGCTTGAGCTGCGTCGTGATATAGCCCAATACAGAGGCGCCGCACACCCACTATGCTTCACAGATGAAGTAATGGATCATCAAATTCTCGAAGGGTTCAAACCCATGAACATTGAATCCTACGACGGCACAACAGATCCTGCGGTTTGGATCGAAGACTATCTCCTTCATATCCACATGGCCGCGGTGATGATCTTCACGCCATCAAATACCTCCCACTCGAGCTTAAAGGACCAGCTCGACATTGGCTCAACAGCTTGCCAGTAGAATCAATTGGGTGTTGGGAGGACCTGGAAGCCGCATTCCTTGATAACTTCCAGGGCACGTACGTGCGACCACCAAACGCCGATGACCTAAGCCACATAATTCAGCAGCCAGACGAATCGGCCAAACAATTCTGCACACGGTTCTTAACCAAGAAAAAACAAATCGTCGACTGTCCGGATGCAGAGGCCCTTGCAGCCTTCAAACATAACATCCGCGACGAGTGGCTTGCCCGACACCTAGGACAGGAAAAGCCGAAATCCATGGCAGCCCTCACATCACTCATGACCCGCTTCTATGCGGGAGAGGACAGCTGGCTAGCCCGCAGTAACAACCTCACCAAACATTCTGGTAGTCCGGATACCAAGGACAGCAATGGCAGGTCGCGTCGCAATAAGCACAAATGCCGCATTAACGGCGATAATACTGAAGATACGGCAGTCAACGCCGGATTCAGAGGCTCTAAACCTGGTCAGCGGAAAAATCCATTCAAAAGAACTACTCCGGGCCCATCCAATTTGGACCGGATACTCGACCGCTCGTGCCAGATACTCGGCACCCCCGAAAAGCCAGCTAATCACACCAACAGGGATTGTTGGGTGTTCAAGTAGGCAGGCAAGTTAATTGCCGAAAACAATGACAAGGGGCTGCACAGCGATGACGAGGAAGGGACCCGGCCGCCGAACAATAGAGGACAAAAGGGTTTCCCCCCACAAGTGCGGACGGTGAACATGATATATGCAACCCACATACCCAAAAGGGAGCGGAAGCATGCGCTCAGGGACGTATACGCGATGGAGCCAGTCGCCCCAAAGTTCAATCCATGGTCCTCCGGCCCGATCACTTTTAACCGAAGGGACCACCCCACCAGCATCCGCCACGGCGGATTCGCCGCATTGGTTCTAGACCCAATCGTCAACGGATTTCACCTCAGTAGAGTCCTGATGGACGGCGGCAGCAGCCTGAACCTGCTTTATCAGGATACAGTGGCAAGATGGGCATAGACCCCTCAAGGATTAAACCCACAAAGACGACCTTCAAAGGCGTCATACCAGGTGTAGAGGCCAGTTGTACTGGCTCAGTCACACTTGAAGTGGTCTTCGGATCCCCGGATAACTTCAGAAGCGAGGAGTTAATCTTCGACATAGTCCCGTTCCGCAGCGGCTATCATGCACTGTTCAGACGAACCGCATTTGCAAAGTTCAATGCGGTGCCGCACTACGCATATCTCAAGCTCAAGATGCCAGGCCCCCGAGGAGTCATCACGGTCAATGGAAACACGGAACGCTCTCTCCGAATAGAGGAGCATACAGCGGCTCTCGCGGCGGAAGTGCAGAGCAGCCTCTTAAGGCAATTCTCGAGTCCTGCCGTTAAGCGACCGGACACCGTCAAGCGCGCCTGGAGTAACCTACAACAAGACCACCTAGCACGTTCCGAGCACGCGTAGCAATGCGGCCCTGTAACGCCCCGGACACACCCGCCGGTGGTCGTTACTCCTGGCGGGATCTAGACTGGCCTCACAGATCAATACTAGTCTTTTCTGCGCACTTTGTCCTCACTCATGCGCACCTGGGAGCAACTTCCCGGTCGGTTACCCATCCTGAAATTACTCCAAGCTGAGCACACTTAACTTTGGAGTTCTGTCTGAATGGGCTTCCAGAAAAGAAGGAATTCCTTATTGATATAAGTAGTCTATCATCCCTGATAAGCCAGGCTATCACATACACCCCCACTCAGAGGAACCGACGTCCTCGTCGGGCCACAGGAACATTCCCTCTTGGCACATACGTCTGTGCATCCAGTCCGGTACATGTGCCATGCCGTGTGCCACGACGGGTCACAAACGTCATGAACAACATGACCACGCACCTGTCCACAACCATCCGTGTAACCGTGAGGGTCGGCTCTGATACCAACTTGTAACGCCCCGGACACACCCGCCGATGGTCGTTACTCCTGGCGGGATCTAGACTGGCCTCACAGATCAATACTAGTCTTTTCTGCGCACTTTGTCCTCACTGATGCGCACCCGGGAGCAACTTCCCGGTCGGTCACCCATCCTGAAATTACTCCAAGCTGAGCACGCTTAACTTTGGAGTTCTGTCTGAATGGGCTTCCGGAAAAGAAGGAATTCCTTATTGATATGAGTAGTCTATCATCCCTGATAAGCGAGGCTATCACAGGCCCCAACCCCAGCCCTCGCAAAATTGCGGTACCAGTGCCACGCGTACATCACTACGCTCTGGAGATACCATGGGCATAGGGGAAGGGGCACGACCACGGCATGCCCAGAGTGCGGCTCAACCACACCAGGGGCTCCCAAATGTGTCATCCCTTTTTTCTTTCTTTTTTCTTCTTATCCTCAGGACTCTGTTTCCTAGAAGCCCTGCCCGGCAGTAGACTGGCCGAACTCACGATGCAACAGCCAGGGAAGCAGAAAAGCTACGACAAGTATCCAGGTGGTCTCCATTACGAGCATTATACCTGTTTTATACACTATTCCGCAGCCTACCCCTGGAGGGGGACATGTTAAATAGTCCCACCCCTTGCTTATCGCACTATTTGTATCGTTCTGCATTCATTGCAGTATTTTTTGAATAAACAATGCATCGCTTTTTTCCTATCATTGCGTTCCTTTTTATATATATGTTCAATTATGACATGTTGCATCCGTACGCTTTGGTATGGCCAAATACACCAGGGGCTTAAGTTCCCCAAATCATGGTGTGATAAGTCCGAACACTTTCACAAGTGCGGCACCCCGAACTTATAGCATTATATGCATCGGCTCCGAATCATGTCTTGGGTCAATAGTTGGGTTTGCCCGGCTCCCACCTTACGTTCCGTTATATCGGCTAAGGTAGCGCTGGGAGAACCACTGCGATTGTGCCCCAGTTGAGCTGGGCTGAGCACCTCATGGAGAAAGCTAAAACTGACCGTCATGATGGGGCGAGAGCCGGTCGCTGTTCGAGAGGTTTTTTTGAGTCCCTAAAGACTTATGACGCTTAGAGCGAAGAACCGGCTTTGTCCGGCCCAGGCATGGATAGTGCCCCAAATTCGGCCTTCCGAACACTAGGGGCTTCGCCAAAATTTAAAATTATAGAATTTTATGGCTAAGTGAGAGTGTTCAAGCATTATAAGTCCGGTTGCCTTGTTCGTTGCATTGAGCACCTCCCTAGATGGACCCAACAATGGGAACAAGAGCGTTCAAGTTTATCCCGAACACCCCAGCACTCGTGGCATGGGAGCTGAAGCCAACGACTTGCCATCTCTCAGATTTGATAAACGGCCGCACAGAAGGTAATATTTTAAATTAACAAGTGTTGCTTAGCGCATATGAACAAAGTTTTCAGCGCACATGATAACAAAATGCGAGTCTAATAAAAAATTACATCTTTGGAGCATTCACCCGCAATAATGCGGGCACCCTTCAGGACACCCTTATAATACATCTCGGTCGTGCGGTACTCCTTGCCTGGCGGTGGTGCGTCCATCACAAGCTTCTCGGCGTCCATCTTGCCCCAGTGCACCTTAGCGCGGGCAAGGGCCCGACGGGCACCTTCAATGCAGGCGGAGTGCTTGACGAATGACGACGTCAACCCACGGACAGGCGTCCACCAGCCACTGCACAAGACCGAAGTAGCTCCCAGGCATGGCTTCTTAGGGCCACAACCGAACTATGAGGCCCTTCATGGCCTGTTCGGCCACCTTGTGGAGCTCGACCAGCCGCTTCAGCTGGTCGCTCAGGGGCACCGGATGTCCGGCCTCAGCATACTGAGACCAGAACACCTTTTTCGTCGAGCTCCCCTCCTCGGCTCTGTAGAACGTGGCAGCATCGGACACACTATGGGGCAAATCTGCGAACGCTCCTGGAGAGCTCCGAATTCGGGTAAGTAACAAGTAATTCACTTTTACATGCTTGCTTTGCCTGAAGAATGCCTTACCCGCCGCTATCTTCTTACTGCCTCAATTTCCTGGAGGGCCTTCTGGGCTTCGGCCTTAGCGGCTTTGGCACTCTCAAGAGCCGACGCGAGCTCAGACTCTCGAGTCTTCGAGTCACGCTCCATACTCTCGTGTTTTTCCACGAGAGCCTGCAGCTCTTGCCGCACCTCCGCCACCCGCACCTCCTGCTTCTCTCGCTTGGCGCGTTCCGCGGCCGCATTGTGTTCGGCCGCGGACACTGCCTCCTTCAGGGTCGCCACCTTGTTCGCAGCCCCTGGAGTACCCACGTTATTCCTGTCATTTTTCTTTTTTTTGCAACCAAATCCTTTTCTATAAGGTACAACTTTAATAAGGTGTTACTTACCTTCCTTGTCGTCGAGCTGCTTCTTGGCACGGCCGAGCTCGATCTCGGACCGCTCGAGGCTCTGCTTCAAGGAATTGACCTCCGCAGTCAGTGCGGCAGAGGTCAGCAGCGCAACCTGCATTCCCATATTGACATATTTTTTGTTAGACTCCTGCGTATATCTTTTTAGATACTCAGTTCGGCTTTTCTTTCCGAACACCAAACTGAGCATCAGGGGCTACTGTCTATGCGGTACTATTTTTACACATTCTAATCACATACCTCAAAGCCTGTTAGAAGGCTGGTGCAGGCTTCGGTCAACCCACTCTTGGCGAGCTGAACCCTCTGAATCACCACACTCATAACAGTGCGGTGCTCCTCGTCGATGTAAGCGCTATTGAGCACCTCCAGCAAGCTATCCGGCGCCTCCGGTTGGATGGAGGCCACCGGCGTCGCTGTCTTACCCTTCTCACGAAGGGGCCGCCCGCCAGACTCCGGAACCACCAAAGGTTCCGGTGTGGAGTCCGCTCCGAAGTCCGGGAGGTTGCCCTGCGGCACCTCCGGGGCCTCCTCCTCCTGGCTGGTCCCCTTCTGGGACCCCACCTTGGCGTCGTCTACGTCGCGGGGGAGGAGGCGGTCGGAAGTGAAGCGTTGTTCACATCCGACGAACCCAGGGACCCGCTCGACGAAGCGGGGAGATCGTCCTTGGGCGGACTACACGGTTGTATGCGGCGTTAGAAGACACTATGCGACGAAAAGAAAAATTATGAGTTATTTTGGAATCCGGATACTTATGATCTCGCCAGGGGCTTGACCCTCGAGGGCCACTCCTCGTCGTCGTCGTCGGCGTTGGTAGAACAGTCCGGGGGAAGGGTCCTTCCTTTCTTGGACCCTTCGGCCTCTCCCGTTGGGGAAGCCTTCCTCTTCTTCTCTCCCCCCGATGGGGGAGAGGCCTCTTTCTTCTCCTCCTCGTCTTCGTGGGAGGAGTCCGCCTCGGAGTCATCGGACGATGAATCCAATAACACCTGGCGCCGGGAACTCCTCCGGGTTCCTGTGGCCTTCTTCTTGGCCTTCTTCTCCGGCACCACATGAGGCCCGGGACTAGCAGCCCTGTCAAACGGGCGTCCGCTGGGTTTTCTGGCAAAGGAGCCGGACAGTTAGCCTGCTCGGCCTTCTTCAGCCAGTCTTGTCAAAGGAGAGGGAGTTTAGATCCCGCATAGAGTCAAACTATGGAAAACAAGTGTCCCGTAAAGGGTAAAATCGCTTACCTCGCTGGCTTGACACTGTGAGCTGAATCCGTGATCTTCGGTAGCGGATGCGGGGGCCTCGACGCCCTTAAATAGCACCTTCCAGGCATCTTCGTACGAAGTGTCGAAAAGCCTGCTCAAAGCCTGGTGCTGCGCCGGATCGAACTCCTACAAATTGAAAGCCCGTTGTTGGCACGGGAGAATCCGGTGGATGAGCATGACCTGGACTACGTTGACAAGCTTGAGCTTGTTGTTCACTAGCTTTTGGACGCAGGCTTGGAGTCCGGTCAGCTCCTCCGGATCGCCCCATGTCAGGCCCTTCTCTTTCCAGGAGGTGAGCCGTGTGGGGATGCCAGATCTGAATTCGGGGGCCGTTGCCCATTCAAGGTCACGCGGCTCGGTGATGTAGAACCACCCCGATTGCCACCCTTTGATGGTTTCCACGAAGGCGCCCTCGAGCCATATGACATTGGGCATCTTGCCCACCATGGTGCCTCCGCACTCCGCTTGGCTGCCGCCCACTACCTTCGGCTTGACATTAGAAGTCTTCAACCATAATCCTAAGTGGGGCTAGATGCAGAGGAAAGCCTCACACACGACGATAAACACCGAGATGTTGAGGATAAAATCCAGATCATCGAAATCCAGGCCATAGTAGAACATGAGTACCCGGACAAAGGGGTGGAGTGGGAAGCCCAGCCCACGGAGGAAATGGGGAAGGAATACCACCCTCTCATGAAGCCTGGGGGTGGGGATGAGTTGCCCCTCATCGGGGAGCCGGTGCGCGATATCGCTGGACAAGTATCCGGCCTTGCGTAGCTTTTTGATGTGCCCCTCCGTGATGGAGGAGGCCATCCACTTGCCTCCCGCTCCGGACATGGTTGGAGAAGGTCGAGGCGAGATGTGCGGACTTGGGCGCTAGAGCTCAAGTGCGCGGAGATGGATAAGCAAAGGAGGAAGAAGGCGCAGGTAAAAAGGTGGATCCTTATCCCCTTATATATGGGCGGACGAAACTATGCGTCCCCACCAGCCCGGTAAAACTCGCTTATCTCCCAAGCGCCACAATCAATGGCGCGGTTGGGTTACCCACGTCCGTATTGATGAGAATCCCGGAATAAGGGGACCTGATCTCTGCTTTGACAAGACGTGCCAAGGAAACCGCTTCGCTAAACGCACTGAGGTGGAACAATAAAAACGATTTGAGTAAAGGCTTGGCTGTGGTGTGACGTCATGCCACGAAATACGTCGGCAGATTGAACTTGTGTGAATACTATTCTCTCTACGGTGGAATGTGGAATTTATTTTGCAGAGCCGAACACTATCCTGGTGTTCGAAATCTTCTATGAATTTTTCGGAGGAGGAACCCGCCTTGCAATGCCGAAGACAATATGCGCGCCGGACTCGTCGTCATTGAAGCCTGGTTCAGGGGCTACTGAGGGAGTCCCGGACTAGGGGGTGTCCGGATAGCCGAACTATCATCATTGGCCGGACTCCAAGACTATGAAGATACAAGATTGAAGACTTCGTCCCGTGTCCGGATGGGACTTTCCTTAGGCGTGGAAAGCAAGCTTGGCAATACGGATATGTAGATCTCCTACCATTGTAATCGACTCTGTGTAACCCTAGCCCTCTCCGGTGTCTATATAAACCGGAGGGTTTTAGTCCGTAGGACGAACAACAATCATACCATAGGCTAGCTTCTAGGGTTTAGCCTCCTTGATCTCGTGGTAGATCTACTCTTGTACTACCCATATCATCAATATTAATCAAGTAGGAGTAGGGTTTTACCTCCACAGAGAGGGACCGAACGTGGGTAAAAACATCGTGTCCCTTGTCTCCTGTTACCATCCGCCTAGATGCATAGTTCGGGACCCCCTACCCGAGATTCGCCGGTTTTGACACCGACACCCATAGTTAAGTATTTAGTCTAGCAATTTCAACGCAAGAGCTACGCCAGGCTATAAAGGAGATAAATAGTCCTCCTCCACAACCCGAGGACCCAGAACGGTCCTTCGATCCGGACTCCCAAGAGGACCCGGACTTAGGCGTGGAGCTGATCGATGGGGTGTTTCATCAATTGAGCAAGGACAATGCCTTGGTGGCCATTACGGCCGATTATCCCGGACTACTCCCAGCCTCTCAAGTAACCGAGAACGAAGTCCCAACATTTTTAAAATGATCCATCCGTGCTTATTTTGGGTCACCATATACCAATGACGTTTTTGCAGGGGAAGTCCTTGAGGCGGAAGGCCGAGCCTGCGGTGGCTAGCCAACAAGGGGCATCAAGGCCCGGCAGGCTGAAAAGAAGTGCAGTCCGGATTGAGACGCCGGTGCAACGGTATGGCGTGCCTTTTTATTCCCAGGTTTTATTCCCTCGAGGTGTACCAACACTCGTGCTTTCTTCAGGAAAAAAAGCACTCGCCGAACTATATCCGGAGAGGTTGCCAATCGTGCCTCCACCGGCCAGGCTCCAAGGCCGGGTCCAGAAGCGGAGGCGAGTACGAGGCGCGCACCGGATGCTCCTCCGACAGAGGATGCGGACGGGTTGTCTGCCACCAATTTAGAGGTGGAGAGTGCCATGAACCACATGCATCGCCAGACAATTCTTCGTGACGCTTGTTTCTCCCAAGAGGCGTTAGATCCCTTCAATACGGGAGATGCGTATCTCCGTGCCGCTCAAAATGGTCTAGCCAGAGCCACAGAGCAGTATGTAAAAGACATACGGGTGAGAAAATTTGATGGTTATATATGTCAATAGCCCCCGAGACTTGAAACAGTTAGAATAACTGATTTAAGGATCATTTGTTATGCAGGATCTTATAGAAAAGAATACCCAATTGTCCCATGAGCTGGAAGAGTGCAAAGGCCAACTTGAGGCCGCACTAGTCGCGACAGGGGAGGTCAAGGAGACCCCCTCTGGTACTATATGCTTTGAAAGATAAGTATGTTGCGAAGTGCGGCATGTGTAAAAATCTGACAATAACATTGCAGATGGCGCCGGAGTGAATCCGGACCAACAATAGCTCTTGCGCCGGTTAAAGGCCGGTGAGAGCGTGCTTACAAGGGTGAGGCAAGAGAAAAATAAGCTCCAAGGTGTCAACACCCAGCTGGGCGAGGAACTAAAGGATGTTCGTGCTCAGCTGTCAGACTCCGTGAAGGAGAATCGGCGGCTTCGACTCGGCATTTTTAGTAAGTGCTTTGAACAAACTTCAGAAAAAGAGTTCGGTGAGGAAATCGATTGACAGAGTTATGTCTGTAGGTATGCTGACAGGTAGGCCTGCGGAGGAAATGCCCGGATCTATGGGTGACCTTCGTCCCGAGCTCTTACAATTGCACGAACGAGTTCGGCAGGTGATGCAAGGCGTCGCCCAGGCTTTGTGGCCATCCGTCTCCATGCCTAAAGGCCTTGGAGAGCTTGCGGCGGCGCTTCCGATTATGGAAGATATCGGCCTGCCGTCAAGGCGCTAGGGAGGCCTGGGCCATGGTGAAGACACGGTACACGAAGGCTGACCCAAACCACATGGCCGAGGTCGGACCGGTAGGGCCCGATGGGAAGGAGATCCCTGTGAGCTTAGTGTACAACCAGGTAGAGCTGGCCGCCAAATATTCTCAATAGGACTGTAAACTAGACAGCCTGTTGGATGGTATTGAAGAGGAATATACCCAGTCAAATTGACTATGTATTTTAAGATGACATGTAAAATGCCTTCTCGCCGGATTATAGATCGTTTGTCATGGCGGACCTTTTCGCTTCAACCTCGGGACCCGATAGTCCGGAGTGTGTCCGAATACCCTCTCGGTTATGTAAGAACCGGGGCATGCGTGGAGACCAGGCGTAGGGGTCATTAGTGCTTGAACAGACAAGTGCCCAACTAGTTATGTTATATTACATGGTTAGTAAGAAACATCTTCCAGGGAGAATAGTTCCGTTAGGGGTTCCTTTCCCTGGGAGGCATGCCCTAAAGTGCATGTCCGGACTGCGAAAAAAGCAGAAAAACATCTGGGGGCAGATAAATAAACGAGTGAGAAATCATCTTTTAGTTCACCGACCGAATATTCCCTTAAGAACGCTAGCTTTCGGCTTCACCCAGTCTGAGGTACACATCCGGCTGACCCGGTAGTAACAATCGCAGAGGTGCTCCCTTTACCGCCTAGCCGAACAATCGGGAACGTAGGGGTAAGCACAGGAGCCAGGCAACCCAGCTTGGCCAAAACTTAAGTCATATCGATGCATATAATGGTTAATAAAAGGTACATGCGGAAGTGTGACACATGTGTTGGGCATGAGGACCGTATAAACAAGCTTCTGTTAAAGAAG
This sequence comes from Triticum dicoccoides, assembly GCF_002162155.2. NCBI lineage: Eukaryota > Viridiplantae > Streptophyta > Magnoliopsida > Poales > Poaceae > Triticum > Triticum dicoccoides. Next base: position 495,859,418 of record NC_041393.1, on the reverse strand, counting down.
CCCCCAGGTATAATGAGCGCAAATAGCGCGTCAATTGTTTGCGAACAAGACGCAAACGAGCCCTCAAAGGCTACAAGAGAGAAGGAGGGAGAAGTAGAGAAATATAAGACAGCTAATATGTAAAAAATAGACAGAGGAAGGAGACGAACACAGAGTCCGGCGCTAGGCGTAGAATCTTCGTAGACGGGCTGCGTGCCATGGGTTCGGCTCGAGTCGGTTATCTGATGCATCTCGCTGATGGTACGCTCCACCAGTCAGGACTTGGTCAATTATGAAGGGACCTTCCCATTTGGGTTTGAGTTTGTCCTTTTTCTTATCCGGCAGGCGTAGAACTAATTCACCAACATTGTAAGTTTTGGCCCGTACTTCTCTGCTTTGATATCTTCGAACCTGCTGTTGATAGAATGCGGAACAGGCTTTTGCTACGTCGCGCTCCTCATCCAAGGCGTCCAAACTGTCCTGCCGATCGAGTTTGGCCTCTCTTTCTTCGTACATGCGCACGCGAGGTGAGTCATGAATTATGTCGGAGGGCAGAACTGCCTCGGCGCCGTATACCATAAAGAATGGTGTGAATCCGGTAGTGCGATTCGGCGTGGTCCGCAGCCCCCAGAGTACGGAGTCGAGCTCCTCTACCCAGTGCGTATTAGATTCCTTGAGGGATGGTACTAACCTGGGTTTGATGCCGCTCATGATTAGACCATTTTCTCGCTCGACTTGACCGTCAGTTTGTGGGTGATAGACTGAAGCGTAGTCGATCTTGATGCCCATGTTTTTGCACCAGAGTTTGACCTCGTCGGCCGTAAAGTTCGTGTCGTTATCAGTGATGATGCTGTGGGGTACGCCATAAAGGTGTTTGACCCCTGATATGAAGTCTATCACCGGTCCGGATTCGGACGTCTTAACAGGCTTGGCCTCTATCCATTTGGTGAATTTGTCCACCATGACCAATAAGTATTTTTGCTTTTGGGTTCCCCCTTTAAGTGGTTTGTCGGTGTCAAAACCGGCAGATCTCGGGTAGGGGGTCCCGAACTGTGCGTCTAGGCGGATGGTAACAGGAGACAAGGGACACGATGTTTTACCCAGGTTCGGGCCCTCTCGTTGGAGGTAAACCCCTACGTCCTGCTTGATTAATATTGATGATGTGGGTATTACAAGAGTAGATCTACCACGAGATCAAGGAGGCTAAACCCTAGAAGCTAGCCTATGGTATGATTGTTGTGTCCTATGGACTAAAACCCTCCGGTTTATATAGACACCGGAGAGGGCTAGGGTTACACAGAGTCAGTTACAATGGTAGGAGATCTACATATCTGTATCGCCAAGCTTGCCTTCCACGCCAAGGAAAGTCCCATCCGGACACGGGATGAAGTCTTCAATCTTGTATCTTCATAGTCTTGGAGTCCAGCCGATGATGATAGTTCGGCTATCCGGACACCCCCTAGTCCGGGACTCCCTCAGTAGCCCCCGAACCAGGCTTCAATGACGATGAGTCCGGCGCGCATATTGTCTTTGGCGTTGCAAGGCGGGTTCTCCTCCATATTCCATGTGTTTGCCGAATAGTGTCCGGCTTCCTTATAAATGTTGGGCTCCTTGGCTTCTACGTCCAATAATGGCCCTCTTCCACGTGTCATAGGAATGCGAAAAGCCAGGGTATTTTTACGTTTTACCCCCTAGCTGCGCGTAAGCTGCCTATAAGAGAGGCGAGGATCCAGATCCGAATCACACCATCCTCCTTCCGCAAGTACTCATCAAAGCGCCTCTGACAAAAATCCATTCCATCATGGACAGTCGACGTGGCTCCTCCTCTCGCGCTCCCAGCCCTCAGCCAGGAGATTGGACGAGATGTTCAGTCCCGCATAGCGAGTTAGTGACGCTCCAAGCAGAGGGATACCTTCCCCCAGCCTTTATGGTTCCGGTTCGGGCCGGACTGGCCACCTACAAGGGTGGGAAGCAGGCGGAGAGCGTCCCCAATCCCTCCAAAGGAGAGCGGGTATGCTTCTTCCCCTACCTAATAAGGGGACTCGGATTTCCCATACATCCGTTTCTCCGGGGGCTCCTGGAGTTCTATGGACTCCAGCTTCACCACCTTACACCTACCTCCATCTTGCACATCGCGGGCTTTGTAGCCCTTTGCGAGCTGTTCTTGGGCATCGAGTCCCATTTCGCGATGTGGAAGAGACTGTTTTGCCTCGTACCCCATTCCCACGAGGGGTCGATATATCAAGTGGGCGGAGCCGAAATATGGCACATCGCCGGGACCGGGTATCTATCTGGAACCCCGAAGAAGGCGTTCGAAGACTGGCCTTCGGAATGGTTTTATATGGAAGACGCCCCGCTGCCGGATCCAGTTCGGATCGGCCTCCCGGAGTTCATCAACGCTCCTCTGAAGAAACGCCTGAGTTGGCGCCCGCGGAGCCCTCAACGGGAAGATGATAGGAGCGTCCAATATCTGATGGGCCAGATAATGTTACTGGCCCACTCCGGATTGACCATGATTGGAGTTCTGGCCACGTGCATTATGCGAGGGGTGCAGCCGCTCCAATATAGGGGCCACCCCATGTGGGATTTCAACGGGGAGAATGATGCCACCCGTCATGGCCACAAGGGGCCGGGATCAGCCGCCGATCTGGTGAAGATCCTATCCGGCTTGTACAAGGCGGAGAAGGAGGACTTCCTCCGCACGAGTCCATTGAATGGATTCTCCATGAATAACCCTCGGAGCTGGGTAAGCGGACGTTTATCTATTCGATCTGTGCTTTCAAAGTTAAGTGTCTTACTTTATGATTTCGACGCAGGAACTGCGCCGGGATGTGGAGGGCGTACAAAGCCCGACTCCACAACCCGAGGATCCGGGAAGATCCCTTGATCCGGCCTCCGGAGAGGATCCGGACATAGAGGTGGAGCTGATTGACGGGGTGTTCCACCAACTTAGCATGGACAATGCTCTAGTCGCCATTACGGCTGACTACCCCGGTTTATCTCCGGCTTCCCAGGTAACACGACCGGAGTCCTGACACCATTACTTAGTCCATGCTCATTTCTGACCACCGTATACCAACGGTGCTTCGCAGGAGGTGCCTTTGAGGAGGGAAGCCGGAGCCGCGGCGACTGACCAACAAGGGTCAGTGCGGCCCAGCAGGCGGAAGAGGAGTGCGGCGCAAATCGAAACGTCGCCGCAACGGTATGGCGCACCATTGTCTTTAAGGAAAAGACTCCTGGGAGGTATATTAATGCTTATGATTTTTCCAGGAGAAAGAGCGCTCGCCGGACTGTGCCCGAAGAGGTTGCCAATCAAACCTCCGCCAGCCAGGCTCCAACGCTTGGTCCGGAGGGGGAGGTGAACACAAGGCATGAGCCGGATGCTCCTCCAATGGAGGATGCCGATAGGCTGTCCGCCACCAGGTCCGAGGTGGAGAGTGCCATGAATCACAGGCACCGCCAGACAGTTCTTCGTGACGCGTGTTTCTCGCCGGAGGCGTTGAATGCCTTTAATGCGGGAGACGCGCACCTCCGTGCTGCTCAAGATGGTTTAACTAGAGCCACGGAGCAGTATGTGAAAGAAATACGGGTGAGGAATTTTAATAGTTATATATGCCAGTAGCCCCCGAGACTTAAAATAGTTGAAATAACTAATTTAAGGATCATTTGTTATGCAGGATCTTACGGAGAAGAATACCCACCTGTCCCAGGAGCTTCAAGAGTGCAAGGCCCAACTTGAGGCCGCACTAGCCGCTGCAAGGGGAGCCACAGAGACCCCCTCTGGTAATACATACTTCGAAAAGATAAGTAGTTTATGAAGTGTGGCGTGTGTGTAAGTCTTACAATAATATTGCAGAGGGTGCTGAGCTAGATCCGGACAAGCAACATCTGCCGCGCCAGCTGAAGGCCGGCGAGAAGGTGCTTATGAGGGTGCAGCAGGAGAGGAACAAACTCCAATATGCCAACACCCAGCTGGGCGAAGAACTAAAAGATGTTCGAGTCCAGCTGTCTGACTCCCAAAAGGAGAATCGACGGCTTCGTCGCGGCATTTACAGTAAGTGCTTGAGCAAACTCCTTTGAAAAGAAGAGTTCGGCGACGAAGTCGATTGACAGAAATGTGTCTGTAGGTGTGCTTACGGGTCGTCCGGCGGAGGAAATGCCTGGTTCCACGGGTGACCTTCTTCCCGAGCTGCTGCAACTGCACGAACGTGTTTGGCAGGCAATGAGCGGCGTCGTTCAGGCCTTATGGCCGTCCGTCTCCCTACCCGAGGGTCTTGGAGGGCTTGCTGAGAAGCTTCAGGGAGTACGGCAGCGCTTCCGTCTGTGGAAGATATCGGCCTACCGTCAAGGCGCCAGGGAGGCCTGGGCCATGGTGAAGACGCCGTACACGAAGGCTGATCCAAACCACATGGCCGAGGTCGGACCTGTAGGGCCCGATGGGAAGGAGATCCCTGTGAGCCTAATGTACGGCCAAGTAGAGTTGGCCGCGAAATATTCCCAATGGGACTGTAAACTAGACAGCCTGTTAGATGGGATTGAAGAGGAGTACAATCAGTCAATTTGAAGATGTAATTTAAAATGACATGTAAAATGCCTTCTAGCCGGATTGTAGATCGTTTGTCTTTGCGGACCTTTTCGCTTCAACCTCGGGACCCAACAGTCCGGAGTGTGTCCGAATACCCTCACGGTTATATAAAAACCGGGGCATGCATGGAGACCAGGAGTAGGGGTCATTAGTGCTTTATCAGACAAATGCCCAACTAGTTATGTTATATTACATGGTTAGTAAGAAACATCTTCCAGGGAGAATAGTTCCGTTAGGGGTTCCTTTCCCTGGGAGGCATGCCCTAAAGTGCATGTCCGGACTGCGAAAAGAGCAGAAAAGCATCTGGGGGCAGATAAAGAAATAAGAAATAAATCATCTTTCAACTCACCGACCGAATATTCCCTTAAGAACGTTAGCTTTCGGCTTCACGCAGTCTGAGGTACACATCCGGCTGACCCGGCAGTAACAATCGCAGAGGTGCTCCCTTTACCTCCTAGTCGAACAATCGGGAACGTAGGGGTAAGCACAGGAGCCAGGCAACCCAGCTTGGCCAAAACTTAAGTCATATCGATGCATATAATGGTGAATAAAAGGTACATGCGCAAGGTTGACACATGTGTTGGGCGTGAAGCCCGTATAAATAAGCTTCTGTCAAAGAAGCCCCCAGGTATAATGAGTGCGAGTAGCACATCAAGTGTGTGCGAACGATGCGCAGATCAGCCCTCAAAGGCTTTTACTAAAAAGTGAGGAAAAAGGAGGGACACAAAAGATAGCTAAAATATAAAAGGTGGACGGAGGAAGGAGACGAACTCTGAGTCTGGCGCTAGGCGTAGAATCTCCGGAGACGGGCTGCGTTCCATGGGTTCGGCTCGAGTCGGTTGTTAGATGCGTTACGTAGACGGTATGCTCCGCCGGTCAGGACTTTGTCGATGATGAAGGGACCTTCCCATTTGGGCTTAAGTTTGTCCTTTTTCTTGTCCGGCAGGCGTAGAACTAGCTCGCCAACATTGTAAGTTTTGGCCCGTACTTCTCTGCTTTGATATCTTCGAGCCTGCTGTTGATAGAATACGGAACGGGCTTTTGCCACGTCGCGCTCCTCCTCTAAGGCATCCAAACTGTCCTGCCGATCTAACTCGGCTTCTCTTTCTTCGTGCATGCGCACGCGAGGTGAGTCATGAATTATATCGCAGGGCAAAACTGCCTCTGCGCCGTACACCATATAAAATGGTGTGAATCCGATAGTGCGGTTTGGCGTGGTCCGCAGCCCCCAGAGTACGGAGTCGAGCTCCTCTAACCAGTGCGTGTTAGATTCCGTGAGGGACCGCACTAATCTGGGTTTGATGCCGCTCATGATTAGACCATTTGCTCGTTCGACTTGACCGTTAGTTTGAGGGTGATAGACTGAAGCGTAGTCGAGCTTGATGCCCATATTTTTGCACCAGAGTTTAACCTCGTCGGCCGTGAAATTCGTGCCGTTATCAGTGATGATGCTTTGGGGGACGCCATAATGGTGTACTACCCCGGATATGAAGTCTATCACGGGTCCGAATTCAGCCGTTTTAACTGGCCTGGCCTCTATCCATTTGGTGAATTTGTCCACCATGACCAATAGGTATTTTTGCTTGTGGGTTCCCCCTTTAAGGAGTCCAACCATGTCAAGCCCCTAGACCGCGAACGGCCAGGTGATGGGTATAGTTTTTAGGGCGGTGGGTGGCATGTGGCTTTGATTAGCAAAGAGCTGGCAACCGACGCATCGTTGGACTAAGTCCTGAGCATCTGCCTGGGCTGTCGGCCAATAAAATCCTGTACGAAAGGCCTTGCCGACAAGGGCCCGAGCTGCGGCGTGGTGCCCGCCGAGTCCGGCGTGAATTTCAGCCAGAAGATTTCGCCTTTCTTCTTCGGAGATGCACCTTTGAAGGACTCCGGTTGTGCTTTTCTTATAAAGTTCTCCCTCATGGACCTTATAGGCTTTAGATCGCCGAACTATGCAGCGGGCCTCATTTTGGTCTTCGGGAAGTTCCTGCCTAGTTAAGTAGGCTAGGAATGGTTCCGTCCACGGGGCAATTACTGCAATTATTTCATGGGCTGAGGGTGTTATTTCATTGGCTGAGCCACCGACTATCAGAATGTTCCGTGTTGGGTGGCGCGGTTGGTTCCGGGTTGTTATTTCCGGACTCCTCTTCCCATAATACGGATGGCTTAAAGAGCCGCTCCAAGAAGATGTTTGGAGGGACGGCGTCGCGTTTTGCGCCGATGCGCGCCAACACGTCGGCTGCCTGGTTATTATCCCGGGCTACATGGTGGAATTCGAGTCCTTCGAACCGAGCTGACATTTTTAAGACGGCGTTACGATAGGCTGCCATTTTCGGATCCTTGGCGTCAAAGTCTCCATTTACTTGGGATATTGCGAGGTTTGAATCCCCGCGCACCTCTAGGCGTTGAATACCCATGGAGATTGCCATCCGGAGACCATGTAGAAGGGCCTCATATTCGGCTGCATTGTTGGAGTCCGTGTACATTATCTGGAGTACGTATTAGACTGTGTCTCCGGTTGGGGACGTCAATACAACGCCAGCCCCCAAGCCGGCCAACATTTTGGAGCCGTCAAAATGCATGATCCAATTGGAGTATGTGCCGTACTCTTTAGGGAGTTCGGCTTCGGTCCATTCGACGATGAAGTCAGCCAAAACTTGCGACTTTATAGCTCGCCGTGGTTTGTAGGTTATGTCGAATGGTAAGAGCTCAATGGCCCATTTTGCAATCCTGCCCGTCGTGTCGCGGTTGTTTATAATGTCGTTGAGAGGTACTTCAGAGGCCACTGTTATCGAACACTCTTGAAAGTAGTGTCGCAGCTTCTGGGATGCCATGAACACCGCGTACGCTATCTTTTGATAATGTGGATACCGGGACTTGCATGGAGTTAAGACAGTGGATACGTAGTACACTGGCCTTTGAAGAGGGAATTTGTGTCCTTGTGTTTCTCGTTCGACGACGAGCACTACGCTTACAACTTGATGTGTTGCCGCGATATATAATAACATTGGTTCGCCCAGGTTGGGCGCGGTCAGGACCGGATTGTTGCCAATATGGCCTTTATTTCTTCGAGTCCGGCCGTGGCAGCATCCGTCCATTCGAAGTGTTCGGTGCGCCGGAGAAGGCGATAGAGGGGCAATGCCTTTTCTCCCAACCGGGAGATGAAGCGGCTTAGAGCCGCCATGCATCTAGTCAGTTTTTGTATTTGTTTGAGGTCTTTTGGAATATCCAATTGTGACAGAGCTCGGATCTTGGCTGGGTTTGCTTCAATTCCTCTTCCGGATACAATGAAGCCCAAGAGCTTTCCGGCTGGTACGCCGAAAACGCGTTTTTCCGGGTTGAGCTTAATGTCATATGCTCGGAGGTTGTCGAATGTGAGCCTCAAATCATCTACTAGAGTTTCGACGTGTTTGGTCTTAACGACCACATCGTCTACATATGCCTCCACTATTTTGCCGATCTGGGTAGCCAGACATGTCTGAATCATGTGCTGATATGTTGCGACGGCGTTTTTGAGTCCAAAGGGCATTGTGTAGAAGCAGAATGGTCCGTATGGAGTAATGAATGCCGTTGCGGCCTGGTCTATTTCCGTCATCTTGATTTGATGGTATCTGGAGTATGCATCGAGGAAACACAATGAATCGTGCCCTGCGGTAGCATCGATGATTTGGTCGATGCGGTGAAGGGGGGAAGGATCCTTTGGACAGGCCTTGTTAATGTCTTTAAAATCGACACAAAGGCGCCAGGATTTGTCCTTTTTTGGTACCATTACCAGGTTTGCTAGCCAGTCCGGATGTTTTATATCTCTGATGAATCCGGCTTCTAATAGTTTGGCTAGCTCCTCTCCCATTGCCTGTCTTTTGGGTTCGGAAAATCGCCAAAGAGCCTGTTTGACTGGCATGAATCCTTTTAGGATATTTAGGCTGTGCTCTGCCAGCCTGCGTGGGATTCCTGGCATATCTGAAGGGTGCCAAGCAAAAATGTCCCAATTTTCCCGAAGGAATTCTCGTAGTGCGGCTTCTACATCAGGGTTCAATTGTGCCCCAATGGAGGCCGTCTTTGTGGGGTCCGTTGGATGGACCTGGAATTTGACTATTTCGTCTGCTGGTTTAAAAGAGGTGGATTTAGATCTCTTATCGAGTATCACATCGTCCCTATTCACCGTGGAGCGCAGCGCAGTGAGTTCCTCTGCTGCTAGGGCTTCGGATAGTGCCTCTAGGGCTAGTGCGGCTGTCTTATTTTCAGCGCGTAGCGCTATGCCTGGATCACTGACCAGAGTGATGATTCCATTGGGCCTGGGCATTTTAAGCTTCATGTACCCGTAATGGGGTATAGCTTGGAAAATTGTGAATGCCTCTCGCCCTAATAAGGCGTGATATCCGCTGCTGAACGGGGCCACTTGGAACGTGACTTCCTCGGACCTGTAATTGTCCGGCGAGCCGAACACCACATCTAGTGTGATTTTTCCTATGCAGCGTGCTTCCCGACTAGGGATTATTCCTCTAAAGGTTGTGTTGCTTCGCTCAATGCGGCTCCAGTCTATTTCCATTTTTTGGAGGGTTTCCTCGTAGATGAGGTTTAATCCGCTGCCGCCATCCATGAGTACCTTGGTAAGACGAAAGTCGTCCACTATTGGACTGAGGACCAATGCTGCTGGTGCTCGGGCTGTTCGGAATTTAGGTTCATCGCTGGCATTGAAGGTGATAGCCGTGTCGCTCCATGGATTTGTTGTTGCTACTTGGTAGACTTCGGCGAGGCTGCGGATTGTTCGTTTCCGCATATTATTTGATGCGAAAGTCTCGAAGACTATTAATACCGTACTGGTACTGTTGGGCTGGTTCTCCGGGGCTAGAAGACCATCGCCACTTTTGGCCACCTGCCATAGTATCCAACATGCTCTAAGGCTATGTGATGGAGTGGCGCCCTCTGTATTATGGATTTTACAGGGTCCGCTGAGCCATCCCTCCAGTACGGTTCCGTGCCCTTTAGGGGTTTTTTGCTTTTTGGTTTTTGACCCAGGTGCTTGGGCATGATGCACCCTTTTATTTTGGACTAGGGTTGTGTTCAGGGCCGGATTGTCCCAAAATCTGGTTTCAATTTTCCAGGCACTCTCCATCGCACAGTATTTTCGTACTATGGTCGCCAGGTCGGCGAAGCGCATAACTTCGCGACGACTTATGGCGTTCATGATTCCCTTGTCCGTGCAATTGTTGCAGAAAATTGAGATTGCGCTTTCCTCACGGCAGTCCTTTATCCTGTCCATAACTAGGAGGAATCTGGCCCAGTAATGATGTACTCTTTCATCCGGCTCTTGCCGTATTTGAGATAGATCGCTTGTGTTTGGGTGGGCGGGTGGAATTAAATTCGGAACCCCGCCCAATCTGAGGCTCAAAGGCCGAGGAGTTTCCGGGTTTGGAAGCTTGGATTGCTGGATGTCATCCAGCGAATCTGGTCTGCTGCCTGACTTTAGGTTCAGTACTCGATTGACGTCCGTCCCTCCGCGGGAATCCGGCATGGAGGGATTGGGAATCTGGACATAACTGGTCTTTAACATAGAAGAAGAGTCGCCGCGTTGTTCTTCTACCACAGCAATGTGGTCGGTAGCCTGGGGAGAGTTAATTTCTCTCAGATCGGTTTTAAGCCCAATCTGATCGTAGTCTGTAGCGACTCCCAGGGCGGCGATGCGATCCAAGAGCTTGTTTACGGAGGAGATCTCCATCGGATCCAGCTGCTCGGTGAATTCCGAGTTGACGCGAAGATCGCTTTTGATGACCCGAGAGGTCATCATCGAAGCGGTGGTCGAACAGGCGGTCATAAGAAAACTACCTAGCCGGATAGCTTGGCCGACGGCCGAAGCTCCTTTGGTAATGGTACCGTCTTTAAAGACGGGAAGAGGCATCCTTCCTGATTGCGACGGCACAGAGGAACTCTCAACGAAAGCACCAATGTCGGTGTCAAAACCGGCGGATCTCGGGTAGGGGGTCCCGAACTGTGCGTCTAGGCGGATGGTAACAGGAGACAAGGGACACGATGTTTTACCCAGGTTTGGGCCCTCTCGATGGAGGTAAAACCCTACGTCCTGCTTGATTAATATTGATGATGTGGGTATTACAAGAGTAGATCTACCACGAGATCAAGGAGGCTAAACCCTAGAAGCTAGCCTATGGTATGATTGTTGTGTCCTATGGACTAAAACCCTCTGGTTTATATAGACACCAGAGAGGGCTAGAGTTACACAGAGTCGGTTACAATGGTTGGAGATCTACATATCCCTATCGCCAAGCTTGCCTTCCACGCCAAGGAAAGTCCCATCCGGACACGGGACGAAGTCTTCAATCTTGTATCTTCATAGTCTTGGAGTCCGGCCGATGATGATAGTTCGGCTATCCGGACACCCCCTAGTCCGGGACTCCCTCAGGGTCCAACCATGTCAAGCCTCCAGACCACAAAGGGCCAGGTGATGGGTATAGTTTGGAGGGCGGTGGGTGGCATGTGGCTTTGGTTAGCAAAGAGTTGGCAACCGACGCATTGTTGGACTAAATCCTGAGCATCTGCCCGGGCCGTCGGCCAATAAAATCCTGTATGGAAGGCCTTGCATACAAGGGCCCGAGCTGCGGCGTGGTGCCCGCCGAGTCCGGCATCAATTTCAGCCAGGAGATTTCGCCCTTCCTCTTCGGAGATACACCTTTGAAGGACTCCGGTGGTGCTTTTCTTATAAAGCTCTCCCTCATGGACTTTGTAGGCTTTAGATTGCCGAACTATGCAGCGTGCCTCGTTTTGGTCCTCTGGAAGTTCCTGCCTACTCAGGTAGGCTAGGAATGGTTTTGTCCACGGGGAAATGACTGCCATTATCTCGTGGGCTGAGGATGTTACTTCGTTGGCCAAGCCTTCCGTTGTGTTAGAATGTTCGGTGTTGGGCAATGCGGTTGGATCCGGGCTGTTATTTCCGGATTCCCCTTCCCATGATATAGATGGCTTGAATAGCCTTTCCAAGAAAATGTTGGGGGGGGGGGACTGCATCGCGCTTTGCACCGATGCATGCCAAGACGTCTGCTGCCTGATTGTTTTCCTGGGCTATATGGTGAAATTCGAGCCCTTCGAACCGAGCTGACATTTTTAGGACGGCGTTGCTATAAGCTGCCATTTTCGGATCCTTGGCGTCAAAGTCTCCATTTATTTGGGATATCGCGAGGTTCGAATCCCCACGCACCCCTAGGCGTTGAATGCCCATGGAGACTGCCATCTGGAGGCCATGTAGAAGGGCCTCGTATTCGGCTGCGTTATTGGAGTCTGTATACATTATCTGGAGTATGTATTGAACTGTATCTCCTGTTGGGGACGTCAAAACGACGCCAGGCCCCAGACCAACTAACATTTTGGAGTCGTCGAAGTGCATGATCCAATTGGAATATGTGTCGTACTCTTTAGGGAGTTCGGCTTTAGTCCATTCGGCGACGAAGTCGGCCAAAACTTGCGACTTGATAGCTCGCCGTGGCTTGTAGGTTATGTGAAACGAGAGGAGCTCAATGGCCCATTTAGCAATCCGGGCCGTCGCGTTGCGGTTGTTTATCATGTCGTTAAGAGGTACTTCGGAGGCTACTGTTATTGAACACTCTTGAAAGTAGTGTCGCAGCTTCCGGGATGCCATAAACACCGTGTACGCTATCTTTTGATAATGCGGGTACCGTGACTTGCATGGAGTGAGGACAGTGGACACGTAGTAAACTGGTTTTTGAAGGGGAAATTTGTGTCCGTCCGTTTCTCGTTCGGCGACGAGCACTGCGCTTACAACTTGATGAGTTGCCACAATGTATAATAGCATTGGTTCGCCGGTGTTAGGCGCGGCCAGGACCGGGTTTGTTGCCAATATGGCTTTTATTTCCTCGAGTCCGGCCGTGGCGGCATCCATCCACTCAAAGTGTTCGGTGCGCCGGAGGAGGCGATAAAGGGGTAATGCCTTTTCTCCCAAACGGGAGATAAAGAGGCTTAGAGCCGCCATGCATCCCGTCAATTTTTGTATTTGTTTGAGGTCTCTTGGAATATCCAATTGTGACAGAGCTCGGATCTTGGCTGGGTTTGCTTCAATTCCTCTACCGGATACAATGAAACCCAAGAGCTTTCCGGCTGGTACGCCGAAAACGCATTTTTCCGGGTTAAGCTTGATGTCATATGTCCGGAGGTTATCGAATGTGAGCCTCGAATCGTCTACTAAAGCTTCGACATGCTTGGTTTTGACGACCACGTCATCTATGTATGCCTCCACTGTTTTCCTGATCTGGTTTGCCAGACATGTCTGAATCATGCGCTGATATGTTGCGCCGGCGTTTTTGAGCCCGAAGGGCATTGTGTTGAAGCAGAATGGGCCGTATGGGGTGATGAAAGCCGTTGCGGCTTGGTCTGGCTCTGCCATCTTAATTTGATGGTAGCCAGAGTATGCATCGAGGAAACACAATGAATCGTGTCCTGCGGTAGCGTCGATAATTTGATCGATGCGGGGGAGGGGGAAGGGATCCTTTGGGCAAGCCTTGTTGAGGTCCTTGAAATCAACGCATAGGCGCTAGGATTTGTCCTTCTTTGGTACCATCACCAGGTTCGCTAGCCAGTCCGGATGTTTTATGTCTCTGATGAATCCGGCCTCTAGTAGTTTGGCTAGCTCTTCTCCCATGGCTTGTCTCTTTGGTTCGGAGAATCGCCGAAGAGCCTATTTGACAGGCTTGAATCCTTTTAGGATGTTGAGGCTGTGTTCGGCCAGCCTGCGTGGGATTCCTGGCATGTCTGAAGGGTGCCAGGAAAAAATGTCCTAATTTTCGCGTAGGAATTCTTGTAGTGCGGCATCCACATCAGGGTTTAATTGCGCCCCGATGGAGGCCGTTTTTGTAGGGTCCATTGGGTGGACCTGGAATTTGACTATTTCGTCCGCCGGTTGAAAGGAGGTGGACTTGGATCTTTTATTGAGTATCGCATCGTCCCTATTCACCATGGAGCGCAGCGCAGTTAGTTCTTCGGCCGCTAGGGCTTCGGAAAGTGCCTCAAGGGCCAGTGCAGTTGTTTTGTTTTTGGCGCGGAGTTCTATGTCCGGGTCACTAGATGATCCCGTTGGGTCCGGGCATTTTGAGCTTCATGTACCCATAATGGGGTATAGCTTGAAAAATTGTGAACGCCTCTCGCCCTAATAGAGTGTGGTATCCGCTGCTGAACGGGGCCACTTGAAACGTGACCTCCTCGGATCTGTAATTATCCGGCGTGCCGAACACCACGTCCAGTGTGATTTTTCCTGTACAGCATGCTTCCTGACTCGGGATTATTCCTCTAAAGGTTGTGTTTCTTTGCTCAATGCGGCTCCAGTCTATTTCCATTTTTCAAAGGGCTTCCTCATAAATGAGGTTCAATCTGCTGCCACCGTCCATGAGTACCTTGGTAAGTCAAAAGTCGTCCATTATTGGACTGAGGACCAATGCGGCTGGTGCTCGGGCTGTTCGGAATTTAGGTTCATCACTGGCATTAAAGGTAATAGCCGTGTCACTCCATGGGTTTATTGTTGCTACTTGGTAGACTTCGGCAAGGTTGCGGAGTGTCCGTTTCCGCATATTGTTTGGTGCGAAGGTCTCGAAGACTGTTAATACCGTACTGGTATCCCTGGGGTGGTGCTCTGTGAATTCTGGAGTTAGAAGCCCCTCGCCACTTCTGGCCACCTGCCGGAGTATCCAACATGCTCTAAGGCTATGAGTTGGTGTGGCGCCCTCTGTACTATGATTTTTACAGGGTCCATTGAGCCATCCCTCTAGTACGGTTACATGCCCTATAGAGGGTTTTTGCTTTTTGGTGTTTAACCCAGGTGCCTGGCGATGATGCACCGTTTTATTTCGGACTGGGGTTGTATTCAGGGCCGGATTGTCCCAAAATTTTATTTCGGTTTTCCATGCGCTTTCCATCGCACAGTACTTTCATACTATGGATGCCAAGTCGGTGAAGTGTGTAATTTCACGGCGACTTATGGCGTTGAGGATCCCCTTGTCCGTGCAATTATTGCAGAAGGATGAAATTGCATCCTCCTCGCGGCAGTCCTCTATTCTGTTCATAACCAGGAGGAATCTGGCCCAGTAATGGTGTACTGTTTCTGTGGGCTCTTGCCGAATTTGGGATAAATCCCTTATATTTGGGTGGGTGGGTGGAATTAAATCCAAAACCTTTCCCCATCTGAGACTCAAGGGCCAAGGAGTTTCCGGACTCGAAAGCTTGTGTTCTTGGATATCGTCCAATGAATCTAGCCTGCTGCCTGACTTTAGGTTCGGGGCTTGAATGACGTCCTGCCCTCCACGGGTATCCGGCTTGGAGGGATCGGGAATCTGGACATAACTAGTCTTTAAGATAGATGAAGGCTTGCCGCATTGTTCCTCCACCACTGCAACGTGGTGGGTGACCTGGGGAGAGTTAATCTCTCTCAGATCGGGTTTAAGCCCAATATGATCGTGGTCTGTAGCGACTCGGAGGGCAGCGATGTGATCCAAGAGCTTGTTTAAGGAAGAGAGCTCCATCGGATCTAGCTGCTCGGCGAGTTCCGAGTTGACGTGAAGATTGCTTTCGATGACCCGAGAAGTCATCATCGGTGCGGAGGCCGAACAGGCGGTCATAAGGAATCCGCCTAGCCGCAAAGTTTGGCCGATAGCCAAAGCTCCTTTAGCAACAGTGCCGTCTTTAAAGACGGGATGAGGCATCCTTCCTGATGGCGACGGCACAGCGGAACTCTCAATGAAAGCAACAATGTCAGTGTTAGAACCGGTGGATCTCGGGTAGGGGGTCCCGAACTATGCGTCTAGGCGGCTGGTAACAGGAGACAAGGGACACGATGTTTTTACCCAGGTTCGGGACCTCTCGATGGAGGTAAAACCCTACTCCTGCTTGATTAATATTGATGATATGGGTAGTACAAGAGTAGATCTACCACGAGATCAGAGAGGCTAAACCCTAGAAGCTAGCCTATGGTATGATTGTTGTTCGTCCTACGGACTAAAACCCTCCGGTTTATATAGAAACCAGAGAGGGCTAGGGTTACACAGAGTCGGTTACAATGGGAGGAGATCTACATATCTGTATCGCCAAGCTTGCCTTCCACACCAAGGAAAGTCCCATCCGGACACGGGACGAAGTCTTCAATCTTGTATCTTCATAGTCCAGGAGTCCGGCCAAAGGTTATAGTCCAGTCATCCGGACACCCCCTAATCTGGGACTCCCTCAGTTGGCTTCTTCAAAGACGTCATGTCCGCTGGGTCAACATTGTCATTGTAGATTTTCAACTCTTCTACTGCACAGACCGACTCAACATAAGCCGCGTCGCCTTCCTCACACTCCAAGGCTATCTTCCGGCTCCCATGCACTATGATGGTACCCTTATGACCCGACATTTTGAGCTATAAATACACATAACACGGCCATGCCATGAACATGGCATAAGCCGGCCGCCCAAACAGAGCATGATACGGGCTCCTGATCTTGACCACCTACAAAGTCAATTTCTCAGCCCTGGAGTCATACTCATCTCCAAAGGCTACCTCCAGCTCGATCTTGCCAACCGGATACACTGACTTACCAGGCACCATGCCATGGAAAAATAGTATTGGACTGCTTGAGGTTTTTATCAGTCAAACCCATGCGGTGAAAAGTTTCATAATAGAGGATGTTGATGCTACTGCCTCCGTCCATGAGTACTTTAGTGAATTTATATCCACCAACCTGAGGTGCCACCACCAAAGCCAAGTGACCTGGATCGTCAACCCGGGGAGGGTGATCCTCCCTACTCCATAGAATAGGCTGCTCGGACCATCTCAAATAACGAGGAACTGCCGGCTCAACAACGTTCACAACCCTCTTATGAAGCTTCTGGTCCCGTTTGCACAAACTGGTGGTAAACACATGATATTGTCCACTATTCAGCTACTTCAGATGACTCTGATATCCACCTTGCTGCTGCTGACCTCCCTGGCCAGATTGCTGATTATATCCACCTTGATTGCCTTGAGAATTTGGAAAATTGGAATTTGAACCGCCGCCCGGGCCATGAAAGCCACCGCCACCTGAACTGCCACCCGGCCCATGATTACCAACGAACATGTTGGAATTCTTGAAAGCCTTCATGATCATGCAGTCCTTCCATAGGTGAGTGGCCGGGTTTCTGTGGGGTGTCGTGTCTCGGACAGGGCTCATTCAGTAACTGCTCAAGTGTGGGGTTTGACCCGCCGGACCGAGGGGGTGGCCTCCCCTTACGTTGTTGATTGTTGCCCTGCGCATTGGTGTTAGCCAGAAACTACAAACTGCTATCAGCCTTACGTTTATTACCTACTTGATTTGTCGGGTTATGCTGAGGGCCCTTGCCGTTTCCATTCTTCTTTCCCTTCCCTATCTTTTCATCATCAGACTCGGGATCCTTGGTACTGTCAGAGTCGACGTACTTGACCAGAGCCGCCATCAGCATACCCATATCATTACAATCGCGCTTGAGCTGCCCTAGCTTCATCTTTAGAGGCAAAAAACGACAATTTTTCTCCAACATTAAGATTGCAAAGCCGGCATCCATCTTATCAAACAAATGTATTATGGTTTTGACCCGGCGCACCCAATGGGTCATGGACTCACCTTCCTCCTGCTTGCAACTAGTCAAATCCACAATTGACATGGGCTGCTTACATGTATCCTTGAAGTTCTTAATGAACCGGGATTTTAACTCTGCCCATGAACTGATGGAATTAGGCGGTAGCCCCTTCAACCAAGTGCGGGCAGCCCCATCCAACATCATGGTGAAGTACTTGGCCGTCGCAGTGTCACTGACCTCCAGTAACTCCATAGCCATCTCGTAGCTTTCAATCCATGCCCAGGCTGTAAGTCGGCTGTATAATTAGGCACCTTCCTAGGTCCCTTGAAATCCTCGGGCAAACACTCATTACGCAGAGCTGGCACTAGACAGGGGACACCTCTGGTCCTGGTGGCAACACCTGCCTCAATAGAGGTCGTCGGATAAACCGGAAAAGGCTGGTAAGCCATCGGCTGAGCCGCCCGCTCAGCCTCTTGACGTATTCTGTCCTGATCCATCAAGTTAAAGGCTCCATTGCGCACCGGGTCATGCCCTCCTGGCTGGTTACGGCGCCTGGTGTTGCTTGAAATGGCCGCTGAGTCCATGTGCGTGCTATAACTCGGGCTCCGGCTTGGACGAGGGGTTGAATGAATCCTGTCCCGGCTATATGAGTATTCCTCCTATTGTGCTAAAGCCGTCTGAAGAAGTTCTCTGACCCTGCGGGTTTCAACCACTGTCGGAGAGTCGCCCTCCATCGGGAGAGACGCCAGTCGTGCCGCCGCAGCGATCATGTTCTCCAATGGGTTAGAATAATGACCCGATGGTGTCGGTACATACTGAGGTGGAGCAATATTCATATGGGGAGGCCCCATCACCTATGGTTGAACTGGCGTTCCAGCCCCGGGTGCCGCAACCCGGTCTACCTCTGGTGGGTTACTGGGCCCTGCACCGGGTGTGTGGAAGAGGTTTCGAGGATCATAAACCAGAGGGAGCCGAGACTGAGTCTTCTGATATCTTCTCCTCATGACCTCATTGGACACGTTCTGATCCATCGTGAGCCGGAAAGTCTGTGCCTGAATCCGCTGAGCCTGAGCGTCCAGAGTCGCCCGTTCTGTGGTCATCCTAACATCTTCCGCTGCCAGATCTTCCTTAGCTTGAACTATATCTAGCTTTAATTGTGCCACTTCTGCATCATGTTGAGCTTGATCCGCCGGGTTGACCGCAGATGTTAACAGAGCGGTCATCTTATCCGTGAGATCCATCAGCACCTGAACCGGTGAGTGCACAAGGCCTCCTGCCCCGGCTGCTGCTGACCCAGAGGTTATTGCTGCCGCAGTTGTGGAGACTTGGATGGGTTGCTTACCACCATGAAGATCACGACCCTGCTCAGCGACTCGAGGAGATCCAGAATACTGCTGCCATGGGAATAGCCCCCAAGCCCATCGTCTTGCAGTTGATACAACGAATCCATCTTGCCTGTGGACGACTCACCATCAGAATAGATGGCCGTCTCACCGCCAGATGCAGATCCTTCAGAGAATCCTCCGTGGATGCATCCCACGAAGGCAGGCTTCACGGCCGGCAAAGCCTGAGCGGGTCTCACACGCTGAGCCGTCTCGATGAGGTCAGCGCAGATGTCCGGCTCAGGGCCCGGCTCACCGATCTTGCCGATGAAGACGTGAATTCCGCCGAAGGGGACCCAGTACCCGTACTCAATTGAGCCGGCGTCGGGGCCCCGGCCTACATCGTCGATGTAGAGCTTGCCGTGACGACTCTTGGTCATCCAGCCCATAGCGTATCCCTTCAGCCCTTGAAAGCTGCCCTTCAAGAACTCAAATCCACCGTGCGCTGGCCCCATGGTGGGCGCCAACTGTCATGGAATTGTCACGATAGATGTCCTCGTGAAAGGACTTAGTCGTGGAGCCATCGCAACTAGGAAGCTTAAAGGGGTTAATCGGGACAAAGGACATGAGGTTTATACTGGTTCGGCCCCTTGTGGTGAAGGTAAAAGCCTATGATCCATTTTGAGTGGGATTGCTTATTTCTCGATAACCAGGGAGAGACTCGCTTGACCTAGCTCTCGATTTGATGTTACTTGCCCTAAACCGCCGCTGGGTCGTCCCTTTATATACAGAGGTCGACACCCAGCGCCTCTTAGTGTCCCGACCGACTCATAAACAGTGTCCGGCTCGGTCTCTAAGTATTCCTGTCTTACAATACAAGTCATGTACATATGGTGGTTTATCTCTACAGGCCTTATGTCGCCTCTGGGTTTTAGGCCCTTACTGAACCGCTATCTTCAACCTTGGTCTTGGGCTTCAAGAATATTCATAGGTATAACCCAGTCCCTCCTAGGCGGCTCATATCAAATAGTTATATCCCCAACACATATACTTCATCAATGAAGAATATGATATCAATTTCATCAACAGTAACAGATATAGCAATATGAGGACGTGAGAAATGAATGATTCATTTCTTCATGTTTAGCTTGCGTCCTTTCAAGCACATTCAGGTCTCCAGCAATTTCTTCGGACGATCAAGTTCATCTGGAGACCTGACCCTGCATAAGAGATTAGTTCTTTTTCTTCACCACCCACATCTGGAGGGGTGGCAAAGAGTTCATCATTCTGCGAGCTCCATAAGAAAAAGATGGCATTGAAGCCAGTGCACTTCGTTTCACAGGAGAGTGGTTAGGATAAGCATATGCATAAGCAGAGAAATTCTTCGAGGACTTATGAACATAATGGTTTGAAGAATAATGCACATATTCATGACCCTTAGACTTTCCCTGCGAAACAGAAGTGTTATCACGATGATGTTCATATGAGGATTTTGATCCTTGTGAGGAATTTGATCCATATGAAGAATTTGATCTGGGGTTCCTATTCTATATGGGTGGTGTCATGATGACATTCACCTGAAGATTTTCAAGGCATCTTTTAGGAACCCAGATTTTCTTCATAGGGGGACCGTTCGTGCAGTTAGTTCCAACATATCGAGCAAATACTTCACCATTCTGATTCTTAAACAACTTATAGTTGGAGTCAAATGACTCATCAGAGGAATATGAAAAATCACAAGTAAAGCCAGATAAAGTGCATGGATCTACAGGAGGTCCTTTCGCAGCAACCCATGAGGTTTTGGGATACTGCTCAGGTTTCCAGTAGGTCCCATCAGCATTGAGTTTCCTCTCAAAGGCAATACCCTCTTTCCTAGGGTTCCTGTTCAAGATCTGCTTTTTAAGCACATCACATAGAGTCTGATGCCTGTTGAGGCTTTTGTAAATGCCTGTCACATACAATTCCTTCAGACCTGCATTATTGTCAGTGATACTTGTGGTATCCTCAGATGAGGAATTTGTGACCACAGGGATAGTTGAAGAATTTGTAGCAATAGAAGCATTTGAACATTCATATGAAGAATTAACAGATTCGCGTTCAATGCATTTAAGACATGGTGGAATAATTTCTTCCTGAGCAGAACTGATCTATTGAGCAAGCAATGAATCGTTTTCCTTCTGAAGATCTTCATAACTTACTCTTAACTTCTCATGATCTTGCTTTCTCTGAAGAAATTCATAAGAAAGCTTCTCATGATCAGTTAAGGGAGTGTTATGATGATTTTGAAGGTTGTCAAACTTTGACTGAAGTTTTTGAAGACTATCAGTCGAAGCCTTAGTTCGATCCAATTCCTCACCCGACATATCATCGCTTTCATCTAGCATGTTTTGAACCTTTTCAAGAGCTCTTTGTTGTTTAATGGCAAGGGAAGCAAGTTTGACAGAGCTAGCTCCAAATTCATCACCTGATTCATCATCACTAGATTCGGAAAGGTAGCATTCTGTTACCTTGGCACCCTTTGCCATAAGGCATGGTGAAGAGGATGATGATTCAGGTGCGAAAGTCATCTCCTTGAGTGATTCCTTGAAATCCTCAAACCAAGGATCATGACGAGTACGATGGCCTTCATAAACCTCAGAGAGTCGGTCCCAGATTAGCTTCGCATGGTTAAGATGCATGACGTTCCTGAACTGATTTTGGGACAAACAGGAGCAAATGACATCCTTCGCCATGAGGTTGAGTAGAGTGTACTTGCGAATGTCATCAGCCTCCGCCATCTTGCATAGATCGGTAAGACCAATCTCAGTGACGGTCCATAGTTTGCTATTCATCACCATGAGTCGGTTCTTTATCATGGTCTTCCACTTGGGATACTCATGACCGTCAAAGATGGGGCAGGATACACTCCTCCTTCCTGCAGTCAACATAACTAAAACTCCAGGTGGTTAAACCAAAATCACACAAAACAAGGGAGTATCTTGCTCTGATACCAATTGAAAGTGCGTTACGTCGACTAGAGGGGGGTGAATAGGCGATTTTTATGAATTCTTCACTAAGGAATTTCAGGGTGAGGAAATTCCTAAGTGAAGAACTACTTGCAGCAGAATAAGTACTCAGGTATAAGCATAACAGAGCAACAACATAGTCATCATGATGAAATGATAGACAAAACACAGAGTACATAAAGCGTAAACACAGGATAAGCAGGATAAAGACAAACTGACTGAAGAAATAGGATTGAGGAATTAGAGAAAGTCTTCAGTCAAAATCTTCAAACATTAATGATTAGGTTCATCAACACATAACTTAGGAAATGAAAGGGTTGGGGAAAAAGAACCAGTAGGCTTGGTGAAGACAATGATTTGGTCGACCGGTTCCAACTGCTATGACAGTTGTATGTTTGGTTGGAGAGGCTGAGTATTTAAACTCGAGGACACACAGTCCCAGACACACAGTCCTCACCGTATTCTCCTTGAGCTAAGATCATGCAAATCTCGCCCAACAATAGTGGTAAGTCTTCACAGGTGACTTCCAAACCTTCACGGACTTGGTCACTCGGCAATCCACAATTCCTCTTGGATGCTCAGACCAGGACGCCTAACCGTCTGGAGGATACACAGTCCTCAAAGGTAACAAATGTCGGTTCCACACAGGAACAATCTCTTCAGTGATGCTCAATCACTTTGGGGTTTGTAGGTTTGGGTTTGGGATTTGGGTATTTCCTCACTTGTTGATTTTCGCTCAAAGTCCTCGAAGGATGGGATGCTCTCAAATGACAAGTGTCAGTTTCTCTCGGAGCAGCCAACCAGCTAGTGGTTGTAGGGGGCGGCTATTTATAGCCTAGGGAGCAGCCCGACATGATAAGACATAAATGCCCTTGGCTGATATGACCGTTAGGTGGTAGATATTTTGGGACAGCTGGCGCGTAGCACAACAACGGTTGGATATTTGAGGTCCGAATTCCTCAGGGCTATCATGTTCCTCACTGTGTAGGCAACCCGCACTAGTGAATTCCTAACTCCTCAGTCAGAACAAATTCCTCAAAGACCAGAAGATCTTCGTCTCGGTCACTTAAGAAATTGACTGAACTGATATGAGATTTCCAATGGCTTCACTCGAAGGATTGGGTAGGTGTAGGATTTTGAGATGAGCATCACTTGGAAATCAGTTTCCTTAGTATTACCTTGACCCCCTTTAACAGTACGGTGTTTCCTATGACTCAAGAAAGAGAAAATGAAACTACGAAAACAAAAGTCTTCACGCTTCATAATCCTCGCATGAATATCCAAGTCTTCAAGGTCACACCAATTTCTTCACTTTCAAAGTCTTCAGGAGAACCAAAGTCTTCAGCTGAAGACATTCATTTTTAGGGGTTGACTTTCACAGTAAATATCAAACTCCTCATCGACTTATAGAGCCTGTGTACACTCACAAACATATTAGTCCCTTAACCTATAAGTCTTCAATACACCAAAATCACTAAGGGGCACTAGATGCACTTGCAGATATGGTGCGATCTATGATGTCTCTTACTGATTTACCGCTATCATTTTGGGGTTATGCTTTACAGACGGTTGCATTCACTTTAAATAGGGCACCATCAAAATCCGTTGAGACGACACCTTATGAACTATGGTTTGGCAAGAAACCAAAGTTGTGATTTCTTAAAGTTTGGGGCTGCGATGCTTATGTGAAAAAGCTTCAACCTGATAAGCTTGAAGCCAAATCGGAGAAGTGCGTCTTCATAGGATACCCAAAGGAAACTGTTGGGTACACCTTCTATCACAGATCCGAAGGCAAAATCTTTATTGCTAAGAATGGATCCTTTCTAAAGAAGGAGTTTCTCTTGAAAGAAGTGAGAGGGAGGAAAGTAGAACTTGATGAGGTAATTGTACCTTCTCCCTTATTGGAAAGTAGTTCATCACAGAAATCAGCTCCAGTGATTCCTACACCAATTAGTGAGGAAGTTAATGATGATGATCATGAAACTTCAGATCAAGTTACTACCGAACCTCGTAGGTCTTCCAGAGTAAGATCAACGCCAGAGTGGTATGGTAATCCTGTTCTGGAAGTCATGTTACTAGACCATGATGAACCTACGAACTATGAGAAAGCGATGATGAGCCCAGATTCCGCGAAATGGCTTGAGGCCATGAAATCTGAGATGGGATCCATGTATGAGAACAAAGTGTGGACTTTGGTGGACTTGCCCGATGATCAGCAAGCCATAGAAAATAAAAGGATCTTTAAGAAGAAGACCGACGCAGATGGTAATGTTACTATTTACAAAGCTTGACTTGTTTCAAAAGGTTTTCAACAAGTTCAAGGAGTTGACTACGATGAGACTTTCTCACCCGTAGCGATGCTTAAGTCTGTCCGAATCATGTCAGCGATTTCCGCATTTTACGATTATGAAATTTGGCAGATGTATGTCAAAACTGTATTCCTGAATGGATTTCTAGAAGAAGAGTTGTATATGATGCAACTAGAAGGATTTGTCGACCCAAAGGGTGCTAACAAAGTGTGCAAGCTCCAGTGATCCATTTATGGACTGGTGCAAGCCTCTCAGAGTTGGAATAAACGCTTTGATAGTGTGATCAAAGCATATGGTTTTATACAGACTTTTAGTGAATCTTGTATTTACAAGAAAGTGAGTGGGAGCTCTGTAGCATTTCTGATATTATATGTGGATGCCATATTGTTGATTGGGAATGCTATAGAATTTCTGGATAGCATAAAGGGATACCTGAATAAGAATTTTTCTATGAAAGACCTCGGAGAAGGTGCTTACATATTAGGCATCAAGATCTATAGACATAGATAAGGACGCTTAATTGGACTTTCACAAAGCACATACCTTGATAGTTTTGAAGAAGTTCAAAATGGATCAGTCAAAGAAAGGGTTATTGCCTGTGTTACAAGGTGTGAAGTTGAGTCAGACTCAATGCCCGACCACTACAGAAGATAGAGAGAAAATGAATGCCATTCCCTATGCTTTAGCCATAGGTTCTATCATGTATACAATGTTGTGTACCAGACCTGATGTGTGCCTTGCTATAAGCATAGCAGGGAGGTACCAAAGTAATCCCGGAGTGGAACACTGGACAGCGGTCAAGGACATCCTGAAATACCTGAAAAGGACTAAGGATATGTTTCTCGTTTATGGAGGTGAAAAAGAGCTCATCGTAAATGGTTACGTTGATGCAAGCTTTGACACTGATCCGGATGACTCAAGTCGCAAACCGGATACATATTTTTATTGAATGGAGGAGCTATCAGTTGGTGCAGTTCTAAGAAAAGCGTCGTGGCGGGATCTACGTGTGAAGCGGAGTACATTGCTGCTTCGGAAGCAGCGAATGAAGGAGTTTGGATGAAGGAGTTCATATCCGATCTAGGAGTCATACCTAGTGCATCGGGTCCAATGAAAATCTTTTGTGACAATACTGGTGCAATTGCCTTGGCAAAGGAATCCAGATTTCACAAGAGAACCAAGCACATCAAGAGACACTTCAATTCCATCCGTCATCAAGTGTCGGAGGGGACATAGAGATTTGCAAGATACACACGGAGCTGAATGTTGCGGACCCTTTGACTAAGCCTCTTCCACGAGCAAAACATGATCAGCACCAAAGCTCCATGGGTGTTAGAATCATTACTATGTAATCTAGATTATTGACTCTAGTGCAAGTGGGAGACTGAAGGAAATATGCCCTAGAGGCAATAATAAAGTTATTATTTATTTCCTTATTTCATGATAGATGTTTATTATTCATGCTAGAATTGTATTAACTGGAAACTTAGTACATGTGTGAATACATAGACAAAACATATTGTTCCTAGTGTGCGTCTACTTGAATAGCTCGTTAATCAAAGATGGTTATGTTCCCTAACCATAAACATGTGTTGTCATTTGATGAACGGGGTCACATCATTAGGAGAATGATGTGATGGACATGACCCATCCGTTAGATTAGCATTATGATCGTGACAGTTTCATTGCTACTGCTTTCTTCATGACTTATACAAGTTCCTCAGACTATGAGATTATGCAACTCCCGAATACCGGAGGAACACTTTGTGTGTGCTACCAAACGTCACAATGTAAATGGGTGATTATAAAGGTCCTCTACAGGTGTCTCCGAAGGTATTTGTTGGGTTGGCATAGATCGAGATTAGGATTTGTCACTCCGTGTTTCTGAGAGGTATCTCTGGGCCCTCTCGGTAATACTCATCACTATAAGCCTTGCAAGCATTGTGACTAATGATTTAGTTGCGGGATGAAGTATTACGGAACGAGTAAAGAGACTTGCCGGTAACGATATTGAACTAGGTATTGAGATACCGACGATCGAATCTCGGGCAAGTAACATAATGATGACAAAGGGAACAACGTATGTTGCTATGCGGTTCGACCGATAAAGATCTTCATAGAATATGTAGGAACCAATATGAGTATCCAGGTTCCGCTATTGGTTATTGATCGGAGACGAGTCTCGGTCATGTCTACATAGTTCTCGAACCCGTAGGGTCCGCACGCTTAACGTTCGATGATGATTGGTATTATGAGTTTATGTGATTTAATGTACCGAAGGTTGTTCAGAGTCCCGGATGAGATCACGGACATCACGAGGAGTCTCGAAATGGCCGAGACATAAAAATTGATATATTGGACGGCTATATTCGGACACCAGAAGTGTTCCGGAGAAGTTTTGGATAAAACCGGAGTACCGGGGGGTTAACTCAACACCCGGGGGGGTCAATGGGCCTCATGGGCTAAGTGGTGGAAGAGAGGAGGCATGCCAAGGTGTGGCGCACGCCCCCCTAGCCCACACCGCCCCTAGCCCAAACCGAATTGGACTAGGGGGCTGGCCCCCCTTTCCTTCTCTCCTCCCCCTCCTTCCTTCTCCTCCTAGTTGGACTAGGAAAGGGGGAAACCTACTCCTACTTAGAGCAGGACTCCCCCCCTTGGGCACGCCCCTTGAGGCCAGCCGGCCCCTTCCTCTCCTCCTTTATATATGGGGGAAGGTTGCACCCCGAGACACACAAGTTGATCTTTTAGCCGTGTGTGGTGCCCCCTTCCACAGTTACACACCTAGGTCATATTGTCGTAGTGCTTAGGCGAAGCCCTGCACCGGTAACTTCATCATCACCATCGCCATCCCGTCGTGCTGACGAAACTCTCCCTCAGCCTCAACTAGATCAAGAGTACGAGGGACGTCATCGAGCTGAACGTGTGCTGAATGCGAAGGTGTCGTACGTTCGGTGCTTGGATCGGTTGGATCGCGAAGACGTTCGACTACATCAACCGCGTTAACTAAACGCTTCCGTTTTCGGTCTACGAGGGTACGTGGACACACTCTCCCCTCTTGTTGCTATGCATCACCTAGATAGATCTTGCGTGATCGTAGGATTTTTTTGAAATTACCGCGTTCCCCAACAACAACTTTTGAAGCTATTTTGTACAAAACATTGCAAAGGCTTACGGGTCTAAACTGTGTTATCGAAGTTGGACTCATTACCTTAGGGATCAACACCATGAAAATATCATTTATACTCCCCAGGCTCTCCCCTCCTCTGATAATGGGCATAACAACATAAGTCATCTCATCACCACAAATATCCCAGTGTCTCTGGTAGATGTGTGCTAGGAAGCCGTCAGGCCCCGATGCTTTTAGTAGGGAACATCTGGAAGAGAGCTTGCTTCACCTCGTCTTTTGTATATTGAGCGCATAAATTTACATTCATTGCGGGTGCTACCTTGCATGGGACATGCACCATTACCTCCTCAACCCCGGTCACCCCATCAGATATATACAAAGACTTATAAAATTCAAAAACCATAGCTTTTAATTCTGTTGGATCTTCTGTAAGGACCCCGAAAGAATTATACAAGGCTTCTATCATGTTTTCTTTCACCTCATACTAGCCCGCATGTGAAAAACTTGGTGTTTTTGTCGCCTTCTGAAAGCCACTGTAACCTGGATCGTTGTCGCCACATTATTTCCTCCTTATGGTATAACTCGACAAGTCGTTCATTGATCTTGATCTCAAGATGAACATGACCCATCCTTGTAGGGTCATCACGCAATTGTTGCAGCTGGAGAGTGAGCTGTTTTATTTCTTTCCGTACATTGCCAAAAGACTCCCTGCTCCACACGGTGAGATCCTTAGAAATTCGCAGTAGCTTGTCCCAGAAATCACCTACTCCATAGCCTGGTGAAACAATGCTCCACTTAGACGAAATAGATTCCTGCCAATCCTTGTGTGGTTCTCACATCACTTCGTACGCCAAGTCTCTCGCTCGACCAGTCCCTCGATCCTCGTCTTTAAACCTTAGAAGTTTGGCCCATGGTCTGAAGACGCCTCCGAGAGGTGACTCACGGTTGCCAGGGGAAAGCGTGACATCCAGGAGGGAGACGCCAGCGCTCGATCCAACCTGACACGCGTATAGGAGCCCCCCGTCACTTTTTTCTCCTATGTCCAAAAACAGCCTTGATAGCCTAAATCCATGAGCATGCAAACATTAACGACATCTCCGAAAGCTTGCATTTGAGCGTTGCTACGGTCCGCCACTCCTTGGTGATCGGCCCATTCGTGAGCTCTCGTAGGGCGAGAGCTGACTCTGTCTCGCATCAAGCGAGACATAGTCGCTACCTTATTTAGTGCGGTGCACATTGTTGTGTAGATTATATGGCCGGGTATGCACATTGTTGGTCGGATATGCATTATTGTATTGGTCATTTGGCAGGATGTGCACATTGTTGATCATTTATAGTCATTTGACAATGTTTTATTTGTAGTATTTTCATGCCTGCAATGTGTTCTTGAAGTTGGAGAAGAAAAGATTCACCGTTATGCATTGTTGGTTGAAGTTGAATGGAGAATCCAAGTGAAATCAATTCATTGCCAAGACCGTCGCCCATGAAACCGAGAAACAAACCAATGGTCTAACCGACCCAA
Organism: Triticum dicoccoides; assembly: GCF_002162155.2. NCBI lineage: Eukaryota > Viridiplantae > Streptophyta > Magnoliopsida > Poales > Poaceae > Triticum > Triticum dicoccoides. The sequence continues at coordinate 495,830,992 of NC_041393.1, read as the reverse complement.
CAAAAGAACCGCCCAAGAAGGTTAGAGGATGGTTTCGGTGAAAGAAGTGGGACGACGAGAAAGCAATGCGAGAAGGGGCGACGGCCAAGATGACGGAGAGCTTCAAGGACATCTTGGCGAAGGAGGCATACGTCAAGCGCTCTAACATCAAGGAGGAAAAAAAGGCCGAGAGGTTTAACATGTTGATGGCCGCGACCGAGAAGAAGCTGAAACTCGAAGATAGAAAGACCATGCTCGAAAAGAAGGAGATTAAGATCGTAGCTGCTTCGGAGGACGCGAAGATGTTGATCTTGAAGATGGAGGATGTAGTTGACGACGCCATGATGATCGTGCAAGCCATCTGTTTCAATATGTTGAAACGCAGAAGCATCAGTTGGAGGCGCCGGACAAGGAGAAGGCCAAGACGGCGGCGACGGCAGATTGAACGTGTAGGCTTGTATTGCCGGTCCAGCAGGGCGGAAAATCCAATTTTTTGCACGGAGTGCCGGATTGATATTTTTTTTGTGATCGGGCATGTTAAAACTATAAATACTCTTTTTGATTGTGATCGGTGGCTAACATGATCCCACGCGCTATGATTTGAATTTCAAATTAGCTGTATGAGCAGACATTTATGAGATAGTTTTGGATGGCGGGCTTCTCATTGTGTCAGCGGCGATACGGTGTGTCCGGTTTGGAGTTCCTCAGTCGTGACACCCTCTCGTGAACCTGCAAACGTGACCGCATAGGCCGAGCTTGAATTCTTAAGATTGAACCTTGGAGAGCACATTAATGCCGAGCAAACCATTGTTTGCATTCCAATCCATGATTCCAACAAACCATAAGCACTTAACAAATACAATCTCACTCCCTAATAATACAGCAAAGAAGGGAAAATGGGACCCTTAAGAAAAGGGAAAAATTGAAGAACCCTAGCTAATCATCAGTAACCAAGCTTCAATCGCACAAGATGGAGTCGGAGAGGCCATAACCAGGCTCTCATAAAGGGCTCACGGCTGATTCACGTTCAGAGGTGGTCGCCGTTCATCAGCGCGGTGGCCGTGGCGCCGCAGGAGACGGCCTCCTTGGGCACCTTCCCGACGCGGTCGATGGCCTCGGCGAAGATGACCCCCATGCCCATGTGGAGGTGCGGCTCGATGTGGCAGTGGAACGCCCACACCCCCGGGTTGTCCGCCACGAACCGCAGCGCCGTCCACCCGTACGGGAAGATCACCGCCGTGTTCCGCAGCGGCGGGTTCACCAGGTTCAGCCTCGCCGCGTCGGCGGCGTCGCCCCTGTACGCGCCCTCGCCGTAACCCAGCACCCAGAAGTCGTGCCCGTGCAGGTGCCACGGGTGCACCTCGCTGACGTTGTGCTGCAGCGCGTTGGCGTTCTGGAGCACCACGTCCACCGTGGTGTTGTAGCGGAGCACGTACACGTTGTCCCCCGTCGTCGTGTTGGGGTTGTGCGGCGGCCGCGTCACGTCGTAGGCGCGCCCGAACGTATCCGCCGGCCGCGCGGCGGTCAGTGCCGTCTTGAGCCCCAGCTTCAGGGAGCCCAGGTACGGCGTCGCCGGGAGCACCATGGACACATTGTTGATGGACCACTTGATGTGCCCGTCCAGCTTGTTCTGCGTGTTGAGCAGCTCGATGCGGCGGTCCGACGTCGCCGGCGGCGGGGGCGTGCCGGCGCGGGCTTTGATATGGGTCGTGAACGCCTTGCTGTGCGCGGTGTCGTTCCACAACGGGGTGACCGGCGGCGCGATGGCCGGCAGCTTGAACCCGCGGTTGGGGCGGTAGTTGAGCAGGGCCAGTGCCGGCGCCGTCTTGGGCGTCCGGCCGCGCACGCCGATGCTGACCCAGTAGTTGGACGACGGGTCCTGGTCGGTGGTGAGCAGGACAGAGTAGCTGTCGCCGGAGTAGATGTCCATGTCGTCCACCACGAACGGCTCCACGTAGTTGCCGTCGGCCTCCACCACCGTCAGCTTGTGATTCTGAACAATAAAAAAAAACTCACTGGATTAAACAATGTCGCAAGCATCCGACATAGCTTTCAGGATTCTGCGCGCTGCACAGTTTATACTGTTTTATTATCGGGGAATCAATCTGTCTCGGATTTGCTTACCCCGATCGCGAGGTTGAGGGAAGCCAGGGACGTGGTGCTGGCGATCCGGAGCCTGTAGGTTTTGTTCGGCTCGACGGGGAGGATCACCGGTGCACAATGCCTGTTGCCGCCGGCGGTGCACTGCTTGGTGCCCGGCGTGTGCGCCGCCGCGAGCGAGCAGTTGAACTGCCCCCTACCGTTGATCAGCAACGACTGCACAACCACAAGGAAACACAGTGCCTGTCGTTAGTTCCAAAAATTCAGGCAGAATCTCCGTCATTCTCGACATGATGTGACATGAAAGTCTGCAAGAAGAAAAACAACATCTATCATGGCAGAGTGTCGCCCGAATTATTCAAATTATCATGATGTGCCATTGCCCATTACTAGTGAACACTCTCACTTATCTTTTGGTTGTGGTTGTGTTAAATCAACAGATCGATTTTCATACAGTGCAATGCAGTGGATGTAGCACTGACAAACCCCCAAAAAACCAATACACATCACTGTTCTTGTTGGATTGCCTTCCACAACACATGCACACATGTGCTTTGTGCGCACAAGAAAAAAAATGTACCACTGTCAGTGTGGGATGCACTCATGTTGGCTTGACCCTTTCCCTGACCACCCAATGGCCAAGCCAAAGCTCCCCACACAATAATGTAGGAGTGCCACCTAGGGTCACTGTACCCTCTGTAACTTTTTTCAAAAAAAAATACCACCCCATCACCTCTGCTCTGCATCATGCATCTCCCCAGGCAGGCAGATGTTTCCAAGATCAAGAGAGAAAAGGTCCTTGCATGGATGCTTTTTGGTGGCACATGACCACAAGTGTCCCCTCTGAAAATCATGTGGCCTTGTGACACCCCCCAACCTTTTCTTCAGAAAATTTGTAATGTGTGTGTGTGCATCCATGCCTGTGCTGTGCTGCATATGAACATGATCTGTTCTGACACTTTAGGCATTAGCACACATATAATACTGGTCTTGAGCCTACAAAGTGTCCTATACATGGTGTGTGTCTTCTTTTTTTTTTTGAAGTGGGAGTGCTTCTTTCTAGGAAGCCCAATAGGGTGGGTTCCATTTCTTTTGCCTTTCTCATCACCACAGTTGGCCCTGGAGGCATGTAAGCTTTCTGGTCCTGATGAGAAAGCTGAGTGTGTGCATCATCAGTTTATCACCATCAGCTGGGATCTTCGAGGCCATGCTTTGCTTAGCTTTAGTGACTGGCCTAGCAATCCAGGATTTTTATCCTAAATTGCTATTCAGCTCACAAGAGCAAGTATTTTCGTAACAAACTGATATTCAATTGTTGGTATGCTGCACCAACAATTGCATTTTGAAATTTTAAATTGCTCTGTCCGTGATCATCTAAATCGCCCAATTCACCAGTTAGCTGAAACTTTCTAGTGCACTTGCATTTTAAATTTCCAGAAGAGGACAAGCCAATTGCTCTGTCCAAGATCATCTAAATCGGATGGACGGGCTCCAAACTCCCAGTGCCATTTGTCTTTTTTGTGTTTTAAATTTTTTACTTGAAAGAGTGCATTTTGGACTGTCCTGACTGTAAATCCAACCAATCAAGATACCTTTTGTCCACCATGAAACTGCATCTTGCTGAAACATCATATACTACTCCTAGAGATATAGCAAGAACATCAGTGTGGTTTTAACGGTTACCTGGGGCTCGCCGATCCATCTCATGGGGCTGGAGGAGAGGCCAACCATCTGGTTGTAGATGCTATCGTGGTACCAGTCGCTGAGGAGCAGGTTCAGCTCGCCGTCATACTTGAACGGCTCCTCCTCCCCATCCGCCACATCCACAATCAGGGAGCCGTACAGCCCCGCTGCCCTCTGCATGCCGTAGTGGCCATGGTAGAAGTATGTCCCCGGCTGCAGCCATGAACCAACCATGGGTCAGTCACAACTCACAAGTCAAGCTAAAAAGAAGGGGGAAATGAGGAAGTTTTGCAGCAATTTTGGCACTAATGTTGCGATTAATTTCAGCTTTTCGGCACCAGCTATGATGTGTGCCACTAGGAGGTTTGATCGTTTGAACAGTGGAGGTACCTTGTCGACGACGAATCGATAAGTGAAGGTTTCCTCCGGGTTGATGGCGCACTGGGAGATGGCGGCCGTGCCATCCGCCCATGGCGTTCCAATCTGCCATGATTTTGTCCATGAAATGTTAGGAAAACATAAAGATCAGCAAAAGAACAAAATCTCCTAGCGACATGTAACGGGAAAGAGACAAAGCAATGACGGTGTGCTCATGCTGTGGTTAATTAATTACCTGTCTGACGCCGTGCCAGTGGATGACGACGCCCTCGGTGTGCAGCCCGTTCTTGAGCTCGACGACGATGGTGTCGCCGGCCTTGGCCCGGATGGTGGGGCCGGGGAACTGGCCGTTGATGCCGATGAGCACCTTCTCCTCGCAGTCCGGCGACCAGAACATGTGGCTCACCTCCCACTTGAGGTGCCTGGCCTTGGCCGCCTCCGCGCAATGCATCACGCCGGCGCACGCCAAGAGGAGGGCGCACCATGCAAAGAGAGCCCTCATGGCAGCAACGGGGAGGAAGAAAGGCTAGTAAGTGGAGGAAAGGTTCAAACAATTTCTTCCAAGGCAAAGCGGATGGGAAGAGACTCGACAGTCGACACTGAAGCCTGCTGAAGCCGGTGAGGGTGCGTGCTAGTTTTATACTGGCAAAAAGGCCCTCTCAAAAGCCACAACAAATGATGCTGTTTAATGAACTATTTTATTGCCATTATTCTCCTTGTTTTTTCTGATAGAAAAATATATAAATAAACTAAAAGTGGATCAGCTCAGTGGGGTTAGGTTGGGCTTGGGGACAGTGGCATGTTTGTGGAGGAGCACCTGCGGAAAATAGGCCGTTTCCTACAGGCTTGCAGCCTTGCCCAAGGGCTTGAAATGGCTTGACTTTCTTGATTTTCCACTGCATCTTTCTGGCCAGCGAATAAAGAAGGTTCATACTGGCATCATTTTGTGTTGCTTTTGCCAGTTCATATTACTAGAAATCTGGTCGCCTCTTTCTGTGTGTCTACACAAGTGGTTTTATGCAGTGGCCAGACAAAAGCGCGTCCACTGCTGCCTCACACCCTCCGATGGTTGTTCACATGCCTAAATGCATATGTTCTTGGTAGCTAGCGTGCATTTTTTGCAAAGGATTTTCTCCCCTTTCTTTTGCTTAAGCTGGTAGGAAAGATGCAGAGTTCATCCACATGGTTTTGTGTTTTGCAAAAAGGAACTATATAATAATATGCGTGCATAGCTTTAGAATTGTTAATGTGTACACCGACGATTATTTGCCTTTAGTCACTGTCCATGTGTTTGACACGGAGGATTATTTGCCCTTTTGAGTTCTCTCATTCGCACAGTACAAACCATCCTTCTGTCGACTACTTTTCTGGACACAATACCTGCTAAAAGATGTTAACTTCCTGTAACTTGTAATTATGTACGTGCAATCCAGGTCTTAACATTAGACAAGATATAAATTGCATGTTAATACTCCCTCCATTCCAGGTTTTAGGTAACATTAGACAACATATAAATTACACATTAATGTTAGGTATGATACAGTTACTTGGTTAACGCAGACGTTTTTATTAGGCATGATATTAATTAGAGAAGGATGATAAACATGTTTCGTGATAAATGTGCTTAGTGCTAAAGAATGGGCAAGATTTGTTGGATATCCACAACTCGCTCTTTTAATATTAGTATATAGATATAGATGTGGAAGCATATCTATAAATATAGATATCTATATGGATGTAGATATAGATATATAAATAAAGATATGTAAGTATAGATATAGATATAGAAGTATAGATGACTGGGAATGACGTCCTTTTACACATTAAATATAAAGATTTGCATACATATTGATTGGTATTCTAAATAGAAAATATGAAGGTGTCACATTGCTGAATAACTAGAAAAGGCGTAGCTTGGTCGACAACACAAACTTGCACCGGATAGATAGCCCTCACAACATCAATTGTTCTTCAATCTTAATTCATGGTGCTCTGTTTCTGAAGCTCAAATCATTTTTTCTTCATGCGCAATGTAAACATAGTATTCTGTTGCTTTACCTCAAGTGAAAACCATCATTATGATCTTGCTCATAATCACTGCCGGCGTTCGGAGTAAATTACGATCCAAACAAAAGCAAAGGATCTCAGTTGCAAAAAGTGCAAATCCGCATGGCATGATAACGATGGCAGGGACCCCCCTTTTGTCTGGCTTTGACCATATTTTGTCACGGAATCAAGTAGAATGCACGCAAGGCATCGCCAGTTTTCTTCACCTACTGAATGAGCAGTATTATTTCTTCATTCGCTTCACACTTTGAGGATTGTTGATGAATCCAATAATGAGGACTAGGTGATAGCCCAGTGATGGAAGCGTGGGTTAAACAACACTCAGTGGAGGCGCAATTTAGACAGTGGCTAGATTTCGTGGGATCGATTTCCAGAGCCTCTCGTTCTCGTTTTTAAAAAAACACAGGTTTCTCAAATATTGCTCACGTGAGAATTATTATTTTTATGTAACCATGCGTATCATTAATCACAAATAAGAAGAATACAAAGCATGCACGTGGAACCGATCAGAAGGGTAGAGAGAAAACATGTGTCCGCAGAAGTTTGCAGAAAACCACTCCAAAAAAAGAAGTCAAGTCCTTGGGTTTCGATCTTGGGCGGGCAGCGCAAGACTTATTTCTTTGGGCTAATAGATGTGCAAATGAAGATCACAAACAAATTCTGATTGACTTGGGAATCATGTTGTCCCGACTAGATGAAACATAGTTTTTTTATTTTATGTTTTTACCTTCTCCCATCCTCACCCTCTGTAAATATTCTCTGTTAAACTTTAAAATTAATAAATGTGCCTAGGCTGGCTTTGCCTCTGTAGTACCCTCAATTTTTTTACAAAGGAATCCTTAGTTAATCCTGCAACTGCCATCGTCACCATTAACGATCGCTGGACTCGACGGAGAGCCATACACTATTAGGAAAAAGCCTAGCAGTAGCGCGGGTATTAGGTGTATCAGTAGCGCGGGCTCCCGCGCTACTGATACGGTGCTACAGCTAACTTGTAGCAGTAGCGCGTGTCTACCGCGCTACTGCTATACATGGATGGCAGTAGCAAGCTTTACAGGAACGCGCTACTGCTAATAGCTGCAGCGCTTTGAAGTAAGCCGCGCTACTGTAAGAGCACGCTGCTGCTAACTTTATTCCCCTCGCTACTGCTAGTTTTATTAGTTTCTGTTTTTTTGTATTTGAACAGACTTTATACAATAATCTCTAGCATATCATACACATACAAATGTAATCATAGCATACACATACAAATAGTCTCATCAAATTATGTCATCATAATCATCATCCAACACAACACTAGTAGAAAATGGGCCATTTGCCCCGGTTCTAGAGGCCCATTAGCCCCGGTTCTGGAACCGGGACTAAAGCCCAACACCTTTAGTCCCGGTTCTCTTACGAACTGGGACAGATGGTGCTCCACGTGTCCGCTGCGGCGAGCCCAGGCAGGAGGGCCTTTAGTCCCGGTTGGTAATACCAACCGGGACCAAATGGCATCCACGCGTGAGCAGCTCAGGAGCTGGGTTTTTGT
>NC_041393.1:495783009-495822901 GCF_002162155.2 Triticum dicoccoides | reverse complement strand
GGTTTTTGGAGGGTTAATTTAGGGGTTTCATATATTGTGTTAGCTAGCTAATAGAGAGAAGTGACCTCTCTTATCTCCGTGCTTGGTCGACGCTAGCTACCATACGTATAGAGAGAACTCGACACACTAGCTAGTAAGCAAATGAAGGAACCATTAAGTACACAAGATTGTCATGAACATATAGAGAGAAGTGATTGACCTCTCTTTCTCCGCGAGATTGGTCGAACAACAAGTTCCGTATATCTGTTCGACACTAGTAGATACATATATACAATATAAGATCTCTTACAAAACCTAACATCTAAGGTCTATTTGAACTTCCACATGGTATTCCCCGTCTTTATTTATGACGTGGTTAAGAAAGAATCCTGCCAATTCCTCTTGAATTGCTCGTATGCGTTCATGTGGTAGGAGTTCACCCTGCATCTCCCACATCTAATTTAAAGAAGTGGGTCAATACATGTATATGAATGAAACTCAACACAAATGATGGTAATAAAATAAAATTGTGAATTTTTTTGTTTACGTACATTAAAATATTCTTTAGAGTAGCCCCGTTTATATTTCATCGAGTTGTAAATGAACTCGCAACGTAGTATCCACAAAAATCATTCCCGGCTTCCTGCCACAAGCACTTTACGAGAAATAGATTTCAATCAAACTGATAATCAAGCATGCTTAACGGTTTTGATGAAACTAGCTAGAATCAATGGGAGATGCGCGGAACTAGCTAGTAGTACTTACTTTCGGGTGTGTAAATCATAGCTCCTTCGACAGTGCCGGAACAAATGCGGTGAACTGTTTCCAAACCCTGCCAGACAAAGAGAATAATTACTTGATATCAGGAAATGAACAAAGTTGCCGATATGGTGCGATAATGATCGATTTAACTTACTTCTGGAGCATATCAGTCATGTTCGCATACTCCTGGGGACTTTTTATTGTCGAGTCTAAGACAGTTACTATTCCAGTTTCAAGCTTAATCTCTAGAAAAATAAAGTGAAAGCTGTGCATGCATGCATAACTCATTAATTACATTACTATAATTAACCTCAAGTAAGGGAAACCGAATATGCACAAGACAGTAACACTCACTTGAAGTTGTAAGGAAAGTGTATTTTACCTTTGTTTTGATTTTTAAGCAACAATTGTAGCATGTCCTTGGTCTCTTTGACATTGTGTTTGACCGTCCAATCATGTATGATATTTGGGTTAATGAATCCAATGTATATATATCTGCTTTTCTACATTCGACGATATTCAACGTGCATAATAGTGAGGATAATTATATATACATGCAATAAAAGAGCTGAGCTATATATAGAGACTTCATTACAGAAGTAGTACTTACAGACAGTAGCAAGTCACGAGTGTTTTGTCGAGGGCCTTTTGATTGTATAACTGGAATAATTCATCAAATTCAATATTCAAAATATCCATTCCAATGAGGTCGTGCTCCTCTTTAATTCTCATTGTCAAAGTATGCCTCCCAGACTGCCTGCATCTTTGCGTGTACCATTCATGGAGTCTTCGCATCATCGTTTTTAGACGAGGATGATCAGGTTTGACGAGAGGCTGCCCATACTCGTATCTGAATTCGTCCACCTCCATTATTTCAATGGGTACATCATCGGGCAGGTAATCACCAAGATTGGTACCAAGCACCATCCCCGGATGATTAGCGACGATATCGCTAGACACCTTGAGCGGGGGGCACGTTTGCTTTGCCTGTTCGCCGAGCTGGGGAATTTTTTTCCCACTTCTTCGTTCTGCTAACCTTGCATCAATGCAAGTACTTCCCGACCGCTCCGCTTCCTTATATGCCTTTTTAATAGGGCGCACATAGTTGGAATTCGGCGGAGGCGATGGTGGTTGCTTTAGGGCATCGATAGTCCGCTTCACTTTCACCGGATCTACCGTTTCCTTCGGAGGTAGAGGTTTCCGTGCAAAAAAGTCCCTGGGCACGACAGATGTCCTCGTTTTCCTTGTCTGTCCTCTCATAAGGTAAGTTTTCCGGAGCCTTGAGAGATGGACTGTATTTGAACTGCTTCCCTCCTCTTCTTGTACTACTACTAGCCACCGAAGTGGCAGCCTCTCTCTTCCGCCGTTGCTGACGTGGCGGAGTCGGCTGATGCACCAAAGGAGGCGGAGTACTCCGACGCGCCGGAGGAGGCGGAGGAGGAGCCGTAGTGCCCTCACGCGCCGGAGGAGGCGGAGTGCTCGTCGAAGGAGGCGAAGAAGGAGTCGGAGTGCCGTCATGCGCTGGAGGAGGCGAAGAGCCCCGATCACTCGCCGAAGAAGGAGGCGGAGGAGGAGGTGGAGTGCCCTGACTCGCCGGAGGAGGAGGAGGCGGAGGCGTCCAGTTTGGAAGCTTGATGTACTCCTTCCCCATAGACATGGAGTCTTCAGAGCAAGACCCAGCTGAATCTCCCCTTCACCTATAGGGTGGTCAAGCTCGAGCTCCTCAAATCCCTCCATTACTTCATCCGCCACCACAACAACATAGCTCTATGGAATCGGACATCAGTGAAAAGTTCCATCGGGTTGAGGAGGTGGAATAGTGCCGACATCCGCCTTCAAGGTGATGTTTTGCCATTTTGTCATAAGCTGGCAATGTTGAGCCTCCGTGATAGCTTCCACGGGGTAGCTAGGAGCCGTGAAGTCAGGCTACTGAATGAGCTCCGTGGAAGCCATGCTGCTTCTCTGCTGAGATGGCGGGCTAGCTTCTAGGGTAGCTTCATGCCGATGGTTGGTCGGCAGCTCGCTGGCTCTCAACTCGTTCCTCTAGTTTTCTGTATATCGCTCAGCTCCTGTTTCCTCTTCCTCTACCGGGTTTTGTAATCGTCTGCGTCGGGAGACCCAATCTTCCACACAACAGAGCCTGGCGTGCCTCGTGTTCGTCCAGGGTGCTCAGGATTCCCGAGGGCCTCAGTCAGCTTTTTGATGGGTGTTGCAAGTTGCTCGTTCGTCCAACGACACTTCCTTGTTTCAGGGGTCCAAAGTTCGCCCAACCCCAAAGAACCAAGTCCTTGAACAGTCTGGCTAGTTCAATGTCTCCGGTTCGACCCCTTTAGGAATCAGTCTTACTCAGCTTTGTCCCACAATGGCCGAGCTTTGAGGTACCTCACCCCGTGCGATTGTGCCACTGCTTCTTTGCAACATTTATCTTGTTTATCTCTGACATTTTCTTACTCTTGTCCGATGTCTTGTAGGCTACAAATGCGGGCTAGTGATATCTTATCTTCTCAAATCGGCCGATGAATTATGGAGTCTTCCCTTTGTCGACAAACGTTCATTTCAACTCTTTCTTCCACCTCCTGAATAGCTCGCCATCTTCTTAAGAGCATACGACTTGACCAGTGGCTCTATAACTGGCTTATTCGGATCCTCCTCTAGCGGTAGGGTGAAATTTGCCTTCACCGGGGTCCAAAGATCATCTTTCTCTCTATCTGTGACATAAGAAACTTGAGGGTCTTCTTTCTTAGGCTTATTCCATGGCTGGATGCTGATCGGGATGTTGTCCCTAACAATAGCTCCGCACTGAGCAGGAAATGCATCCTTGGTCCGCGTGGGTTCAATCGGTTGGCCATTGTCCGCGATTGCTGTGATCGTGAAGCTTTCATCCGGGCGCAACCTTTTCATCGGGCCTCGTCTCGTTACCAAAGTTTGGCTCGATACGGAGGGCTATAAAATAAGAAAGAAGAGTTAATATATGTACATACCAAGACAATTAATGCATCAATTAGCTAGCCAGCACAGGCTTAATTAATATATATACCTCGCCGGACTTTGCAACAGCTGATCCCGACTCCGTTCGGTCACCGGAGCCATCATCACGGTCTCCTTCTTCCACCGGCATTCGGTCGCCGGGGCCATCATGATCATGACTTTCCTCCTCCATTGTTCGATCACCAGAGCCTGCTTCATCCTCTCCTTCGAGACCATCGGTGTCATTGGGAAACGACAAGACATCACCTCCGCCGAAGATTATATCCCCCAACAACTGTTCTTTTTCCAAGTCTCTTTGTTGATCCATAGTTTCTGCAAATATTACAGCATTGCAATTAATATACAAACATGAGAGATGGATATATTAGTGGCAAACATAGACCTAGCTAGCTAATCACAACAAGGAATATTAATTAGTGTATGATTATATGTATGTGTGTATATATGATTATATGTGATGATTTTCTTCTTCTTTTTCCTCTTCTTATTTTTTCTCCTCTTCTTCCTCTCCTCTTCTTCTCCTTCTTCTTCTCCTTCTTCCTCTTCTTATTTCCCTTTTTCCTCTCCTTCTTTTTCTTATTCTTCCTTCTTCCTTCTTCCTAGATAAAACTTTTCTAAAAATGTAACTTTTGCATATATAAAACCTTTCCTTTTTATTTTTCTTCGTTCTTCCTTCTTCCTAGATAAAACTTTTCTAAAAATGTAGCTAACCTAAAATGCACTAAATCAGAGAACATACATAGATAAAACTTTTCTAAAAATGTAACTTTTGCATATATGAACATATACACAGAGAACATACATACATATATAAATTTTTCTAAAAATGCAAAAAAATCATCATATATATGAACAAAAAAATTATGAAAAATCAGGACATATAATCATATATACACACATACATATAATCATACACTACATATCATCTCTGAAAAAAAAATCATCATATATATAAAAAAAGATTAGAGAGGAGGAGGTCGGCCGGACCATATGGGGAGGAGAGGTGCGGCGTGGTCGGGGCAGGACGAGGGCGCGGGGCGGCTTCGGGGCAGGGCCATGGGGCGGCCGACGTCAAGGCAAGGGGCACAGGGCGACGGCGACGAGGCAGGGGCATGGGGCGGCGTGTCGGGGCAGGGCAAGGGCGCGGGACGACGACGACGAGGAGCAACGCAGCAACCTGGCGGCGTTCGATCAAGATAAGAATGGCAGATGGGGGAAATTTCCTAAGTGTCTACTTATATAGCAACCACCTTTGGTCCCGGTTCATGGCACCAACCAGGACCAAAGGTCAGTTTTCAGCAGCCCAAAGGGCGGGAAACAGGGCCGTTTGGTCCTGGTTCGTGGCACCAACCAGGACCAAAGGTCAGTTTTCAGCAGCCCAAAGGGCGGGAAAAAGGGCCCTTTGGTCCGGTTCGTGGCACCAACCAGGACCAAAGGTCAGTTTTTAGCAGCCCAAAGAGCGGGAAACAGGGCCCTTTGGTCCCGGTTGATGGCACCAACCGGGACAAAAGGTGGGCATTGGTCCCGGTTGGTGCCATGAACCGGTACCAATGCACACCTTTCGTCTCGGTTGGTGCTACCAACCGGGACCAAAGGCCTTGTGCTGCCCGCGGCCAAAAAGTTTAGTCCCACCTCGCTAGTTGAGAGGGGCTCGACGTAGTTTATAAGCCCCTGTCGCTGCCCTCCCGAGCTCCTATCGAATGCAGGCTTACGGGCCTAAACACACTGCATCTGCCTCTGGGCCTACTAGGCCTTCTGCGGCCCTGAATCCTGGCCCATGGTTGGGTTTCCAGTCGTATTCAGGCCGTGGTGGCCCGGTAGATGGCATTTTTTTCTTCAGTTTTTTGTTTTGCTTTTTGCATTATTTATTTTATTTTTTGCTTTATTTTTTAAATTCCTTTTGCTTTTAGGTCACAAAAATTATAAACTTTCGGTTAGTGCCATTAGTTTTCAAATTTGAATAGTTTAAATTTGAATTCTTTGAAATTTGTGTGAATCACTAGTATGTGATTAACTTTACTATAAAAATAGATTTGGGAGTGATTCTTTTTCCTGCTATTTAATATTACTGTGTTTTATCATTATATTCAAAAACAAATTTTGTTATTTTAGTTTCTAACAAAAAACTTCTTTATAATAATTCTTTTTGCTATTAAAGTTTCTAACAAAAAAATTCTTTATGGAAATTCTTTTTTGCTTTTAATGTTTTGAACAGAAAATACTTTGATAATTTTAGTTGCATAAATTTTATATAATTTTAGTTTCAATAATACTAGAGGTTTATAAAAGCTTTTTAGTTGATTCCTTTTGCTATTGGAGTTTTATAAAAGCATTTTAGTTGATTCTTTTTGCTATTGAAGAATATTATAGTTTTGTTTTAGTTGATCATAACATAATATTTTAATTGATTATTTTTAGTTCATTCTTTTTGATCTTAGTTCATTCTTTGAGCTAAATGACCCTGAAATTGAAAAGCACTACAAATGAACTCTGAAAAGGTTAAAAGTTGGCATGGTATCATCATTTCACCCACATAGCATGTGATAAAAAGTTTAGAGGGTTACGGCAAAAACTGGATGCACTTCGTGTACAAAATGGACAATCTCTTTCGAAGTATCAGGGTTTTGGACGAAAACTCATCTGTTACAAAGGGATTTCATTTTTTTGAACTTATTTGAACTCCAGACTTTTTTGTGTTCAAAATGCACCATTCAAAGCCACATCATCAATTTTCAACCCTTTCTGACTTCATTTGGTATTTTCATGCATTTACTGAGTTTTTTGTGCTAAATGACCCTTAAATTGAAAAACACTACAAATGAACTCTGAAAAGGTTGAAAGTTGGCATGGTATCATCATTTCACCCACATAGCATGTGTTAAAAAGTTGAGAGGGTTACGGAAAAAACTGGATGCACTTCGTGTACAAAATAGACAATCTCTTCCGAAGTATCAGGGTTAAGAACGAAAACTCATCTGTTACAAAGGGATTTCATTTTTTTAAAACTTATCTGAACTCCAAACTTTTTGTGTGTTCAAAATGCACCATTCAAAGCCACATCATCAATTTTCAACCCTTTCTGACTTCGTTTGGTATTTTTCATGCATTTACTGATTTTTTTGAGCTAAATGACCCTTAAATTGAAAAACACTACAAATGAACTCTGAAAAGGTTGAAAGTTGGCATGGTATCATCATTTCACCCACATAGCATGTGCTAAAAAGTTGAGAGGGTTACCGCAAAAACTGGATGCACTTCGTATACAAAAGGGACAATCTCTTTCGAAGTGTTAGGGTTTCAGACGGAAACTCATTTGTTACAAAAGGCACTTCATTTCTTCACATGTAACTGCAGTGATATTCTAGATCAAAGGCATCGTCATAATATTTGTAGAGAGAAAGTCTTCACTTTTTCTTAGCTTGTGTCCTTTTCTTATTGCGCCGTAACCATGGATAATCTTCATTGTTTAACAGGGTGCTTGGGTCAGCCTTGACTTCGAAGGGAGGGATTTCATGAAACATTTCATAATCTTTGAACATGTGTGTCTTGCCCTCCAATCCCACGATGTCCTCTTTTTCCTGAAAGAACTATGTGGCGCTTTGGCTCATCGTATGATGTATTCGCTTCCTTATATTTTCTTTTTCTCGGTTTGGTAGACATGTCCTTCACATAGAAAACCTGTGCCACATCATTCGCTAGGACGAATGGTTCATCTGTGTACCCAAGATTGTTCAGATCCGCTGTTGTCATTCTGTACTATGGGTCTACCTGTACCCCGCCTCCTGATAGATTAACCCATTTTCACTGAAACAAACTGACCTTAAAATCATGTCCATAGTCAAGTTCCCATATGTCCACTATGTAACCATAATATGTGTCCTTTCCCCTCTTGGTTGCTGCACCAAAGCGGACACCACTGTTTTCGTTGGTGCTCTTTTGATCTTAGGCGATTGTGTAAAATGTAATCCCATTTATCTCGTACCCTTTGTAAGTCAATATAGTCGAAGATGGTCCCTTGGCCAACAAGTACAACTCATTAGAAACAATGTTGTCACCCCTGAGACGTGTTTGCAACCAACTGCCGAAAGTCCCAATGTGTTCACATGTAATCTAGTCGTCACACTGCTCTGGGTGTTTGGAGCGCAGAATGTTCTTGTGTTCATCGACATACGGGGTCACCAAGGTAGAATTCTGTAGAACTGTGTAGTGTGCTTGAGACCAAGAATGCCCGTCCCTAAATATTAATGATTCCCCTCCTACCATGCCTTTTCCACTTAGTTTCCCTTCATACCGCGATTGAGGGAGACCAATCTTCTTAATGTCAGGAATGAAGTCAACACAAAACCCAATGACATCCTCTGTTTGATGGCCCATGGAGATGCTTCCTTCTGGCCTAGCGCGGTTACGGACATATTTCTTTAGGACTCCCATGAACCTTTCAAAGGGGAACATATTGTGTAGAAATACAAGGCCCAGAATGACAATCTCGTTGACTAGATGAACTAGGACGTGCGTCATGATATTGAAGAAGGATGGTGGGAACACCAACTCGAAACTAACAAGACATTGCGCCATATCACTCCTTAACCTTGGTAGGATTTCTGGATCGATCACCTTCTGAGAGATTGCATTGAGGAATGAACATAGCTTCACAATGGCTAATCGAACGTTTTCCGGTAGTAGCCCCCTCAATGCAACCGGAAGTAGTTGAGTCATAATCATGTGGAAGTCATGATACTTTAGGTTCTGGAACTTTTTCTCTGGCATATTTATTATTCCCTTTATATTCGATGAGAAGCCAAATGGGCCCTTCATATTGAGTGGCCATTCAAAGAAGATTTCCTTCTCTTCTTTGGTAAGAGCGTAGCTGGCAGGACCTTCATACTACTTTGGAGGCATGCCATCTTTTTCGTGCACACGTTGTTGGTGCTCCCGTGCCTCCGGTGTATCTTTTGTCTTCCCATACACGCCCAAGAAGCCTAGCAGGTTCACGCAAAGATTCTTTGTCACGTGCATCACATTGATTGAAGAGCGGACCTCTAGGTCTTTCCAGTAGGGTAGGTCCCAAAATATAGATTTCTTCTTCCACATGGGTGCGCGCCCCTCAGCGTCATTCGGAACAGATAGTCCGCCAGGACCCTTTCCAAAGATTACTTGTAAATCATTGACCATAGTAAGTATGTGATCACTAGTATGGACGGCGGGCTTCTTCCGGTGATCTGCCTCGCCTTTGAAATGCTTGCCTTTTTCGACATTGATGGTTGGTCGGAAGAAATTGATGATGCCCCAGGTACACATTCTTCCTGCATTTGTCCAGGTATATACTTTTGGTGTCATCTAAACAGTGCGTGCATGCATGGTATCCCTTGTTTGTCTATCCTGAAAGGTTACTGAGAGCAGGCCAATCATTGATGGTTACAAACAGCAACACATGTAGGTCAAATTCCTGCCATTTGTGCTCATCCCACACACGTACACCGTTTCCATTCCACAGCTATAAAAGTTCTTCAACTAATGGCCTTAGGTACACATCAATGTCGTTGCCGGGTTGCTTAGGGCCTTGGATGAGAACTGTCATCGTAATGAACTTCCGCTTCATGCACAACCAAGGAGGAAGGTTATAGATACATAGAGTCACAAGCTAGGTGTTGTGATTGCTGCTCTGCTCCCCAAGAGGATTAATGCCATCCACGCTTAAACCAAACCATACGTTCCTTGCTTCACCTGCAAAGTCCTCCCAGTACTTTCTCTCAATTTTTCTCCACTGCGACCCGTCAACGGGTGCTCTCAACTTCCCGTCTTTCTTACGGTCCTCTCTGTGCCATCGCATCAACTTGGCATGCTCTTTGTTTCTGAACAGACGTTTTAACCGTGGTATTATAGGAGCATACCACATCACCTTGGTAGGAACCCTCTTCCTGGGACGCTCGCCATCAACATCACCAGGGTCATCTCGTCTGATCTTATGCCGCAATGCACCACATACCGGGCATGCATTGAAATCCTTGTATGCACTGCGGTAGAGGATGCAGTCATTAGGGCATGCATATATCTTCTGCACCTCCAAACCTAAAGGGCATACAACCTTCTTTGCTGCGCATGTACTGTCAGTCAATTCGTTATCCTTTGGAAGCTTCTTCTTCAATATTTTCGGTAGCTTCTCAAATCCTTTATCAGGTACACCATTCTCTACCTCCCACTGTAGCAATTCCAGTGTGGTACCGAGCTTTGTGTTGCCATCTTCGCAATTGGGGTACAACCCTTTTTTGTGATCCTCTAACATGCGATCGAACTTCAGCTTCTCCTTTACACTTTCGCACTGTCTCTTTGCATCAACAATGACCCGGCGAAGAACATCATCGGGCACATCATCTGGTTCCTCTTGATCTTCAGCTTTTCTCGCTGCAGCATCACCGTATTCTGGGGGCACATAGTTGTCATCATCCTCTTCTTCTTTGCTGTCTTCCATCATTACCCTTGTTTCTTCATGCTTGGTCCAAACATTATAGGGTGGCATGAAACCCTTATAAAGCAGGTGGCTGGGAAGGATTTTCCAGTCAGAGTAAGACTTCGTATTCCCACATACAGGGCATGGACATCACATAAAACCATTCTGCTTGTTTGCCTCAGACACTTTGAGAAAATTATGCACGCCCTTAATGTACTCGGAGGTGCGTCTGTCACCGTACATCCATTGCCGGTTCATCTGCGTGCACGATATATAATTAAGTGTGTCACAAACCATTACAGAACATCATGAATACAGAAGTGTCCAAATTAATAGAAGTTCATCATCACATTAAAACCAAAGTACATACATAGTTCTCATTGAATAACATATAGCTCTCCAGAGCATCTAATTAAACCATACATTGAAACTATCTAAAACATTTCAATGCAACGACAAATGCGAACATAATGGCAACTAAGGTAACAATTGATCCAACGACATAATGATACCAAGCCTCAGTACGAATGGCATATTTTCCAATCTTTCTAATCTTCAAGCGCATTGCATCCATCTTGATTGTGTGATCACTGATGACATCCGCAACATGCAACTCCAATATCATCTTCTCCTCCTTATTGTTTTTCAATTTTTCCTTCAAGTAATTGTTTTCTTCTTCAACTAAATTTAACCTCTCGACAATAGGGTCGGTTGGAATTTCCGATTCACATACCTCCTAGATAAAAAATCTATGTCACATTGCTTGGCATAATGGTCATAAACACCAAATGAAACAAATATTTATAAAAGATAATATATATACAACATCCGAATCATAGACAGGACGAGGGCCGACGGAGGCGGATACCAAAACCATCGCACTATATAATAACAAACAATAATAAGTAAGAAAGTTACAGAAGTATCTATCTAAATCATACAAGTAAGAACTTTTTTATTTTAGAAAGAAGATAAGAACAAGAGGCTCACCACGGTGGTGCCGGCGACGAGATCGGCGCGGGCAATCAACAATGTTGAGGTCAGGGACGGGACATGACAGACAACCTAACCTAGACAAATATTGAGGAAAATGGAGCTTGGACAAGGAGCTTGGAGAGGAGAAAGCTTAAGTGTGGCTCGGGCATTTCATCGGACACCTCATGTGCATAGGAGGTGAGCTAGAGCACAGCACACCTCTCACACACCTCTCCCAAAAAATAGAGCACTCCACTGCTCTTCTCGCAGGCAAGGGGGTATATATAGGCATGTCATTGGTCCCGGTTCGTGGCTGGAACCGGGACTAAAGGAACACCTTTGGTCCCGGTTCAAGCCACCAACCGGGACCAATGGTGGTGGGCCAGGAGCGAGGCCCATTGGTCCCGGTTCGTGCCTGGATACGGGACCAAAGGGGCCAGACAAACCGGAGCCAATGCCCCACGAGGAAGGGCCACCCCCTAGCCTCACGAACCGGGACCTATGCCCCCATGGATCCTGGTTCGTGAGTGAACCGGGATTAATGGGCTTGCCCTGCTTGGACCAAAGCCCTGTTTTCTACTAGTGGTGGTCTCTCGATGCCATCTCGAAAATAGCGATACAAGTCTTGAATACTTGCAACTACATCATCATCCATCTAAACAATGATATAAGCGAGAAGAGCTATCACTATGAGTGAGAGCGGAACTATGCAATACATGAGGCGGCGGTTATGAGTCCTCTCTCGCGCTAGCATGAATCTCAAGTAACTAGCTTATGCTTCTTGTCTGCTTTTGAAGCCTTTATGGCTGGCACCCGAGAGCCGCTCCACTTGCGCCTGACACTCAGGCCACTCGTCGTACACTCCCGGAACCTTCCCTTTGTACACGACATAGCACTGCTTCTTCGCCATCAAGAATCTAGGTACCTGTTAGAGAAGCATCTTCATCAGGAGAATGTAAAATCATATGAAAAAATGTACGTGAGCAACATGAAAAAAGGCAGGGACCATGGACACCACAAAGTTTCAGCACTACAGAAACTATACAAGTTCAAACGACACATATCATCATCATCGGCATCGTAAATCACTAGAACTTCCATCCTTCCATATCAACGAGGATGCACCCTAGCTTCTTGAACGACGTGAGGTCCTGACGTTGCATGCTTATGCGAGTTCAGATGTCAGCTCGCAATATAGGGCCGTGGTGAAACATCCCATTCTCTTCGACGACTTCTTTCATGATGATCGTCGCAATGTCCCTCTGGATGCGAAAGAAGTCATCTCTAAGTTTATAATCCACTTCTCCATGAGATTCTACCCACTTGCGGATATGATCATCATTTCTGCTTGTCATGCAAACCTTTTGGTGATCCCTTCTGAACTCCATCATGAGATGGAGGAGGTAGAATCCATTGTTCTTGCTTGGTTTTGGGACATGGATGCAGCAGAAGTTAGTTTTATGTGAGAAACCTGGCTTCTTGTTCCTTTGTTTCCTAATATGCAGGTGGCCACTCCTCATGCTGAAGCCTTGGAGAGCATCATCTAGAATATTCATTACGTGGGTGTAGTCCTTCTTCTCGTAGTTTCTGGTAGGGTCGAAATACAGGGCGTGGAGACTCGCAGGTAAAGAACGATAAGGATGGCGCACCCGTTGTTGTGGGGGAAAAACACCTAAATTATTCTCCATATGAGCGAGAAGGAATGATTGAAATGTACGAAAGGGTTGTCCGACACTGACTTACTTTGGTTGATAAGGCAGGAGGACAATTTCCTAGTCCTTATTCTGTACCATGAAGTTTTTGAGTTACTCCCTAGCAGTTTTACGCTCAAAGTCGCCGAGACTCAAGAAGGACTCATGCATGTAGTATGGACCTGCCACACAGATTTGCGAGAATTCTTCTCTCTTCATGACGGAGCTCATATGTAGTGCAAAAGGCGGGTGATTCTAAAATCGAGCCGCCTTGTCAGAAACATCTCGAAGATATGCTCAAACTGCAGGAAGAACACCTCCACGAGCCGTGTGTCGACGTAGCACTTCCCCTCAGGCACACAAGCCGCGTATGTCGGATATCCTGGATCCTTCAAGGCTAGTAGGCTTTTCTCAGTCGACAACACATGGTCGTGCAGTCTCCTGAGATACCCTGATATTGCCTCCGGCGGTTGCGGCGGTAGCATCGGCTCGACCATGACATGGAACATGGCGGCAACTTTGACTGGTACACGCTCTTCAAAATCCACCGTCTGGCTGCTATATGCTTTGGCTTGTTTGTAGGCAGCAGAGCCTTCTTTGCCGGTCTCCTCCTCTCCTTCTTCTTGGGCTGACCTGCCAGACCCTTCCTTAACCCCTGCCCCAATGTTGTCGGGCTAAGCACTGTACGACCCTCGGCTAGTTGAGGATGTGTTGAGGCAGCATCTTCAGGTGTGTCCCGTGAGGATTGCATGAAGAGAGACTTCTTGCAATCAACCCTAGGACGTTCCTGCCCGGGCAGATCATACGTCTCCTCATTAGCATGCGATAGCCCGGGTCGTCATATGGCTGACTCCTCATATCTAAGTCATTGTCATAGGCTCATCTATTGAGGAACCGAAGAGGGTCATCCTCGTCCATCTCATCATCCATTCTTTGTTCTACGGGGGCAATTACATCAGCCACCATTGGACCCCCTTCCTCGCGTCTTCTGCCACTCTCACCCGGCACTATAGGCGTTGGTAATTGCATAGGCGGGGTGGTGGTGTTCATACCTGCTTGCTGATGTGTGGTTATTGGTGTGCTCTCAGTCAGCTCCAGACGAAGAAGATTCTTCGGCCATAGCAGCACCCAACCCTTGCAGTTTCCAAGCCACGGTGGGGTCTCGTCGTCCTCTCCCCCTACCCGTATTGGAGGAGGAAAATCCCCGTGCCCCGATTTCACACTCGACAAGGTAACCCTAAAGTGCCCACCGGGCATCGGCTGGCCGTGGAACATGAGTTCCAAGTGCTTCGTTATAACCGCCTTTCCCACGTCCACCTTCTAGACTTTGATCAAGTAGAGTATAGTGCACGGGGTTTCGTCGGCCTGCAAACACATGTCTACGGCATAAAACATCCAAAAGGCAACGAAAACGGAATATTCTAGATATATGTTGGTGCGACATGTAATTACCGTGAGGGTGTTGAGCTCAGCCAAAGACGAAGGCCCGCCTAGCGCACCAGAGACTGAGGACGGGCTGCTATGAGCAGGTGCCAGTGCGGGTGCAGGAGCAGGCGCGGTTGCGTGAGCAGGTGATGGTGCGGTTGTGTTGTTCACCGAGTTGCTCCCGATGAAGCTGGGCATGGGGAAATCATCTACCGTCTTTTCTGAATTTTCCTTCGTCCAGTTGATGATAGCCGGTATCAAGTTAGTAGCGAAATCAGTTCTGCAGGCATCTATAGCTGTAAGGACTGCCTGCTGTAGTAACTCATTTTTCTCCTCAACTGCTTTTTCGCATCCTCAGCTGCTTTTTTCTCGAACGCAAGCTTCACCTTCTCATTGATGTTTGCCTAACTAAACTTCTTTTTATGTTTCTTGGCCTCCGGGCTCTTGTTGTAAAATACCTTCCATGTGGCGCCGTATCCAGTGTCGTGCACACGTCCATATTGCGGTCGCTGGTCCAAAGGGAGTCCCTTAAGTTCGTTCAAGGCCCAGTTGAGATGGGTGTCCCACTTGGGCCTCATCGACGAAGACTGGCTTTCGGCTGCAAGCTCTTGTTGCTTCTCCTACAAAAGGAACGCGAACCATTTATGAATGTGTAGTTGACTTGATCAGAAGCTTAATGTAAGGTGGTAAAAGAATAATTACCAGTATTCTAATCAATTTCCTCGTGATCGGGCCCGTGTAAAAAACCATATTTTACTTGTCCCACTTGTAGTGGGCCTTGATGAAGTAACGCTCCAAGGGGTTGGTGAACTTCGCGAAGGGGTCTGGGAGACCCATGGCTTCACGTTCCGCATCCTCCTTATCCCATATGGGCCTTTTGCCAAGGTAGCCACGGCTTTTGAGGTGTTGGTTCCCCGTGTTCCTGTTGGGAAACGTTGCATGTAAAACAAAAAAATTCTATGCACACGCAATGATCTATCCATGGAGATGCATAGCAACGAGGGGGAGAGTGTGTCTATGTACCCTCGTAGACCGTAAGTGAAAGCGTTTTACAACACGGTTGATGTAGTTGATCTTTCTTCGCACTCCACCGATCGAGTACCGAACGTACGTCACCTCCAAGTTCTGCACACGTTCATCTCGATGACGTCCCTCGTCTTCTTGATCCAGTAGGATGTCTAGGAAGTAGATGAGTTCCATCAGCATGATGGTGTGGTGACAGTGATTGTGAAGTGATTCTCGCAGGGCTTCACCTAAGCATCGAGAGAATATGACCGGGGGTGTAAACTGTGGAGGGGGGCACCGCACAAGGCTAATAATTGATGTTGTGTGTTCTAGGCGCCCCCTCCTACATATATATAGGTGGGAGGGAGGAGGGAGCACCTAGGGGGCGCCCAAGTAGGATCCGAATCCTACTTGGGGTTTCCCCAAGTGGCGCCCCCTGCCTTATTTCACCGGAGACGAAAAGGGAAGGGGGAAGAGAGAAGGAAGGGGGGCCGAAACCCCTCGTTTCCTTCTCCCACTCGGTCTCCTGCCATAGGGGGGCGCACCACCCCTTGTGGGCTGGTGTGCTCCCCTCTCATGGCCCATATGGCCCATATATTCTCCCCGAGGGTTCCGGTAACCCCTCCGGTACTCCGATAAATACCCGATACACTCCAGAACACTTCCGGTGTCCGAATACTATCGTCCTATATATCAATCTTTACCTCTCAATCATTTCGAGACTCCTTGTCATGTCTGTGATCACATCCAGGACTCCGAACAACATTTAGTCACCAAATCATATAACTCATATAATACAATATTGTCATCGAACGTTTAGTGTGCGGACCCTACGGGTTCGAGAACTATGTAGACATGACCGAGACATCTCTCTGATCAATAACTAATAGCGGAACCTGGATCTTCATATTGGCTCATACATATTCTACGAAGATCTTTATCAGTCGAACCATTATGACAACATACGTTATTCCCTTTGTCCATCGGTAAGTTACTTGCCCGAGATTCGACCGTCGGTATCTTCATACCTAGTTCAATCTTGTTACCAGCAAGTCTCTTTACTCATTCCATAATACATCATCCTGCAACTAACTCATTAGTCACTTTGCTTGCAAGGCTTCTTATGACGTGTATTACCGAGAGGGCCCAGATATACCTCTCCGATACTCGGAGTAACAAATCCTAATTTCGATCTATGCCAACTCAACAAACACCTTTGGAGATATCTGTAGAGCATCTTTATAATCACCCAGTTACGTTGTGAGGTTTGATAGCACACAAGGTATTCCTCCGGCATCCGAGAGATGCATAATCTCATAGTCGAACAATATGTATTTGACATGAAGAAAGCAATAGCAATAAAACTGAACAATCAATATGATAAGCTAACTGATGGGTCTTGTCCATCACATCATTCTCCTAATGATGTGATCCTGTTATCAAATGACAACTCATGTTCATGGTTAGGAAAACTTAACCATCTTTGATCAACGAGCTAGTCAAGTAGAGGCTCACTAGGGACACCGTGTTTGTCTATGTATTCACACATGTATTTAGGTTTCCGATCAATACAATTCTAGCATGAATAGTAAACATTTATCATGAATAAGGAAATATAAAATAACAACTTTTTTATTGCCTCTAGGGCATATTTCCTTCAGACTCCCACTTGCACTAGAGTCAATATTCTAGATTACATTGTAATGATTCTTAGACCCATGGAGTGTTGGTGTTGATCATGTTTTGCTCGTGGAAGAGGCTTAGTCAACGGGTCTGCTACATTCAGATCTGTATGTATTTTGCAAATCTCTATGTCTCCCTCCTTTACTTGATCACGGATGGAGTTGAAGCATCTTTTGATGTGTTTGGTTATTTTGTGTAATCTGGATTCCTTCGCTAAGGCAATTGCTCCAGTATTGTCACAAAAGATTTTCATTGGACCCGATGCACTATGTATTACACCTAGATCGGATATGAACTCCTTCATCCAGACTCCTCCATGTTCTACTTCTGAAGCAGCTATGTACTCCACTTCACACGTAGATCCCACCATGACACTCTTCTTGGAACTGCACCAATTGATAGCTCCACCATTCAAAATAAATATGTATCCGGTTTGTGACTTAGAGTCATCCGGATCAGCGTCAAAGCTAGCGTCAATGTAACAGCTCTTTGTCTCATCCATAAATGAGAAACATATCCCTGATACTTTTCAGGTACTTCAAGATGTTCTTGACCGCTGTCCAGTGATCCACTTCTAGATTACTTTGGTACCTCCCTGCCAGGCTTATGGCAAGGTACACATCAGGTCTAGTACACAACATAGCATACATGATAGAACCTATGGCTGAGGCATAGGGAATGACTTTCATTTTCTCTCAATCTTCCGCAGTGGTCGGGCATTGAGTCTGACTCAATTTCACACCTTGCAATACAGGCAAGAACCCTTTCTATGACTGATCCATTTTGAACTTCTTCAAAACTTTGTCAAGGTATGTGCTTTGTGAAAGTCCTATTAAGCGTCTTGATCTATCTCTATAGATCTTGATGCCCAATATATAAGCAGCTTCATCGAGGTCCTTCATTGAAAAACTCTTATTCAAGTATCCTTTTATGCTATCCAAAAATTGTACATCATTTCCAATCAACAATCTGTCATCCACATATAATATTAGAAATGCTACAGAGCTCCCACTCACTTTCTTGTAAATATAGGCTTCTCCGAAAGTCTGTATAAAACCATATGCTTTGATCACCTTATCAAAGCGTATATTCCAACTCTGAGATGCTTGCAGCAGTCCATAGATGGATCGCTGGAGCTTGCACACTTTGTTAGCACCTTTAGGATTGACAAAACCTTCTGGTTGCATCATATACAACTCTTCTTTAAGAAATCCATTAAGGAATGCAGTTTTGATGTCCATTTGCCAGATTTCATAACCATAAAATGCGGCAATTGCTAACATGATTCGGACAAACTTAAGCATCACTACGGGTGAGAAAGTCTCATTGTAGTCAACTCCTTGAACTTGTCGAAAACCTTTTGCGACAAGTCAAGCTTTGTAGACAGTAACATTACCATCGGCGTCAGTCTTCTTCTTGAAGATACATTTATTCTCTATGGCTCGCCGATCATCGGGCAAGTCCACCAAAGTGCATACTTTGTTCTCATACATGGATCCTATCATAGATTTCATGGCATCAAGCCATTTATCGGAATCAGGGCTCATCATAGCTTCTTCATAGTTTGTAGGTTTGCCATGGTCTAGTAACATGACTTCCAGAACAGGATAACCGTACCACTCTGGCATGGATTGTGCTCTGGTTGACCTACAAGGCTCAGTAGTAACTTGATCTAAAGTTTCATGATCATCATCATTAGCTTCCTCTCTAGTTGGTGTAGGTATCACGGGAATGGGTTTCTCTGATGAGCTACTTTCCAAATTGAGAGAAGGTACAATTACCTCATCAAGTTCTACTTTCCTCACACTCACTTCTTTTGAGAGAAAACTCCTCTAGAAATGTTCCATTCTTGGCAACAAAGATCTTGCCTTCGGATCTGTGGTAGAAAGTGTACCCAATTGTTTCCTTAGGTTATCCTATTAAGACACACTTCTCCGATTTGGGTTTGAGCTTATCAGGCTGAAGCCTTTGGACATAAGGGTTGGAACCCCAAACTTAAGAAACGACAGCTTAGGTTTCTTGCCAAACCACAGTTCATACAGTGTCATCTCAACGGATTCAGACGGTGCCCTATTTAACATGAATGAAGCTGTCTCTAATGCATAACCCCAAAACAATAGTGGTAAATCGGTAAGAGACATCATAGATCGCACCATATCTAATAAAGTATGGTTAGGACGTTCGGACACACCATTACGCTGTGGTGTTCCAGGTGGCGTGAGTTGTGAAACTATTCCACATTGTTTCAAATGAAGGCCAAACTCATAACTCAAATATTCGCCTCCGCGATCATATCGTAGAAACTTTATTTTCTTGTTACGATGATTCTCCACTTACTCTGAAATTCTTTAGACTTTTGAAATGTTTCAGACTTGTGTTTCATTAAGTAGATATACCCATATCTGCTCAAATCATTTGTGAAGGTCAAAAAATAACGATACCCTCCGTGAGCCTCAACACTCATCGGACCACATACATCAGTATGTATTATTTCCAATAAGTCATTGGCTCGCTCCATTAGAACGGTGTTTTAGTCATCTTGCCCATGAGGCATGGTTCGCAAGTATCAAATGATTCATAATCAAGTGATTCCAAAAGTCCATCTGCATGGAGTTTCTTCATGCGCTTTACACCAATATGACCTAAACGGCAATGCCACAAATATGTTGCACTATCATTATCAACATTGCATCTTTTTGCATCAATATTATGAATATGTGTATCACCACAATCAAGATTCAACAGAAATAGACCATTCTTCAAGGGAGCATGACCATAAAAGATATTACCGATATAAATAGAACAACCATTATTCTCTGATTTAAATGAATAACCGTCTCGCACTAAACAAGATCCAGATATAATGTTCATGCTCAACGTTGGCACCAAATAACAATTATTCAGATCTAAAACTAATCCTGAAGGTGGATGTAGAAGTAGCATGCCGACGGCAATCACATCGACCTTGCAACCATTCCCGACGCGTATCATCACCTCGTCCTTAGCCAATTTCCGTTTAATCCATAGCTCATGTTTCGAGTTACAAATATGAGCAATCGAACCAGTATCAAATACCCAGGCGCTACTACGAGCACTAGTAAGGTACACATCAATAACATGTATATCAAATATACCTTTGTTCACTTTGCCATCCTTCTTATCCGCCAAATACTTGGGACAGTTCCACTTCTAGTGACCAGTCCCTTTGTAGTAGAAGCACTCAGTTTCAGGCTTGGGTCCAGCTTTGGGCTTCTTCTCGAGAGTGGAAACTTGCTTGCCATTCTTCTTGAAGTTCCCCTTCTCTCCCTTGCCCTTTTTCTTGAAACTAGTGGTATTGTTAACCATGAACACTTGATGCTCCTTCTTGATTTCTACCTCCGCAGCTTTGAGCATCGCGAAGAGCTCGGGAATTGTCTTCTCCATATCTTGCATATTAGAGTTCATCATGAAGCCTTTGTAGCTTGGTGGCAGTGATTGGAGAACTCTGTCAATAACACTATCATCTGGAAGATTAACTCCCAGTTGAGTCAAGTGATTATGATACCCAGACATTTTGAGTATGTGTTCACTGACAGAACTGTTCTCCTGCATCTTGCAGCTATAGAACTTGTTGGAGACTTCATATCTCTCAACTTGGGCATTTGCTTGAAATATTAAGTTCAACTCTTGGAACATCTCATATGCTCCATGACGTTCAAAACGTCTTTGAAGTCCCGATTCTAAGCCGTAAAGCATGGCACACTGAACTATCGAGTAGTGTCGTGGATTTAACACGACAGATGCCCTAGCAAAAGGACTTAGGTGTGGATCCATCGCAACTAGGTTAGCTTGAAGGGGTTAAATGTGACAAAGGACACAGAGAGTTTACTCAGGTTCGGCCCCTCTCAACGAGGTAAAAGCCTACTCCTACTTTAGGTTATATTTCTTCAATTTTTATTACTAGGGAGTGAATATGCTTGACCTAGTTCTTGATCAATTGTTTCTTGAGTTAACCCGCCGCCGGGTCACCCCTTTATATACAAAGGTTAATGCCCGATGGCTTACAGAGTCCCGGCCGGCTTACACAAACGTGACCGGCTCGGTTTCGAACTAAGCTTGTCTTACAGTACAAGTTAACATATGACGACTTACACCCATGGGCCTCAATCTTTAGTACTTGACTTAGCAGAATCTTCCATCTTCAAATCTTTACCAACTCATTGTAACCCGCCATGACGTCACATCTCAGAATTGTGTTAACCCGCCATGACATCATCTCGCATTAACTTCGCACGAGGCTCAGGACATCTCAACAGATCTTTATCCTTAATGGACCTCATGAAAATTGAGGCGTCCGCATAGCCACATAATCATTTTTCGGCCTCTTCGATTCCCGCGCATGCCATTTATCCACCTCCTTATAAATAGGGACAGGGGGTCCTCCTCTTCACTTTTACCCCTGCCTCTGCCTCTTCTTCTCTTTCCTTGCAACGACTGACGCCTCTGGAGCTCCGCCATCCCCATCGACTGCAACAACCTTGGCCGCTGCATCAACCTAACCTCGACCAGAAAACGGTGGCATCCCTCCGCTGTTCATCAACATCTTCAGGTACCCACTTTGACTCATATCAGATCTGTGCTAGGTTTTTCTCAGTTTGTCAAAGTTCTTTGCCGTTCTTTCGCTTCCTCTGTAGATTGTGTAATTAGATCTGAACTCAATGCCAAAGTTATGCGGTAGTAGTTTTAGAATTCATTTTGAATAGCAGAAGACACCCCCTTTGTAGAAGATCTCATCTGAGCACACAAGCATTTTTGCTGCCGCCACCTTAGGTTTGAAATTTATTTTATTTTCTGAACTACTGCAGATCCAAAATCATAGCACCAATCTGTAAAATCTATTTGTCCATCACTTAGCGAAAATTCACTTTCCGATTTGTCACACTACGATCATACATGCGGCTTATATGATAAACCATAACCCGTCATATAGCATTAGTCCCCTTGTTAAGCCGCCAATATATATTTACCATCTGTATAACCCGGCTTTGTGTTCTGGCTTAACCACACTGATCTTCATAAAATGCACTTACTTGTTGAACACTTACCGGCTTAACAACAACATCTTGAACTGGCAATATTTTGTTTTTAGGTACTCATCCGCAAAAATGACCAATACTGTCACCTCCTGCAACTGGGTTGTCTCCACTCTCATGGAGGAAGCTTTGAATGGCCATGTTAAAGTGGGCGTCTTAGCACCCAAAGAAGATATCCACTAGAGGGTTCCTGGAGACGAAGCCACACCCGCTCCAAAGGAGCACGAAGTTGTAGTTTTCACTGATCACATGCTTCGTGGGTTCACTCCACCCAGCTTAAGATTCTTTCACGACGTGCTGCATTTTTTCAAACTCCATCCTCAAGACACCAGGCCCAATTCGGTTTCAAACATATGCAACTTTCATGTGTTTTGCCAAGTGTACCTCCAACAAGAGCCCACTGTAGAACTATTTAGAGAATTCTACTACTCGAACCGGCAAACCGAGTTCATCGATGGGCCTAGCTTGGAACTAGGCAGCACTTCCATTCAGAGGCGGAAATAAGCCACTTTTCCTGATGCCTCACCTCCCAGTCATCCCAAGGACTAGAACCAGACGTGGTTTTACTGTCAAGACACGTCTCCAGTAGACAAAAATCCTCTGCCGGGTTTCTGTGAAACCCGACTTAGCAACAGACACCATCTCCCAGAGCGGATCAGCACAGAAGCACGGGCCAAATACATGCCTATTTTCTCGAAGATTAGGGCCTTAATGGCCAATGGTTTGACTGGTATCGACCTAGTGCGATGCTGGGTCGCATGGAGGATCTTACCCTTAAGCCGTCGGCCCGGCTTAATGTGTGAATATACTGGCAGCATGAAAGATCCCCAACGCGACTGCCAAATAGAAATGGATGATGACACAATCAATACAATGACCAAGTCCCTACTTAATGAAAGTTGGAAGGATTGCAGCAAGACCGACTTAGCTCCATTTTATACCCTCAACAAAGCTCCAGATGTAAGTACTTTAAACAATTTTCCCATTTATTCCTTATCTGTCAATCTGCCGTCTCATTCCTACTTTCGAATTTCTGCAGGCTGACTCCTCCTTTTGGAAAAAGGAAGCTCCATGAAAACTGGCAAAAAGGTCAGAACAAAGAACAAGGCAGTCAAGAAGCCTACCAAAAAGAAAACCAACATCTCCTAATAGCTCGCTTTGGATGACTCTAAATCGGAGGTAGAACTTGACTCCCTTGGCTCATTTTTTAATCATCTTATTAACACTGATTACCATCAGGACGAATGGTGAAGAGGTAACTATCCTTTCCTCTGACTCAGAGTCTCTGCCGGGACAGAAAACTCAACAAGCGAGCCGGAAAGTAAGATTTTCTCACCCCTTAGCTTACTTGGATCCCAACTTTCTTTTGAAGAAGCAGCATCATGAAGTTTCCTGCACGACCCAGAAGAGAAGTGGTGGTATCCTCTCCTCCGGTTTACCCAACATACCGGCTCCTCGCAAGCGTCGAGCAGAGGTTTCACAAATTTCCGACTTAGCTTTTCCCAAGGCGGGTCATTTTCGACAACCTCTTAACCCTTCTGATTCAAACTACCAGGAAACCTCCCATTCTTCATCTGGTGATTCCATTGTGACTCAGGTTCCTCTGTTCAAGCCTGTTCCTCGGTGAGAACACTTTAACCCGCTTGCTTTAAAACCTTACCCAATTTGTATACTAATCTCATCATGTGTTTTACTTTCATTGCTATGGCCAAACCCAGCAAGAAGCTGAAGGTTAATAAACCGGCCGAAGATCCCAAGATTGCTGACACGAAGAAGCAGACAATGTCTGAGTCTTTACATCAAACTTCTGAACCAGCCATGAATGATCCGCCAGCAGAGGAGCACCATGTCACCATGGACTCCATGAATGTTGATCCGAAGAATGCTAAGCCGCCCAGTCCCGCTCAGCTGGCTCAAGAAACTGAAGATGTAATAGTTACTGGGACGGCTTACACAACACCAGGTAACCCCACCGTCTTGTCCAAGCACAACACCAAAGAGGAATTCTTAGCTGCTGACAAAGGCAAGTGGAAACTAGATCTAGAGAGCTATGCTCAATTTAATTCCCATGAGCTTCACGCTGGTTACTTGAACCACCTTCACACCAGCCGTGACTTTGAAGCCGGCCTGGTCAACATCATGAAAGAGTGTTTTGAGGTAAGCAATACAATCTTCTCCATATAAGTATATCTCTACCAGCCGCCAAGTCTATTGGATATGATAGAATTGAATACGCTGTAGACTTTAGATAGCCTCTTTAGTCTTATATTCATGTGATGGCATATTGTAGATGCAGAATCAAAACAAGTAGCCCCCAAGGGCCGACTTAAGCTGCATAGCTGAAACCGGGACTTCAAATTGTAGTTCTCAATTTCACATATGTAGCTCCCAAGGGCCGGCTTAAATAGACAAGTTAAGCTGGGACTTCACATAGTAGTGCTCAATTTTGCACCTGTAGCCCCCAAGGGCCGGCTTAAACTGACAAGTTAAGCCGGGACTTATCACAATAATTATGAATAAAATCCAAAATATGTAGCCTCCATGAACCGGTTTTAATCGTAGAAATGTATCCAGATCATCATAGAATTTGTCTTCAAAAAGAGCAATGTGCATTAGCCCCCTAGTGCCAAGTAAAATACTTGTATTATTCTTGGGACTGTAAATAAGATGATCATAATGTTGCCTATCTTTTGTATGTCGTGGGCTGAGTTAAATATGAAGGAATCCCAAGTTAATGATCTGAGGCAAAACATTCAAACCCATCAATCTAAGACTTCTAAGGCCAAATCAGAGCTGAAGACCGCTTTAGAAGACATTGAGAAGCTGAAAAAGGACTTCAATGATGAGAGAACTGGATGGGATATTGAGAAGGCGGCTCTGTTGAAAAGAGTGGAAGACGCTGAAACTTCCCTTAAACCGATGACTGGCGAGTTGTCCGGTTTGAAACATCAAATCAATAGCATGACAACTGCCATCTTTGGTAAGTAATACCGTACTTCAATCTTTCATCATCAGTGCCTTAATAATCATTCAACCAGCTTATTAATCTCTGTGGTAATGCAAGCTCTAGAATTTCCCACCTTGGCTCAAACATGCACAGGAAGCTAAAAGCTACATATACCCTTGTAGAGCAGTTGTACACTGGCGCTCAATTGGCCATTTCTGTTGTCTCCTATAAGAAGCAACCACCTTCACTCATCAAGGAGGTATTGGAGAAACTGTCTGTGCTACCGCAAAGGGTTGAAGAGCTAAAGCGTTCAGCCGCCAGAGCTGGTGCCATCACCGCACTGAGCCGTGCTAAGGCATGGCAAGCAGAACTTGACCCGAAAGAACTAGCCACCGATTACCCGAGTTTAAAATAAGACGGGTCTCCCTTCAGCGCCGAGGACTTCACTAAAATAGGAAGGGAGATGCGTTCCTTGGCAAGCAAATTGGCTGAGGAGACTGATCTCTCCAAATATCATCCGGTTTACGATGTTGAAAACACAAAGGTGAAGGTGCCGATTCATGAGGCCATGGACCTTATCCCGCCAACACGTAAGCACACCTTTGCACCTGACATTGACCCGTCAACCATTATAGACGATGGAGTTGTTTTCAAAGCTTTGACTGGGATTGGGCCAAATCTGACTTCCAGCCAACGGGTGAAGATGACGAAGAAGAAGAACCGGTGTAAGATCACCCGGAATCTTCAACGCGCCAAGACAACCGATCCAAGGGCGGATATATCATCCACAACATTGGATGATGTGTGCATCAAAACACTTATTCTTTTGGGCCGCCCAATGCTTTGTAATAGGCTAGATGAAAACCATGATCTACCATGCCATCGTGCATGTTTATCTTTATAACACTTTAAACCGCCAATCTTGATATGGGCAAATCTGCTGTTTATGCTCACAATATCATCAATCATACTGGTCATATTTATCATATTCCCCGCACACAAGTAGATAGCAAGTGCCCAGGTGGTTTACCCCAGGGCGGGTCATAATGTCCAATATAAAAACCCGGTGGTGACTGTATAGTCCATAACCAGGGCGGGTTATCAAAACCAAGAATATTCATAGAACAAACAAATAACATACATGTTATATATGTTCATACTGCCAACTTACCACATCATATGCAGCAAGAGTAGCAACCCAAAAAACCTTAGAGTGCAAAACTCCGAGTGTACAATCACATCATACTGGCGACTTATTGTACAAAGCCAGACCGAGTTATCAAAAACCTCAAATATGCTCAAATATGAGCCATAGAGATTAAGGCTACATGGCCTGAATTGTTTTAAACCATATATCAATATGATATAAGAGGTGAACCAAAAACTGTTCAAATAAAATAATAAAACAGAAAAAACAAGGCTTTCATAGGCTGCCAAACCTCAATATCAAGTGCTATTCAAGGGCCGCACAACCACTGAGTTAATCCTTTATTCAAACTTGTAAGCCGGGCCTCACATGACCAATCGCCGTTTTAACATTGACAAGTTCAGGGTCTTTATAAGATTGACTGTCAAGAGTACATCTAGTCATTCCAGGATTACCTGGGTGGAGTGGCAGACATACAAAGGCAGGATAACCCAAATTTTTCGTGAATACACCTGACGTCCAAGCCGATCAAAAGGGTAAATACAACTATGTTCATTGAACAGGAAGCCCCCAAGTGACCTATCATAAGCCATCAAGGCAGGTTAACCTATGTTTGAACTGCACATTATAGCAAGTTCTCTTTGGTAACCGTTAGACCTAGGCAGAAAACCCCCAAGTCATTTGCAACAAGGTGTATAAGCCGGATCAAAGTGTAGTCAAAGCTATGCTCCGTGAGCAGGAAGCCCCCATGTTATTTTTAACATGGCATGCAAGTCGGATCAAGAGGGTAGTCATAACTATGCTCAGTGAGCAGGAACCCCCAAGTGATCTTATGAATTGACAATAAAGACTCAGATACTCGAAAATGAAATGACAGAGGCCCTGAATTATCATGGATGTCGGCTTTATTATACTAATCTTAAAAGTATGTACAGCACAAGAGCCAGCGGCTCAGGTGTAATAAGGCCGAAGATGAGCAATGTTTCACGGCCGGCGGGTCTCCTCCTCCGACGTGCGTGAGTCCTTGTGGTCTCGAACATCAATGAGGTAATATGACCCATTGTTCATATTCTGGATGGCCACAAAAGGCCCTTCCCAAGGTGGGGATAGCTTGTGCATATCTATGTTGATCCTAGATGAGCCGGAGCACCAAGTCACCCTCTTGAAAGGTCCAGGTTTTAACCCGGCAACTATGATATCGATGCAGATCTTGCTGGTAGATTGATGAACGAGCCGCCGCAAGGTCACGCTCCTCATCCAGGAGGTCAAGAGAATCTTGTCGTGCCTTTTCATTATCAGCTTCAACATAAGCCGCCACACGGGGCGAGTCATGACAGATGTCACTGGGAAGAACAGCCTCTGCTCTGTAAACCATGAAGAAATGTGTGTAACCCGTAGATCTGTTGGGGGTCGTATTGTTACTCCATAGTACTGAAGGCAACTCCTCAACCCAACAACCTGGCGTCCTCTACCAAGAGACCATAAGCCGAGGTTTTATGCCTCTCAAGATTTCTTGATTGGCTCTTTCAGCTTGACCATTGGACTGGGGGTGAGCCACTGATGAGACATCAAGACGAATATGCTCTCGTAGACTGAATTCTTTCATAGCACCCTTAGACAGATTAGTGCCATTATCAGTTATGATGCTGTGAGGGTAGCCAAAACAGAAAATCACCTTTTTGATGAACTGAACCGCCGTTGCCGCGTCACACTTGCTGACCGGCTCTACCTCAACCCATTTTGTAAACTTGTCAACTGCCACCAAGAGATGACTCTTTTTGTCCTTGGACCGCTTAAAAGTCCCAACCATATCCAGCCCCCAGACTGCAAACAACCAAGTAATTGGAATCATCCTCAATTCTTGAGCCAGCACATAAGCTCGTCTGGAAAATTTCTGTCAGCCATCACATTTGCTAACCAGATCCTCTGCATCTCCATGAGCCGTCAACCATTAGAACCCATGCGAAAAGTGTTAGCCACGAGAGATTTAGAGTCGGCATGATGGACACAATGAATCTCATGTTCCTCCTCAGGAGAAACACAATGCTGAAACAACCCTGTCACACTTCATTGGTGAAACTCGCCATTAACAATAGTTATCGACTTAGACCACCGGGTTATCTGCCTAGCTAAAGTTTCATCCTCAGGCAACTCACCCCGGGTCATATAAGCCAAATACAGAACTGTCCAATCAGGAATAATATGAAGAGCCGCCACCAACTATGCCTCTGGGTTAGGGACAACAATATCCTCCTCTATAGGCAATTTAACTGAGGGGTTATCCAAGATATCAAGGAAAACATTCGGTGGCATCGACTTACGCTGAGAGCCCAGCCGGCTTACAGCATCAGTCGCCTCATTTTTCCTGCGATCAACATGTTCCACTTGATAGCCCTTGAAGTGACCAGCAATACCATCAACCTCTCGGCGATAAGCCGCCATGAGCGGATCCTTGGAATCCCAAGTTCCTGAAACTTGCTGAGCCACCAAATCCGAGTTGCCAAAACACCTCACCCTGCTTAGATTCATCTCTTTAGCCATCCGAAGACCATGGACCAAGGCCTCATACTCAGCTGCATTGTTAGTAAAAGGGAACATCAACCTTAAGACATAACAAAATTTATCACCTCGTGGGGAAGTCAAGATAACTCCAGCCCTTGAACCTTCCAACTTCCTAGATCCATCAAAATGAATAGTCCAATATGTCTTATCCGGCTTATCCTCAGGCATCTGCAGCTTTGTCCAGTCACTGATGAAATCCACAAGTTCTTGAGACTTGATAGATATCTGAGGCATATATTTCAAACCGTGGGGTCCCAGCTCAATGGTCCACTTGGCCACCCGGCCCGTGGCTTCTCTGTTTTGAATAATATCCCCTAAGGGAGCAGAACTGACCAAAGTGATGGGATGACCAAGGAAATACTGTTTCAACTTTCAACTAGCCATGAATACTCCATAAACGAGCTTCTGTCAATGTGGGTATCCCTGCTTAGATTCAATGAGTACCTCACTGACATAGTAAACCGGCCGCTGAACCGGATATTCCTTGCCTGATTCTTTCCTTTCCACAATAACCGCTACATTGACGGCTCTGTTAGATGCCACATATAACAACAAGGGCTCCTTATCAATAGGAACTGCAAAGATTGGCGGGTCATCCAACTGCTTTTTCAATGCCTCAAACGCCTGATTGGCAACATCACTCCAGATAAAGTGATATGTTTTCTTCATCATTTGATATAGAGGAATAGCCTTTTCGCCCAAATGACCTATAAACCAGCTTAAAGCCGCAATACGCCCCGCCAGATGCTGGACGTCATTAATACACGCCGGCTTAGCCAAAGAAGTAATAGCCTGGATTTTCTCCGGGTTAGCTTCAATGCCTCTTTCAGAAACCAAAAAACCCAAGAGCTTGCCTACTGGCACACCACAGACACACTTGCCTGGTTAAGCATCATTTTGTAGACCCGGAGGTTATCAAAGGTCTCCTTTAAATCCTCTAACAAGGTTTCCTTCTTCCTGGATTTCAAAACAATATCATCTACATAAGCATGAACATTGCGTCCAATATGGTTGTGAAGGCAATTCTGAATACAACGCTGATAAGTCTCCTGTGCACTCTTGAGCCCAAAGGGCATAGACAGGTAGCAGACGGCTCCGAAAGGAGTGATAAAGGTTGTCTTCTCCTAGTCCTGAACTGCCATCTTGACCTGATGATAACCAGAATACGCATCTAAAAAACTCAAACACTCACAACCCGCCGTAGCATCAATGATCTGATCAATATGAGGGAGATCAAAAGGATCAACCGGACAAGCCTTGTTAAGGTATGTGTAATCCACACACATGTGCAAGGTGCCATTTTTCTTAAGGACCAGTACCGGGTTAGACAACCATTCAGGATGAAAAACTTCAATGATAAAGTCGTCGGCCAAGAGCCGGCCACTTCTGCACCAATGGCCTTGCGCCTCTCTTCATTAAAATGATGAAGGAATTTCTTGACCGGTTTAAACTTTGAATCAACATTAAGAGTGTGCTCAGTGAGTTCCCTCAGTACACCTGGCATGTCTGAAGACTTCCATGCAAAGATGTCCGAGTTCTCATGGATGAGCTCGATGAGTGTGCTTTCCTATTTCGGATCCAGGTTAGCACTAATAGTGCACTGCTTGGATGAGTCGCCAGGGAGAAAATCAACTTGTTTAGTATCATCGGACGACTTAAACTTTAACAAAGGGTCATGCTTCATGGTTGGCTTTTTCAAGGGGGTCATATATGCCGGGTCAACATTATCTTTGTAAAACTTTAACTCCTCTGTTGCACAAACAGACTCAGCATAAGCAGCATCACCCTCTTCATATTCCAGAGTTGTCTTCCTATCACCATGCACCGTGATGGTACCTTTATGACATGACATTTTAAGCTGCAGATAAACATAACAAGGCTATGCCATAAATTTGGCATAAGCCGGCCGTCCAAACAAGGTGTGATAAGGACTCTTGATCTTGACCTCCTCAAAGGTCAATTTTTCAGCCCTGTAGTCATGGTCATTGCCAAAAGCCACCTCCAAAGTGATCTTACCCACTGGATATGCCGACTTACCAGGCACCACCCCATGAGAAATAGTAGAAGATGACTTAAGATCTTTGTCAGTCAAATTCATACGGCAAAAAGTATCATAGTAAAGGATATTGATACTACTACCTCCATCCATAAGCACCTTTGTAAACTTATATCCTCCCATTTGAGGAGCAACCACCAAATCCAAATGACCCGAATTGTCAACCCAGGGAGGGTGATCCTCACGGCTCCATATGATAGGCTGCTCAGACCACCGCAAGTATCGAGGAACCATCGACTGAACCAAGTTCACTACCCACTTATGGATTTTCTGATCTCTTTGCACAAATTCGTGGTAAACACATGATATTGATCACTATTCAGCTGCTTTGGATTGCTCTGATAGACGGACTGCTGCTGTTGATTTCCTTGATTAGATAAAACTGTCTTGATTGCCTTGACCCTGAAAACCAGAATTTGAACCGCCACCTCCAAAGCCAGGCCCGTGAGAGCCGGATCCTGACCCACCAGGCTGGCCATTATTGTTCTGAAAAAAATGGAATTTCTATACTCCCTCGCGATGAAGCAGTCTTTCCATAGATGACTGGCTAGCTTCTCTTGCGTGTTGTGCTTTGGGCAAGGCTGATTCATCATCGCCTCAAGGTTGAACTTTGGCCCACCAAACCGGGGCACCGATGACTTTCCCTTACGCCACTGATTATTATTCCGCGTATTGGTGTAAGCCACAAAATCTGAACCGCCGACGGCTTTGCGCTTACCATTATTACATTGAATCGCTGTGTTATGTTGCTATCCCTTTGTATTGCCACTCTTCTTCCCCTTGCCAGCTTTCTCCTCATCAGACTCAGGGTCCTTAGGACTATCAGAATCATCATATTTAACGAGGGCCGCCATGAGCTCTCCCATATCATTGTAGTGGCGCTCAAGCCGCCCCATCTTCTGCTTAAGAGGAAGGAAACGACAATTCTTTTCTAACATCAGGACGACTGAACTGGCATTGATATTGTCTAATGAATGGATAACGACCAAGATCCGACGCACCCAATTGGTTGTTGACTCGCCCTCACCCTGGACACATGAGTCTAAATCCAGAATTGACATAAGTTGTTTGCACGTGTCTTTGAAATTCTGGATAAAACACGTTTTCAATTTGGCCTACGACCTAAGGGAATTAGGGGGCAATCCTTTTAGCCAAGTGCGTGCTGGCCCATCCGACATCATGGTGAAGTACATAGCACACGCAACATCCCTGACGTCCAGCATCTCCATGGCCATCTCATAGCTCTCAATCCAGGCCTCTGGGGGCTGATCCGCCGTGTAATTAGGCACCTTGCGGGGGCCCTTAAAATCCTTGGGCAAGCACTCATTACGTAGAGCCAACACTAAACATGGCACACCGAGGGTTCTAGAGGTCACTCCTGCCTCCACAGACACTGATGGGTAAGTCGGAGGTTGTTGATGAGCTGCGAATAAAGCCGCCAGCTCAGCCTCTCGACGTGCCCTGCCCTGATCCACCAAAGCCTGAGCATTTTTACTAGCACGCGGCGGGTCAGGCCTACGAGGCTGGTTATGGTGTGTAGGATCAGAAGTATGTCTAGAGGGGGGGGGGGTGATTAGACTACTTGACCAAATAAAAATCTAGCCTTTTCCCAGTTTTAAGTCTTGGCAGATTTTAGCAACTTAATACTAGTCAAGCAATCAACCTACACATGCAATTCTAAGAGTATCATAGAGGAATGTAAATCAATTCATATGAAGGTAAAGGGGAGGATTTTGGAGGGAGCAAACGCAATGTAGACACGGAGATTTTTGGCATGGTTCCGATAGGTGGTGCTATCGAACATCCACGTTGATGGAGACTTCAACCCACGAAGGAAAAGGCTGCATGATTCCACGGAGGGCTCCACCCACGAAGGGTCCACGAAGAAGCAACCTTGTCTATCCCACCATGGCCATCGCCCACAAAGGACTTGCCTCACTTGGGTAGATCTTCATGAAGTAGGCGATCTCCTTGCCCTTACAAACTCCTTGGTTCAACTCCACAATCTTGACGGAGGCTCCCAAGTGACACCTAACCAATCTAGGAGACACCGCTCTCCAAAAGGTAATAGACGGTGTGTTGATGATGAACTCCTTGCTCTTGTGCTTCAAATGATAGTCTCCCCAACACTCAACTCTCTCTCATAGATTTGGCTATGGTGGAAAGATGATTTGAGTGGAAAGCAACTTGGGGAAGGCTAGAGATCAAGATTCTTGTGGTTGGATTGGAATGTCTTGGTCTCAACACATGAGTAGGTGGTTCCCTCTCAGAAAATGAATGTTGGAAGTGTAGGCACGTTTTGATGGCTCTCTCCACGAATGAAGAGTGCACTACAAAAAATACACTTCTGTGATGATACGTGTTTGTCACAGTAGGTCGCGTTTTGTGTCATGCATGTACATCGATGACGATTTTATGACAGAATCAAGATAGTCATACCTGTGCTGTCGTAGAAGTGTTCCATGACATTACCAAAATTATCATAATGGAAGTGCCCACTTCCATGACGATAAATCGCGCGTCACAGCAGTGCTTTCGTCAAGGGTGACCGACACATGGCATCCACCTTAACAGAACACCATTAAGCTATCAGGTCGGGTTTTGGATCCGGTAACCCGTTAACAGCCCCGACAAATGGGGATTTTCCACGTGTAAAATCATCATTGGCTGGAGGAAACACGTGTCGGCTCATCGTTGGGATAGATGTCATCCACTCATTGGACAGAAGGCGCCTATGATATGTCGACACGTGGCACGGCCCAACAGAGGCCCATTCCTGTGAAAAGGCCGGCCCGTTTGACTTGGTAAAAAGGTGGTGGCCGGCCCATGGAAAGCCTGTTAACGGCCTGTTCGCATATAGCCCATTTATAGCCCGCTAACCCAAGGCCCGTTACGCCCTATCCGAATTAGGCCCAGTAGCGTCATCTGGGCCATCCAATATGATTCCGGCCCATTTTCACTTCTGGCCCATGTATGGCCCATGAT
This sequence comes from Triticum dicoccoides, assembly GCF_002162155.2. NCBI lineage: Eukaryota > Viridiplantae > Streptophyta > Magnoliopsida > Poales > Poaceae > Triticum > Triticum dicoccoides. The sequence goes on along the minus strand of NC_041393.1, from coordinate 495,789,176 downwards.
GTCTTTCGGCCCATATGAGGCCCTATGTCACTCTTGGCCTATTAACGGCCCGTGGTGAAACTGGCCCATAATGAACAGTGTATCACTTTACACCCATTAACAGCCTGTGGTGAAACTGGCCCGTAATGAACAGTGTATCACTTTATACCCATTAACGGCCTATTATTCCGTTGTGCCGTTTCCAGCCCATCTTATCTTTCGGCCTTCTCAGAGCCCATTTATTCTTGGGCTCATTTCCAGCATTCGTTTACTTACGGCCCGTTACTGTCATTTTCTGCTTGTGGGCCAAATTCAGCCCGTGGTTATAGTCGGCCCGTTTGTGGTCCGTTAATACGTTGGGTCATTTTCATAGCGTCATCAAATACGGCCTATTAACGATGGCACATTATGGTCGGCCCATGAACAGACGATTCCAACTCTAGCCCGTTTACGGCCATAATGCGATTTGTCTGGCCCATGTTTGGCCAATCGATCATACGGCCCATATAAGGCCCATTGATGATACAACCCGTACAAGCCCATGTTTCTACGGACCGTAGAAGACCCATTGTTTCTACGGCCCGTAGAAAGCCCACTGTTTCTACGGGCCGTAGAAGGCCCACTGTTTCTACGGCCCGTAGGAGGCCCAGTGTCACTACAGTAAATATTAGGCCATGGTTATTGTGGCCTAGTTTTAAAAAATAGGCTATTGCAACCACTAGCAAACCGTGGAAAAAGAACTGCACTGACTACAAGCAAACAAATAAACAAGACAACAAGGAAATAAATAAGCAAGCAACTTATGCTAGGCTATCACGGCTATTACACATATTACATCCACTGGGCATCAAAGTTCGCCACCAGTGCAAATATAGGGAACAAAGCAGCATATAAACGCCGCAGCAAAACAAGTCCAAAACTAAAACCACTTCAGAAGAGTTCAAGAAACAATATCCTGGGTACCCATAATGCTGGCAAGATGCTTAGCAAGCTTATTAACTTTCTCTTGTTTGGCGCTTAAATCCTCCAGCGCTTGCTGTTTCACAAGAAAGTACACATCTGAATTCTGCAGGGACTTCCTTAGACCTTCGGCTTCTTGCCGCAGCACAGCTGACTGATGCCTTTCAGCTTGTAGCTGAGACTAAAGAAGCCGAAGTGATTCAGGCAGCGAGTTCAAATAGCTTGTGCCAGCGGTTCTGGCCAGTAACTCGAACACTACATCAACGCAGGACTGTGGGGTTTTCTCACTGTCTACAAGATCATTTTTATCACCTTTCTTGGAGACCAACAGGGTTGTCTCACTATCTTGAACCTTATCTGCATTACTTTCTCTACCATTGCATAGTGGGGTGCTCTTCTCCAATATTTTGTTTACATACTACAAGAGAAACAAGCAGACACATCACAGGTTTAGCTTGTAGTATACGAAACTCATTTTGGTAAACCGGTTCAGTAGTAAGGTGGACAGGATAACAACATGAAACAAACATATATCTATGTACTATGGTCACTTTATTGTCCATATCATTATAGTTTATGTTCCCTAATCAAGGTAGAGACACAGTTCAACTCATATATTTTTAAGACACAACATCATAGACAGAATATAAGTGTGAGAAACTACACAACATTGGCAACACTTGTAATGTGCATCACATGAGAACATAACTGTTTATACAACTTAAACTGAAATCAACATAGAGCAAGAAGTTAGAATAGCAATCCAGTTAAAGAAATAGGTTTAAAACATACCTACTGCATAATTGGAATTTCAATTGGATCCTTCAAATTCGAAAGTAGTTTGTATGAGTAAATACAGTGATGCAACGGCAAAGGAGTATGGACCATAGCTACGGAATCTGACCTGAGAATAGTTGCTCTTCTGCTTTAAACGTGGAGTTTGGGTTAGCTGTGGTGGTCTTCGTGCTTTGGGCACTGCAGTAGCTTTACAAACTGCTCGTGTGGGGGTACTCTGTGGTGGACATGGTGCTTTTTCAACTAGAAGTGGGTTACTATCCGCTGGGGTTGCGGTTAGATGGGTTGTAGCTGGTTCTCTGCCCAACGGTGTAAGTGTGCAATCTGGAAGAGTCTTGATTATGTGTGGTGGGGCTAGTTTGTGGGCCAGTACAACCATGGTTATATCTGCATCGACGAGTATCACTGTCTTTTGTGAAGAACAAGTTTTTGCTCCCTTAGATACTGCAATCATCCCCCCCAATTCAAATGGCTGATAAACAAGAAAAGAAATTGAACGTACGGACATTGTATGACAGACATATGTGGTAATTCACATATATGTTGTCTAACCAAACAAGAGAGCTTGACATAATTTCACATATATGATGCCTAACTAAACAGGATAGCATGACACAGTTTCAGATATATGATGGATAACTTAACAAGATATAATGGCATAATTCAACATATGATGAGTACCTAAATAGGATGACATGACAAAACTATATGATGTCTTTCTAGAATAGGTTGGGATGAAATAATTCACGTACATGTTGTCTAAGTATACAGGATGGCATGATATAATTGATATAATTGATTCATATACTAAGCAGCTGGCACTCGCATGTATGATCTCTAAACTAAGCAGATGGAATTCAATATTGTGCATATGATGTCTAAACTAAGCAATGCAAGACACCATATGCATCATATGAGAAATATAAACATTGCAACTTAGATCATACACCTCAGGTGGGATATAGAACTGGGCATCTGTCTCTGAATCCTCCTCTGAGGAGCTCCCTGTAACCATCGAGATATATACTTCAACAGGTACCATTGCCTGCTCTGAAGACCTTGTTTTCACTCCAGATTTTTTCCATAACCGGCTCAAATGGCTGATACACATGAAGAGTAGTTCAATATACACAGATTGTCGACAAATGGAATACATAATGAAAAAAAGATGGCATGAGATAATTCACATATATGATGCCTGGCTCCATGGCGGTGCATAATTCACATATATGATAACTGGATGAAAAACATGGCATTGCATAATTCACATATCTGATATAGAAAGCAAACATGAGGCATTCACACAAAGCATGTCTAATCTAAGCAGATGGCATGGCAATGCAAGACACCATATGCATGATATGAGCAACATAACCCAGCCAAGTTAGAGCATGCACCTCGGGAGGGGGGGGATACGACTGGTCATCTGTCTCGGAATCCTCCTCTGAGGAGCTATCTGTAACCAACAAGAAATCTGCATCGACAGGTAGCACTGATTGCTCAGAAGACCTTGTTTTCACTCCAAATTTTCCCATGACCACTCAAATGGCCGATGCACAGGAAGAGTAGATGAATATATAAACATTCTTGACAAATGGAATACATTATGGAAAAAATATGGCATGATACAATTCACATATACGATGACTGGCTAAACAGGATGGCATTGCATGATTCACGTATATGATGCCTGGCTAAAGAAGATGGCATTGCATAATTCCCATATACTCCATCCGTTCCTAAATATTTGTATTTTTAGAGATTTCAAATGGACTACCACACATGGATGTATATAGACATATTTTAGAGTGTAGATTCACTCATTTTGTTCCATATGTAGTCACTTGTTGAAATCTCTAAAAAGACAAATATTTAGGAATGGTGGGAGTATGATATAGAAACCAAACAGGTGACACTCACACAAAGCAAATCTAAACTAAGCCGATGACATATAAGATGTATAATGTAAGCAATGCAAGGCGCCATATGCATGATATGACCAACATCAGCATGCCAGGTTAGAGAAACACCTCAGGTGGTAAATAGGCGTGGTCGGCTCCTTCTGAATCTCCATCTGAACAGTTATCTTCCTCTGGAATACAATCCGGAAATGCAGGAGGGGGGGGGGCACTTCGCCCACCATGGAGTGGCGTCTGCATGACATTATATTCCCACGCAACGGTCTTCTCTTTTTCTCTACATGTTCAGTACGATTGTGTACAATATCTGACATGCATAATTAAAAAATAGTTAGATTTTGTAAGGCCTAAGGGGTGCATGCAAAAATCAAGACTGATGGTAGCAAACGAGTGGATGGATCCAAAACTAATGATAGCTGGTAGATTATAGGTTCAGTTTAAAAAGATAGACAATGGATCATCTATTGTTTGTTGCCCACCCAACATGAACCACATAGAAGACCCCAGATGAACCAGATAGTAGACATATACTATTTGTTGCTGGCTTGATATGAGACCCATGGGCATTTCAAAACTCAAGTTTGAATGATAAAGTAGCAGTTAATAATAACCAATGTATAACGTAAGCAAACACGAAAGACTGCTTCCTCTCTTCTGGAACTGTGTAGTCCTCAGGTTCATCTGCTCAGTCGATGATGGTAATGCAGTTGGCATGGCTGCCGGCAATGGGGAAGATGATCTGAGGCGGCGAAAGAAAGTCTGCAGGGGGATCTCTGCTGCAGTGAACGCTTCTGTCGATGGTGCACCTCAGGTGGGGTTGATGATGACACGGCAGGAGCAGGATATAACACATAGAGTTTTCTTTGACGCCTATCTGAAAATCAAGTAAATCTATAAGGGCTCCTTAGAATTGGAGGATTCTATAAACGCAGGGACAGGAAAAACACATGAATAGGATAGGAATGCACTTGCAAAACAGAGCATTTGGAAACATAGGATTTCAGGCAACCTGGGTGTTTGGTTCACATGAATTGGAAGAACACAGGAATGGAGAAACGTGGTCAAATTAAAGTCAAACCACGTGAAAATGAAAAAAATAAGAATCTTATTATGCCAGTAATGCAATTAGTTCTGTTCTTCATGCATATTAATTTGAAAAGGACGTCCAAGTGAATAAAATTCCTACGTTTTTTCTTCGAAAGAGACACCAAAGGAAAAAAATCCTCTAGTTTTGCTTTGCTCCACTCCTTCTAACAGATTTGCACGAATAGTAGTTCCATAGCAAAGGATCCCTGAGGGATCGACATGAATGCAGAGTAACAAAGTGATGCGACGAGTGTACAACCTCTTTGGCATAGCCTTGTGGACCTCAGCATCATTGGGTTGGACGTGGAGGATGGTGATGATGCTGGTGTGACTGTCGGAGGCGGGGAAGAAGATCCAAGGCCTCTGGAAACGGCGCCGAGGGTACTGCTCCACTGTGATGGACGGTTCCATCATTGGAGCAGTTCCGCTAAGGTGTACGGCGACGAGGCTGAAGCAGGACAAGACATACAACATTAATCTGAAGTGGGACCCTAATATCATCTCCAATAGATGATGTAAAATACATCACCAAAAAGTGCTACATGTAAAATGCATCAGCCGCGCCACGGCTGCTCCTACAGATGCCGTAAGTACTATTCACTCTGAACTTAACTGAAGAAAATGAACTTTACAGTCGAAACTGAATTTTACTATCGAAACTGATTGAACTAGTAATAGAGCATTGCAATAGATGTTTAGGGCGTTCGAGCACTAGTAGCAGAGAAGAAGTGATCTAAATCAGCAGACGCTCGAGCAGGGAATGCACTAGCAGAGAGCAAGTCGTCCAGTAGCATCACGAGCGAGTGCTAAAGCAGCAACTCCTATAGCTGCTAGAGGTCATGCAGCAGCAGCGCAAGCGAGAGCAAGAGCAGTGTAGCAGCGCGACCGACAGCAAGAACAGAGCCGCAACACGAGCGAGAGCCGGAGCAGCTGCAGCTAGTGCCGTTGTGGAAGTCGCCACTGAGGAAGCAACGACATGGGGGAGAGACGCCATGGATGATGTGGCCGGCGACGGCACTGTCGATGGAGACCCGCCATGTCTGCTCGGTATCGAGCACCAGCAGCCCCGTGAGATCAAATAAAACATAAAATGCAGCGGTGAGTGTAGAACCTCCTTGGTGGCACCGAGTTGGGCTCGGCTTCATCAGAGGAATTGGTGAGGGTGCTGCGGCTCCGGTGGGGCAGGTCAAGACGATGCTGTGGGGATTGATGTGTCGTGATAGACAAGGTGAACGTCGGGGCAGCTCCTTGGAGGTGGAGGACGGGGCGGCTGATCCGGCGGAACGACGAGATTGACAATGGATCCTCATCCGGTGCGGTGAATGAGGGACGGTGAGCTGTTGCGGTGGACGACATAGTCGGGGAAGAGTCTCCGGCTGAGCGGCGGTCGGGAGGCCGACGAAGGAGCGTGGGGTTTCGCGACTTTTG
>NC_041393.1:495777175-495782424 GCF_002162155.2 Triticum dicoccoides | reverse complement strand
GCGGCCTTAGCGTACGAATGGGGGGGGGGGGTGAAGGGGGAGCGGGGAGCCAAGCTTAGGGACGTGCTTGTCCGAAATGTAGGGTAAGTTACCAGCGTACCCCCACCGGTTTTGACACCGCGATGTGGAGCTTCATTTTCGGCTGAGGGGTAGAAGGAGGATTTCGCGTGTTTGGGCTGCGGCACCGATTTCGGATGAGGAGGGAGTTCTCGCGCGTGTCCAAATTTCGGGATAACAAAGCGAGGCGCGGGTTGAAGAGGAGGGAGTTTCAAAGCAGGTGAGACAAAAGATACTTGAGCTTGAAAATTTTGGGATAACAAGGTGCGGATTCCTTGTTCGACAGAACAAACTTAACGTGTAAAAAAACAATTCATACAAGACACAAGAGAGTCATGTCCCCTTTTACTATATTGCTATAGATGCCATTGAAAAAACTACAAGAAAAATGTAAAAAAAAATCGGGAGAACAAGATTACCCTGCACAGTACCAAATCGATTCTCACTTCCCTCAACAACAACAAAAAACAAGTCAATTCCCACCAAAGAAAGAGTAATGTCCCTTTTTATATGATTACAAATGCCAGGATCTCGAATTTCAATTTTTGAATCCACGTTATGTTGAATTCGAATATATCGTTAGGTGATCTTGCGGTTTATACTTGATGTAGTCGTACATTTTGACCTTCCATCATATATGAACATTTTACTCCACCATGTGAACATATATATTTTCGTCTACCGTATGGACTAAATTTGAATCAATTTTCCTTATTTGAATACGATTGTTGTCAAGTTATACAATAATTTAAATACTATCTTGATAACAAAAAACATGCATATAGCAGTAATCATATTTCACTATGAACTACATGTACCATATGCTCTCCATTTCAAATATTTGTATCCATTTTATGTTGAATTCAAATCATAGTACATTATTGGTCTAGGTAGCAAGATGTTCGGGATAATCTAAACCCTGTTTTCATATGTATAATTTTTGGCTGAATTGGGACAAGTTTTGGTATAAGCTTCTTGCAAAACCGGAGATTCCCTCAACAAGCCTCGTGGTTCCGAGAGGGAACGTGTCACCTTTGTGTGCGAAATGATATACGCTGCCTCCCCCTGATTTTCTTTATAGAGGCAACATAGAACTATACGAGTGCCCTGTTAAATTTTGGAATTATTTCGGGTTCATTTGGCCTCTTTATACATTAATTGAGTTTTTGGACTTTTAATGTGCATAATCTAAATATGAATTGCATGCACATGCTCCGGTGCACTAAAGTAGGTTGAAAAATCACATGTGTGTCCTTGGTTGAATTTCTAGGTCCCATGGAAGAAATGAGAATGAAATTCAAACATCTGGGCGTCATTACTCGGCCGAGAACATCGAGAAACTTAGATTTTAAATTCATGTAAATCCAAAACTCACCTGGAAATCATGAAACTTGGCATGGTGTCATGTCATGGCACTAACATGTTGTGGTAAAAAATTGGGCCGATTTGGAAGCTCGTGGTTCTAAGAGGGAACATGCCACCTTTGAGTGTGAAACGATATACGTTGCCCCCCTCCCCTTGAGTTTCTTAACAAAGGCAACATAGAACTACATGAGTGCCCTGTTAAATTTTAGAATTATTCCGGTTTTGTTTGTCGTTTTTATACATTAATTGAGTTTCTGGTCATTTAATGTGCATAAGTCAAATTTGAACTACAAGCACATGCTCTCGTGCACCAAAGTTGGTTGAAAAATCACATTTGTGTCCTCGGGTGAATTTCTAGGTCCCATGCAAGAAATGAGAATAAAATTAAAACATCTGGGCATCGTGGCTTGGCCGAGAACATTGAGAAACTTGGTTTTAAAATTCTTGTAAATCCAAAACATGTCTGAAAACTATGAAACTTGGCATGGGTGTCATGTCATGGTACTACCATGTTGTGGTAAAAAAATTGGCCGAATAGGAACAGATTCTTGTATAAGCTTCTTGCAAACTGAAGCTTCACTCAAGAAGACTCGTGGTTCTGAGAGGGAATGTGCCACCTTTGGGTGCGAAACGATATACACTGTCCCCCTTGAGTTTATTTACAAAGGCAACATAGAACTACATGAGTGCCCTGTTAAATTTTGGAATTATTCCGGCTTCGTTTGGCCTTATTTACACATTAATTGAGTTTTTCGTCATTTAATGTGCATAATTCAAATTTGAACTACAAGCACATGCTCCCGTGCACCAAAGTTGGTTGAAAAATCACATTTGTGTCCTCGGGTGAACTTCTAGGTCCCATGCAAAAAATGAGAAGAAAATTCAAACATCTAGGCTTCGTGGCTCGGTCGAGAACATTGAGAAACTTGGTTTTAAAATCATGAAACTTGACATGGTGTCATCTCATGGTAGTACCATGTCGTGGTAAAAAAATTGGCCTAACAAGAAGAAATTTTGGTAAAAGCTTCTTGCAAATCGGAGCTTCTCTCAAGAAGGCTCGTGGTTCTAGGAGGGAACGTGTCACCTTTGTGTGCATAATTCAAATTTGAAATACAAGCACATGTTCCAGTGCACCAAAGTTGGTTGAAAAATCAAATGTGTGTCCTCGGGTAAATTTCTAGGTTCCATGCAAGAAATGAGAATGAAATTCAAAATTCTGGGCGTCGTGACTGGGTTGGAAACATTGAGAAACTTAGTTTTTTAATTCCTTTAAATCCAAAACATGCATGAAAATAATGAAACTTGGCTTGGTGCCATGACATGGCATCAACATGCTGTGGTAATTTTGTAGTCCGATTTGTGAAGGCGCGCACATTAACAATGAACAAAGTCATTTTGGAACAAGTGTTGTCACGTTACAATCGGAAACACAAGTATTATTGAAACCGTGGGCGTTCTACTTACTAGTACCATTTACGTGCCGCCACGCGTCCCATTTTTTATTAGCTAGGAGGCAACGTGCAGGGTAGCTATTTGAGTACGAGAGGCGTGCGATCGGACCCTTGCGCGTGCTTATCATGAGGAGAGCCCTTTGACCTCCATCTGCTGTCCACCCCTCTCCCAAGGTCTCCATTAATGGCGCCCGAGCCTCTATTTAATGGCGTGGCTATGTCTCACTTGACTGAGATTTAAGAGAGCAAAAAGAAAATCTAAAAGCATGGATCTTGATGTAAGATCCAACGAACCTATATAGCATCTACTGCGACTTATAGCAAGACTAATGAATATATAAGGACAATTAATTATCTTACATAATTAGAAAGATAATTAAAAAAAGCCACATGCGGCTGATGACCCACAAGCGTAGGGGATCTATCATTGTCCTTTCCATAAGTAAGAGTGTTGAACCCAACGAGGAGCAGAAGGAAATGATAAGCGGTTTTCAGTAAGGTTTTCTCTGCAAGCACTGAAATTGTAGATAACAGATAGTTTTGTGATAAGATAAATTGTAACAAGTAACATGCAATGAAAGTAAATAAAGTGCAGCAAGGTGGCCCAATCCTTTTTGTAGCAAAGGATAAGCCTGGACAATTTCTTATAATGAGAAAGGAGCTCCCGAGGACACATGGGAATTATCGCCAAGCTACTTTTCATCATGCTCTTATGATTCATGTTCGGTACTTTGATAATTTGATATGTGGGTGGACCGGTGCTTGGGTACTGCCCTTACTTGGACAAGCATCCCACTTATGATTAACACCTATTGCAAGCATCCTCAACTACAAAATAAGTATTAAGGTAAACCTAACCACATCATTAGTCATATGGATCCAAATCAGCCCCTAACGAAGCAACGCATAAACTAGAGTTTAAGCTTCTGTCACTCTAGGAAACCATGATCTACTTATTCCTTCCCAATACCTTCCTCTAGGCCCAAATAATGGTGAAGTGTCATGTAGTCAACATTCACATAACACCACTAGAGGAAAGACAACATACATCTCATCAAAATATCGAACGAATACCAAATTCACATGACTACTAACAGCAAGACTTCACCCATGTCCTCAGGAATAAACGTAACTACTCATAAAGCATATTCATGTTCATAATCAGAGGAGTAATAATATGCATTAAGGATCTGAACATATGATCTTCCACCAAGTAAACCAATTAGCATCAACTACGAGGAGTAATCAACACTACTAGCAACCCACATGTACCAATTTGTGGTTTTGATACAAGATTGGATACAAGAGAAGAACTAGGGTTTTGAGAGGAGATGGTGCTAGTGAAGATGTTGATGGAGATTGACCCCCTCCCGTTGAGAGGATCATTGGTGATGACGATGGTGATGATTTCCCCCTCACGGAGGGAAGTTTCCCCGGCAGAACAGCTCCGCCAAGGTTCCGCCAAGTGGCGGCAGAGTTTTGTCCCGTAAGCTTGCCCATGATTTTTTCCAGGGTAAAAGCCTTCATATAGCAGAAGATGGACACGTGAGGGCCACTAGGGGGCCCAGGAGATAGGGGGCGCGCCCAGTAGGGGTGTGCGCGCCCCCACCCTCCTGGCCCGGGTGTGGGCCCCGTAAGGTGTTTCTTCCACTCAATAATTCTTATTAATTCCAAAAATAAGTTTTGTGGAGTTTCAGGATTTTTGGAGTAGTGCAGAATATGTTTCCAATGTTTGCTCCATTTCCAGCAAGAATTCCAACTGCTGGCATTCCGCCTCTTCATGGTAAACCTTGTAAAATAAGAGACAATAGCCATAAGTATTGAGATATACTGTGTAATAAGAGCCCATAATGCGATAAATATTGATATAAAAGCATGATGAAAAATGGACGTATCAACTCCCCCAAGCTTAGACCTCGTTTGTCCTCAAGCGGAAGCCGAAATCGAAAAATATGTCCACATGTTTAGAGATAGAGGTGTCGATAAAAATAAAAAACGGACATGAGGGCATCATGATCATTCTTATAACAACAACATAAATAGATTTGGTCATATGATTTCTTATGCTCAAGTAACGATCAATTCACAATGTCAAGCATGGTTCAGAAACTTCATTGGGAGCTAGCAAACTGTAATCTCAGTCATTGAAGCAATTGCAATTTATCATAACATCAGAAAGAGTCAAGAATAGATCTTTTCAGCATGTCCACACACTCAACTATCATGTAGTCTTCTACAATTGCTAACACTCACATGGTACTTGTGGTTATGGAGTTTCAGCCGGACATTGAGAAAGATAGGGTCTTAGCATGTTGCCTCCCAACGTATTCACCTTTAGGTGATGTCAACAGTAATAGTCCATGCTAACTTACACCC
>NC_041393.1:495700997-495776912 GCF_002162155.2 Triticum dicoccoides | reverse complement strand
TGATCTTTCAAACACGAGGAGCTTACCAAAGGATAAAATGAAAAAGGGAAAGGTGAAGATCACCTTGACTCAAGCATAAAGTAAAAACATAAAGTAAAAGATAGGACCTTCATAGAGGGAAGCAGAGGTTGTCATGTGCGTGTAGGGTTGGATGCATGAAATCTTAATGCAAAAGAACATCACTTTATATTGCCACTTGTATGTGGACCTTTATTATGCAGTCCGTCGCTTTTATTACTTCCACAACAAGATCATATAAAGCTTATTTTCTCTGCACTAATAAGGCATACATATTTAGAAAGCAATTTTTATTGCCTGCAACATGACAACTTACTTGAAGGATCTTACTCAATCCATAGGTAGGTATGGTGGACTCTCATGGCAAAACTGGGTTTAAGGATATTTGGAAGCACAAGTAGTATCTCTACTTGGTGCAAGAAATTTGGCTAGCATGAGGGGGAAAGGCAAGCTCAACATGTTTGGAAGGTCAATGACAATATACTTTAACTAAGATGTGAGAAAACATAAACCATTACGTTGTCTTCCTTGTCCAACATCAACTCTTTTAGCATGTCATACTTAAGGAGTGCTTCACAATCAAAAAGATGTCGAAGATAATATATTTGTATGTGAACCTCTCTTTCCTTATTACTTCCTATTAATTGCAACAATGACCAAAACTACGTTTATCAACTCTCAACAACTTTTATGCCTCATACTTTCTATGTGTGAAGTCATCACTAACCATAAGATCAATATGAACTCTTTTATTATCTACTTTCTCAAGATCATAGCAAGATAGAAAAGCCCTTGACTCAACACTAATCTTTATTATAGATAGCTCACGGGCTCGATTACATAAAGAGATCACAAAGCAAAACTTAAAACTACTTGATATCAAAACTTCAATCTACTAGATCAAGATACTACTAAAAGGATCGCACTAAATAAAACTGTAAAGATAGGAGTGTGATGGTGATACGATACCGGGGCACCTCCCCCAAGCTTGGCAATTGCCAAGGGGAGTGCCCATACCCATGTGATTATGTCCTCGGAGGTGGTGAAGTAGGAGTTGTTGATGATGGTGGATAATCGCACATCAAGCGTAAAAGCTCCTCCAGCTTGCGGATAATGCCCTTGAGTCCGGTGATATGATCCTTCAACAAAATATTCTCCTGCGTGAGATACTCATTCTATATGCGAGCTAACTCAATCATCTTGAAAGCTTCCATCTCTGTTGGAGTAAAGAGGTTAGGTAAAGGTTGAGGGATATCTTCTTCTTTCATCGCCGGAGCTTGAACCTCCATAGATTTCTTGATCTCTTCAGCCTTGTTGATCTCTTCTGGTTCTTCTCTTTTCAACTCTATCTTCAATAGCCAAGCATCCTTGTCTTCATTGTTGAAGGAGGCGACGTCATGGTGCTCTAGATCTGTCAGAAAAACAGCTCGAAACAAAAACAGAGGATATTTGCATAATATGGTGGTCAAAGCCTTCGGGAGATTATATAATGAATTTTACCAACCAAAATACGTAACGTGCAAGAAAACAGAGTCCGGGAGGCACACGAGGTGTCCACGAGACAGGGGGGCGCCCAGTAAGGGTGGGTGCGCCCTCCACCCTCATGAACGCCTCGTGTCCTTCCCGGACTACTTCTTTCTTCCTAAAATTCTTAAATATTCCAAAACTGATAAAAATTGCCATTAGAATTGTTTTGGAGTCAGTTTACTTACCGTACCATATACCTATTCCTTTTCGGAGTCTAGAACATTCTGGAAAGTGTCCCTTATGTACTCCTCCGGGGTTACGGTTTCAATAATATTAGTTTCAACATTGATAGGATTACCTGAGATATAATGTTTAATTCTTTGATTGTTCACCACCCTCGGACTTGTGCCTTCGAAGTTGTTGATTTTTATGGCACCAGAACGATAGACCTCCTCGATAACGTAAGGACCTTCCCATTTAGAGAGAAGTTTTCCTGCAAAAAATCTTAAACGAGAGTTGAATAATAACACATAATCACCTACGTTAAACTCACGCTTTTGTATCCTTTTGTCATGGCAGCGTTTGACTTTTTCTTTGAATAGCTTGGCATTCTCATAGGCTTGGGTTCTCCATTCATCAAGTGAGCTAATGTCAAACAACCTCTTCTCACCGGCAAGTTTGAAGTCATAGTTGAGCTCTTTCATAGCCCAATATGCTTTATGTTCAAGTTCTAGAGGTAAATGACATGTTTTTTCATAAACCATCTTATATGGAGACATACCCATAGGATTTTTGTAAGTAGTTCTATAGGCCCATAATGCATCATCAAGTTTTTTGGACCAATTCTTTCTAGATCTATTGACAGTCTTTTGCAAAATTAATTTGAGCTCTCTATTGCTCAACTCTACTTGACCACTAGACTACGGATGATAAGGATATGCGATTCTATGATTAATATCATACTTAGCAAGCATCTTACGGAAAGCACCATGAATAAAATGTGAACCACCATCAGTCATAAGATATCTAGGGACTCCAAACCTCGGAAAAATAACTTCTTTAAGCATTTTAATAGAAGTGTTATGATCAGCACTACTAGTTGGAATAGCTTCTACCCACTTAGTAACGTAATCAACAGCAACTAAAATATGTGTGTAACCATTAGAGGCAAGAAAGGGTCCCATATAATCAAAGCCCCAAACATCAAACGGTTCAATAACAAGAGAATAATTCATCGGCATTTCTTAACATCTACTAATATTACCAATTCTTTGAAATTCATCACAAGATAAGACAAACTTACGAGCATCTTTGAAGAGAGTAGGCCAATAAAAACCAGATTGCAGTACCTTATGTGCAGTTCTATCTCCAGCATGGTGTCCTCCATAGGATTCAGAGTGACAATTGCGTAGGATCTGTTCCTGTTCATGCTCAGGTACACAACGTCTAATAACACCATCTACTCCTTCTTTATAAAGGTGTGGGTCATCTCAGAAGTAATGTCTTAAATCATAAAAGAACTTTTTCTTCTGTTGGTATGTGAAACGAGTTGGTATAATTTAGCAACAATGTAATTAGCATAATCAACATACCAAGGAGCAGTATGAGAACCATTAATGACCGCTAATTGTTCATCAGGAAAGCTATCATCAATAGGCAGTGGGTCATCAAGAACATTCTCTAATCTAGACAAGTTGTCTGCAACGGGGTTCTCAGCTCCCTTTCTATCAATAATATGTAAATCAAATTCTTGGAGCAGGAGAACCCATCTAATGAGTCTAGGCTTAGCATCTTTCTTTTCCATAAGATATTTAATAGCAGCATGATCAGTGTGAATAGTAACTTTGGAATCAACAATATAAGGTCTAAACTTATCACATGCAAACACAATTGCTAAGAATTCTTTTTAGTAGTAGCATAATTTCTCTGGGCAGTATCAAGAGTCTTACTAGCATACTGGATAACATTCAATTTCTTATCAACTCTTTGCCCTAGAACAACACCTACAACATAATCACTAGCATCACACATAATTTCAAAAGGTAAATTCCAATGAGGTGGCTGAACAATAGGTGCAATGATCAAAGCTTTCTAAAGTATTTCAAATGCTTCTACACAATCATCATCAAAGACAAAAGGAATATCTTTTTGCAATAAATTGGTCAAAGGCCTAGAGATTTTAGAAAAGTCCTTACTGAACCTCCTATAAAAACCGACCTGACCAAGGAAACTTCTTATACCTTTTATGTCCTTGGGAAATGGCATCTTTTCAATAGCATCAACTTTGGCTTTATCAACTTCAATACCTCTCTCGGAATTCTTATGCCCCAAAACAATGCCTTCATTAACCATAAAGTGACACTTTTCCCAATTCAGGACAAGACTAGTGTCTTCGCATCTCTGCAAAACTCGATCAAGGTTGCTCAAGCAATCATCAAAAGAGGATCTAGAAACAGAGAAATCATCCATGAATACCTCACAAATCTTTTCACAAAAGTCAGAGAATATAGCCATCATACATCTTTGAAAGGTAGCAGATGCATTACATAAACCAAAATGCATACGTCTATAAGCAAAGGTACCGAAAGGGCAAGTAAAAGTAGTTTTTGATTGATGTGAGTAGCAAAAGATTCACAGAAAGAAGCTACTATCTCAGAGTCAAGTCCATATTTAGTGCTAAATCCACGAAAAGCATCGGTATCCATAAAAGATTTAACACAATCAAACTTAGGTGTCATACCTGACTCCTTACCATCGTTGGAACCCCAATGTTCAGAGTTACGTTTAATTCTTTCCAATAAGTCCCATTTGAATTCAATAGTCTTCAACATATAAGAACCAGCACAGGAAGTATCGAGCATGTTGCGATCATTGAGAGAAACCCGAGCAATATTTTTTTGAATAATCATTTCTCTGGAGAGCTCATGATTGGGGCATGAATATAACGTTGACTTAAGCCTCCCCCAAGCTTGAGCGATGCTTTCTCCTTTGCGAGGCCAGAAATTATATATGTAATTACAGTCACGATGAATAAGATGCATAGGATAGAACTTCTGGTGAAATTCCAACTTGAATCATTTATAATTCCAAGATCCTATATCATCACATAGCCTTTACCATGTCAATGCATCTCCCTTCAAAGATAAAGAGAAGACCTTCCTTTTGACCACATCATCGGGAATACCTGCAAGCTTAAATAATACACAAACTTCATCCACAAAGATAAGGTGTAAATCGGGATGCAATGTTCCATCTCCTGAAATGAATTAGCTAGCAGTTTCTCTATCATACCCGAAGGAATCTCAAAATAAATATTTTCAAAAAGTTCATTAGGTTGAGGAGAAACTCTTTCTTCTTTTGGTCGAGGTGAAGATACCCCGAATAAGCCCCTCAAAGGATTAGTTTCCATAGTGACAAGTAACAGAAAATTTCAGCACACTATATAAATGTTTCCTTACCAAGTTCCACTCACCAAAAGCGCTACGCTCCCCGGCAACGGCGCCAGAAAAGAGTCTTGATGACCCAAAAGTGTAGGAGATCTATCATAGTCCTTTCGATAAGTAAGAGTGTCGAACCCAACAAGGAGCAGAAGGAAATGATAAGCGGTTTTCAATAAGGTTTTCTCTGCAAGCACTGAAATTGTAGGTAACAAATAGTTTTGTGATAAGATAAATTTTTACGAGTAACAAGCAATGAAAGTAAATAAAGTGCAGCAAGGTGGCCCAATCCTTTTTGTAGCAAAGGATAAGCCTAGACAATTTCTTATAATGAGAAAGGAGCTCCCGAGGACACATGGGAATTATCGTCAAGCTAGTTTTCATCACGCTCATATGATTTGCGTTTGGTACTTTGATAATTTGATATGTGGGTGGACCGGTGCTTGGGTACTGTCCTTACTTGGACAAGCATCACACTTATGATTAACCCCTATTGCAAGCATCTGCAACTACAAAAGAAGTATTAAGGTAAACCTAACCACAACATTAGACATATGGATCCAAATCAGCCCCTAACGAAGCAACGCATAAACTAGGGTTTAAGCTTCTATCACTCTAGCAACCCATCATCTACTTATTACTTCCCAATGCCTTCCTCTAGGCCCAAATAATGGTGAAGTGTCATGAAGTCGACGTTCGCATAACACCACTAGAGGAAAGACAACATACATCTCATCAAAATATCAAACGAATACCAAATTCACATGACTACTAATAGCAAGACTTCACCCATGTCCTCAGGAACACGTGTAACTACTCACAAAGAATATTCATGTTCATAATCAGAGGAGTAATAATATGCATTAAGGATCTGAACATATGATCTTCCACCAAGTAAACCAATTAACATCAACTACAAGGAGTAATCAACACTACTAGCAACCCACATGTACCAATTTGTGGTTTTGATACAAGAATTGATACAAGAGATGAACTAGGGTTTTGAGAGGAGATGGTGCTGGTGAAGATGTTGATGGAGAATGACCCCTCCCGATGAGAGGATCATTGGTGATGACGATGGTGATGATTTCCCCATCCCGGAGGGAAGTTTCCCCGACAGAACAGCTCCGCTGGAGCCCTAGATTGGTTCTTCCAAGATTCCGCCTTGTGGCGGTGGAGTTTCGTCCCGTAAGCTTGCCCACGATTTTTTCCAGGGTAAAGGCCTTCATATAGCAGAAGATGGACACCAGAGGGCCACCAGGGGCCCCAGGAGACAAGGGGGCACCCAGTAAGGGTGGGCGCGCCCCCCACCCTCCTGGCCAGGGTGTGGGCCCCTGAGGTGTTTCTTCTGCTCAATAATTCTTATTAGTTCCAAAAATAAGTTTTGTGGAGTTTCAGGATTTTTGGAGAAGTGCAAAATAGGTTTCCAATATTTGCTTTTTCCAGCCAGAATTCCAGCTGCCGGCATTCCCCCTCTTCATGGTAAACCTTGTAAAATAAGAGAGATTAGCCATAAGTATTGAGATATAATGTGTAATAACAGCCCATAATGCGATAAATATTGATATAAAAGCATGATGCAAAATGGACGTATCAGCGGCTACGCCCGAAATACACAAGGGCAAAAGAAGAAGGAAGACAAGGATCTGGCTCGCTGATCTCTACTTTCTTGATGCGTTGCTGCAGGCCGCGGGAACTAGTTTCCACGACGAGCGGCGATGAGCTCTTTCGTGTCCTCAAGACGCTGCTTGAGAACATCCACGGATTCCTCCACCAGCCTTTTGCGCTCGTTGCAGAGCATGTCATTCTCGTCCATAAGTTTCTTGACGATGACGCCGTCCTCTTCAACAAGGCACTGTTCTCCTCCTCCTGGTCTGCACTTCGGACGATCTTCGCCCTCAGCAGGTCGCGCTCGGCCCGGAGCCTCTCATTGCCCTCCCTTAGTTGTCGGATGACGCCGGTAGCCTGTTCAAACGAGGCTTTCATGTCGTCCTGCAACCTCGCCGACCCGGAGATCTGACCCAGCTGGCTATGGACGATCGCATGCATGCACGTGTAACAGTCGTCGCCTGCCCGCGAGAAATTTTCCCAGGCCACCGCAGCGCGGCGGGACATCTCCGCTGCATTCACGGTGCGGCGGGACATCTCTGCTGCTTCCGCGGCGCGGCTGGACCAGTCTGCTGCATCGACGGTGCAGCAGGACCTCCATGCTGCTTCAGCGGTGTGGCGGGACCTCTATGCTGCTAGTCCCGTGCGGCGGGACATGTCGACTACTCTCGCAGCGAGGCGGGACATCTCTCGTGCTTCCGCTTCCATGCTCGCCTATCCCTGGTGGCAATCTCTCGACCCAGAACTCACGCTGGCCATGGCAAACGCAAGGGAAGGATGTTGAATGACTTGTTTGTTTTCGTGGATGAGGAGTTGAGGAGGAATGTGCAGTCATCTTGGCATACTAGTATTTATAACTGAGTATTAATACACTCCTAAGTGGGAAACCGTTTAGGTTGTGATCGATGTGAACAGGTTTGCAATTCAATATAGCGTGGAGTAATTTGGAATGTGACGAGACGCAAGCTCAAAATTTATTGATGATTATAGTTTTGAAGTGCGGCACTATTCCCGGATGGAGTAGTTCTTTTTCTACTCCCTTTCCGGTTTATAGGGCTTATCTCAAAATTTTAGTTTTTCCATTTTATAAGGCTCAATTTGGTTGTTCCCCATCACATGTTCAGATTCCAAGGTGCATTAAATCATTGCATGCAAGTATTAAGAGAAAATTGACCAATGCATGTACTTTTATGCATGCATGCATTGCAATTAATGCATTGATAAGCATAATTTTTGAGAAAAACAAGAGCATTAATTAGGTGCTTTTGGAAACTACAAAAAATATTCCACCACTCACCATCTTGGTTGGTGAGATTTTTGAATTAAGCCCTATAAACCGGAAAGGAGGGACTACTGTTGTGTACTACCTCCGTCCTGGTTTATAGGTCCCCTTTGCAGTTTGTGCCAAACTTTGACTAAAGATTTAACTACAAAAATGTTAATGCATGTCAAGAAAAATTATCTCACTAGATTCGTATTTGAACATAGTTTTCAAAAATATAATGTTTGGTGACATGCGGGAACATTTTGTTAGTTTAATCTATGGTCAAAATTTGGCACGAAATACAATGGGGACCAATAAACTTGGATGGAGGTAGTACGTGCAATAACTGGCACCGTCGTATACATATCTTACGGTTAATGGGGCGTTCGACAGGAATAGCCGCGTGGCGAGCTCTAGGCTAGTATTTTTTTCAGACGCATTAAACCTATCTGTCGGGACTTCTCGCACACACCATCGTGCCACCCACAAAAACTTGTACTCTGAGTTATTTACGTTATATAGGAAGAGAAGAGGTGCACGCACGCACTTGTCCTCTCACACACGCGTCTGTTTTTTCTTGAGGATGATGACCCCCGGCCTCTACATCTGGGAGTCACACATGCATCTATAGCTACGAATTGTAGTGTTCTCAACCATCCAATTGGCTCTATCATGGATGTACCTATATACTAAAACATATCTAGATACATCTATATTTTGAGAAATGGAAGGCATGTATTGTGGAACGGAGGGAGTGCTTGTCATCAAAATGGATAAAAAGGGACGTATCTAGAACTAAAATACGTCTACATACATCTCCTTTTATCCATTTTATGACAAGTAGTACTTCTTACCCAAAGGAACTTTATATCCAACAGACACAAAATATCCGTTCGACTATTGGAAATTACTGATATGATGTCGAAG
This sequence comes from Triticum dicoccoides, assembly GCF_002162155.2. Taxonomy (NCBI): domain Eukaryota; kingdom Viridiplantae; phylum Streptophyta; class Magnoliopsida; order Poales; family Poaceae; genus Triticum; species Triticum dicoccoides. Next base: position 495,768,191 of record NC_041393.1, on the reverse strand, counting down.
TAGTTGCTGCATCGCCACCAAAACCCACCATTTCTTAAGCTCAAGTAGACCGAGGTAATACCTATATTAGCATATTACTAAGATAAACAGAAGGCACTGTAGAAACATTTAGGACGTGAGCTTGTCAATCTAAATGTGGAGGGACACCAGCTTAGCCCCGGCCAGCAGCTTGGGTGGAACTGTGAAGAAGGTCAGCTCCTGCACGTCGACGTCACCGGGATCCTTGTTGCTTGTCACCTCCATTTCCACCTTGATGGCGTCAGTCGTGCCTTTGGGCTCCCCCGGCAGGTCGTTCGCCCATAGCTTGGCCACGTAGTGCGGCAGTGGGGATGCCACCGCTCTGATGCAGATGACCGACATGGTGATAGGCGCGCCGATGTCGAGCACGTAGCCGACCAAGAAAAACACGCGGTCGTCCTCCTCCATGAACAGCAAGAGCCGTGGCTCCGATAGTGGCACTTGTAGCTGGAGCACCTTGCCATACTAGATCCTGTGCATGGGCATGGGATGCACGATGCTGATGTGGTGGTAGAGCGCTAGCGGCGGGCCTTCGTAGCCGCAGACGGGCACGGGGCATTTGTAGGGCGCGAGCGGACACACGCTCTGGTGATCGGCGAGCTTGTGGTAAGTGACATAGAGCCCACAGCCTTCGTGCAGGCACTCCACCCTCACCGACAAAAGGACGGAGTCCACCGCGTGTTCCGCACGTCAAAGCCACCGCCGCACTCGCACTTCTGGCACTGCCGCTGGTTCCCGGGGCGCTCGATGCGGCAGTCCGCGCAGGCCAGGTGCCCTCCCTTGCACTGCAGAAATCAATCGAACAACACATCAATCAAGGAACCTGCACCTTGCTCAATCAGCCAAACGGACGAGGTGTATTCGAACCTCATATACTGGAGGCGTCAAGGGGCAGAGGCACAAGGGGCAGTGGAGCACGGTGAGGTCCATCGAGACCTTAGAGAGCTCCATCATCGGGTCCTGTTTGGTCTGCATGATCTCGCCCTCCTCATGCACAACCATCTCTCGACTTGGGCCGGGGCATTACAAAGCTTTACCGTCACATATTTTATACTACTTCAAGGTGCATTAAATCAACACATGCAAGTATCAAAAGGAGAGTCACGACATGCATGCATGCGTTGTAATTAATGCATCGGTAAATGCAAATTATTGAAATATATCGAGTGCAGTGCTTTGATGTGTCGCGTCAACTTGTACATCAATGAGAAGTTTGATTATCCTCTCCCTCATGGACTTAACTGCACCTACCTTTGGCTGTATGACAGGTTGGCCACACACCTGTCGGGCCCACCTGTCATACACGCAAAGGCAGGAGCGTCCCTCCCTCCCCCATGAGCGTGGTGGCTGGCAAGACTAGGAGAAGGTTTCGCTACACGCTCTCCCTCCCACACGCCGTGGACATGCAGCAGTTCGACTGGTGTCAGATGGCCAGAAGCATACTGTAGTACTCCTCCAGTGCAGTAGTACTCCATCATTGTTCGACTTCCCAAAGAGGCGAAGAGCCAAGCGCAGCCCGGACGCTCGTGTGGTAGTTTCATGTGTAGAGTAGTCTAGGATAGCGTGTACCGTGCGTGTAAGCTTAAAATCGTTGGGGTCGGCTCCATGCTATGTGGCCGTCTTAAAGTTTAAAAACATTTAAAATAGTCTTCTGGCGCTACCTGTAACCCTGGTGATTGTAGTTTACACGCTCATCTAGTCAAGACAGGAATATATATTTTAATTTGTTTTTTTAAAGGGGGGACTCCCCGACCTCTGCATTAGAACGATGCATACGGCCACATATATTTTAATTTGTGTTGGGTAAATGTTAGAGGTTGCAGCAAATATATTGCACACTTTGGGTCTTTCAGCCAAGGTTAGAGGCAAGCATGTGGGGCTAGTGCTATGATGTGTCGCGTCAACTCGTACAACAAGGAGAAGCTTGATTTTACTACTACACGCCTTCTCCCTCGCCCATGCGCGTGGTTGCTCGCAAACGAGGATATGCTTTTGCTTAGTAGTACTTCTACAACAAGCTATCCGTTCCGCTCGTGGTGAACGGACATGTAGCAGTGGATTCAACACTGTAGAAGCAGTAGTAGTAACATCATTGTTCGTCTTCTCGAAGAGGCGAAGAGTTAAGCGCAAACCGAACGTTGCAGTTGCGAACATTGGAGCACGCATATAGCCAGGCTCTTGCATGAGACAAAATTGCTATGTGAGCCCACTATTGTACTAGTACATACAACAACTTGCTAGTATAGCCTTGTAAACCAGAAATGAGTATTTGCCCTTCTAGAGATTTCAACAAGTGACTAGACTACACCGAGACAGAGTACATATGGAGCAAAATGAGTGAATCTGCACCGTAAATAAATACGTACTAGTTCTATCTTTTCCTCTCCGAGGTGCACAATATTGAGTATACTAACTAGTCTCTTATTGACATGCATTTACCTTTTTTGACACAGTACTGACGTAGGAGCTCATATACACGCGCATACACTCACCCCTATGAACGCACACATGCACGACACTATCATCTTGAAATTTACAAAGTCACCATAGGCACCTCGTCGTCGACGGGTCCATAGGTGCTTGAATGCCAAGGAGGGAGAGGGTTAGCGATTCCCGAGACATTGAACGGTCAATGATGCATCCTCAATTACATGCAGATGGAATTAATTGGATAAGTAGAATAGAGCCAGCACGATGTGAATGCAACAGAGTTTGGACTCTCATATAATAAAGGCGCCCCACCACTCCAATCCATCTACTCCCAAGTCTCTGCGCAACACTGCTCACTCCAATCCAAGACCAAGTGACCAGAAGCCACAAGCACCTATGGAGGCAATGGATGCAAGCGGCAGTCGGCTGTGCCAAATCATCCAAGGCGCCGGCCTGCGGCCCCACACCGTACAACATTTTCAGACAGTGCCAGCAACCGTCGGCATCGTAGCCCTCGCCAATGCCGGCTTTGCCTCTCGCATGGATGACATGATGGTCAACTCCATCCACAAGTTCACCACTGTCAAGAAGTGCGCGGACGACCTTGCCATACTGCTCCAGCCCGCGCGCCCAGGCTCCTCATTGCCTACCACCCTCATTGGCCTCCATGGTGACAAACTCTTTCAAGCCCTGGTGGCCCTGCAGGTGTTGGAGGTCGCGGTGAAGAATGTGCACCTCGAGGCCGCGCTCGCCGCGCAACGCCTCGCCATGCAAGAAACCGTCGACCTGCACATCCACGTCTATGAGGAAATCGTCTACATAGGCCACTACAAGGCAAGCGAGGACAGAAAGACGTTGGCCTTGTTCCAGCGGATGGAATCTTTGGACACCATTGTTCAGAAGCACGTCGACCTGGCCATGAAAGCCGCTGCTACTTAGGCGCCGTTCGGTGGGACGGCGCCCTGAGTCGAGGAGGTGGACATCGTCGATGGATGCATCTCTTCTTCTTGCCTCCTGTAACCAGCACTGCATCGTCTCGTGGCCTTAATGTTTTATTAGTATAGTACTCCCTTCGCTCCCAAATATAAGTCTTTCTAAAGATTCCAGCAAGTGACTACTACATACGGAGCAAAATGAGTGAATCTACACTCTAAACTATGTCTACATACATCTGTATGTTGTATTCCATTTGAAATAGTATCTAAAAAGGCTTATATTTAGGAACGGAGGGAGTATATGGCATTTTTATTCCAGTCGTAACGTTTTTACTGTGAGGTGGGGCCGCAGTTGAGCAAACTGACCCCGCCCACTGGGCATCGACCGAGTTTAGAATTAGAAGAGAGAAACGAGGGAGGAGAGCTATATGTAGCACGGACACTGTTCTTAGATGGGACTCGTGTTTATAGAATAGGAGTACTGAGCACTTGTGCCTCTTTTTTTTGAGGGAAAAATTAGTCATATGTCTAGTACCACTAGTTGGGTGCGTGCGACCTATAGCTATCATCACTTTAGGTCTTCTTTTCGAACCGCAGCTACACTTCACAGTACATATTTTTTCACGCATTTATCCTCCTATATGTACTCCTAGGCTATTTCCACGTGCTCCCATTTGCCGACATGTGGTACATGGAGCATCTGGGTCGTAGTGCATGCACGACTCGGAGCATATGCCGGGGAACTTTATATGTCAGACCTCACGAATTACATGCAAACCCTTGATACGTCCATTTTGCATCATGCTTTTATATCAATATTTATTGTATTATGGGATGTTATTACACTTTATATCTCAATACTTATGGCTATTCTCTCTTATTTTATAAGGTTACCATGAAGAGGGGGAATGCCGGCAGCTGGAATTCTGGCTGGAAAAGGAGCAAACATTGGAAACCTATTCTGCACAGCTCCAAAAGTCCTGAAACTCCACGAAACAACCTTTTGGAATTAATAAGAATTTCTAAGCGAAAGAAATAGGCCAGGGGGGCCCACACCCTGTCCAGGAGACAGGGGGCGCCCCCTATAGGGTGCGCCCCCTATCTCTTGGGCCCCCTGGTGGGCCTCCGGCATCCATCTTCTGCTATATTATCACTTTTACCCTGGAAAAAATCATGGGCAAGCTTACGGGACGAAACTCCGCCGCCACGAGGCGGAACCTTGTCGGAATCAATCTAGGGCTCTGGCGGAGCTGTTCTGCCGGGGACACTTCCCTTCGGGAGGGGGAAATCATCACCAACGTCATCACCAGCGATCCTCTCATCGGGAGGGGATCAATCTCCATCAACATCTTCACCAACAGCATCTCCTCTCAAAACCCTAGTTCATCTCTTGTATCCAATCTTGTATCAAAACCACAAATTGGTACCTGTGGGTTGCTAGTAGTGTTGATTACTCCTTGTAGGTGATACTAATTGGTTTACTTGGTGGAAGATCATATCTTCAGATCCTTTATGCATATTATTACTCCTCTGATTATGAACATGAATATGCTTTGTGAGTAGTTACGTTTGTTCCTGAGGACATGGGTGAAGTCTTGCTATTAGTAGTCATGTGAATTTGGTATTCGTTCGATATTTTGAGGAGATGTATGTTGTGTTTTCCTCTACTGGTGTTATGTGAACGTCGACTACATGACACTTCACCATTATTTGGGCCTAGAGGAAGGCATGGGGAAGTAGTAAGTAGATGATGGGTTTTTAGAGTGACAGAAGCTTAAACCCTAGTTTATGCGTGGCTTCATTAGGGGTTGATATGGATCCATATGTTTAATGCTGTGGTTAGGTTTACCTTAATACTTCTTTTGTAGTTGCGGATGCTTGCAATAGGGGTTAATCATAAGTGGGATGCTTGTCCAAGTTAGGGCAGTACCCAAGTACCGGTCCACCCACATATCAAATTATCAAAGTACCGAACGCGAATCATTTGAGCGTGATGAAAACTAGTTTGACGATAATTCCCAATGTGTCCTCGGGAGATCCTTTCTCATTATTAGAAATTGTCCAGGCTTATCCTTTGCTACATAAAGGATTGAGCCACCTTGCTGCACTTCATTTACTTTATTTACTTGTTGCTCGTTACTATTTATCTTATCACAAAACTATCTATCACCTACAATTTCAGTGCTTGCTGAGAAAACCTTGCTGAAAACCGCTTATCATTTCCTTCTGCTCCTCGTTGGGTTCGACACTCTTACTTATCGAAAGGACTACGATAGATCCCCTACACTTGTGGGTCATCAAGACTCTTTTCTGGCTCTGTTGCCGAGGAGTGTAGCGCTTTTGATGAGTGGAACTTGGTAAGGAAACATTTATATAGTGTGCTGAAGTTTTCTGTTACTTGTCACTATGGAAACTAATCCTTTGAGGGGCTTGTTTGGGGTATCTTCACCTCAACCTACTGAACTTGATGAAAATATTTACTTTGAGATTCCTTCGGGTATGATGGAACATTGAATCTCGATTTACACCTTATTTTTGTGGATGAAGTTTGTGGATTATTTAAGCTTGCAGGTATTCCCGATGATGTTGTCAAAAGAAAGGTGTTCCCTTTATCTTTGAAGGGAGATGCAATGACATGGTATAGGCTATGTGATGATACAAGATCTTCGAATTATAAGCGATTGAAGTTGGAATTTCACCAAAAGTTCTATCCTATGCATCTTGTTCATCGTGATCATAATTACATATATAATTTCTGGCCTCGCAAAGGAGAAAACATCGCTCAAGATTGGGGGAGGCTTAAGTCAATGTTATATTCATTCTACAATCATGAGCTCTCTCGGGAAATGATTATTCAGAATTTTTATGCTCGGCTTTCTCTTGATAATCGCAACCTGCTCGATACTTCCTGTGTTGGTTCTTATATGTTGAAGACTATTGATTTCAAATGGGACTTATTGGAAAGAATTAAACGCAACTCTGAAGATTGGGGTTCCGACGATGGTAAGGAGTCAGGTATGACACCTAAGTTCGATTGTGTTAAATATTTTATGGATACCGATGTTTTTCGTGGATTTAGCGCTAAGTATGGACTTGACTCTGAGATAGTAGCTACTTTTTGTGAATCTTTTGCTACTCCCTAAGGAGAAGTGGTTTAAATATAATCCTCCTATTGAAGTGAAAGTAGTTGCACCTATTACAGTCGAAGAAAAGACTATTACCTATAGTGATCCTATTGTTCCTACTGCTTATGTTGAAAAACCTCCTTTTCCTGTTAGGATAAAGGATCATGCTAAAGCTTCGACTGTTGTTCGTAAGAGTAATACTAGGACTTATACACCTCCGGAGCAAATTAATGTTGAACCTAGTATTGCTATGGTGAAAGATCTCTTGGATGAGGACTTAGATGGGCATGTTATTTCTTTCTTGGGTGAGACTGCTAATATTGCTAGACCTGATACTAAGACACGTAGACCTGTCGTAGGCACACCTGTTATTTCTGTTAAAATAGGAGATCATTGTTATCATGGCTTATGTGATATGGGTGCCAGTGCTAGTGCGATACCTTATGATCTTTATAAAGAAATTATGCACGACATTGCACCTGTTGAATTAGAAGACATTTATGTTACTATTAAGCTTGCTAATAGGGATACCATTAAACCTATCGGGAGTGTTAGAGATGTTGAAGTTTTGTGTGGGAAGGTTAAATACCCCGCTGATTTTCTTGTTCTGGCTTCCCCACAAGATTTGCCCCATTATTTTTGGTAGACCCTTCTTGAATACTGCCAGTGCCAAGATTAATTGTGAAAGGAATATTGTTACTATTGGCATAGATGGTATGTCTCATGAGTTTAATTTTGCTAAGTTTAGTAGACAACCTCATGAAAGGGAACCACCTAGTAAGGATGAGATTATTGGTCTTGCTTTCATTGCTATTCCTCCAACTGATCCTTTACAACCATATTTGCTAGACCATGAAAATGATATGTTTATGAAGGAAAGGGAAGAAATAGATGAAGTGTTCCTTAAACAGGAACCTATGCTGAAACATAACCTTCCCGTTGAAATTCTTGGGGATCCCCCTCCACCCAAGCGTGATACCGTGTTTGAACTCAAACCATTACCTGATAATATTAAGTATGCTTATCTTGATGAAAAATAAATATATCCTGTTATTATTAGTGCTAACCTTTCATAGAAAGAAGAAGAAAGATTATTGAAAACTCTGAAGAAGCACCGTGCAGCTATTGGATATACTCTGGACAATCTTAAGGGCATTAGTCCCACATTATGTCAACACGAGATTTCAGTGGAGAAAGATGCCAAACCAGTTAGAGATCCTCAAAGACGATTAAATCCCAAGATGAAGGAAGTGGTAAGAAAGGAGATACTAAAGCTCCTTGAGGAAGGTATTATTTATCCCGTTGCTGATAGTGAATGGGTAAGCCCTGTCCATTGTGTCCCTAAAAGGGGGGTATTACCGTCGTTCCTAATGATAAAGATGAATTGATCCCGCAAAGAATTATTACAGGTTATAGGATGGTAATTGATTTCCATAAGTTAAATAAAGCTACTAAGAAAGATCATTACCCTTTACCTTTTATTGATCAAATGCTAGAAAGGCTATCCAAACACACACATTTTTGCTTTCTAGATGGTTATTCTGGTTTCTCTCAGATACATGTGTCAGCGAAGGATCAATCTAAAACTACTTTTACTTGCCCTTTTGGTACTTTTGCTTATAGACGTACGCCTTTTGGTTTATGTAATGCACCTGCTACCTTTCAAAGATGCATGATGGCTATATTCTCTGATTTTTGTGAAAAGATTTGTGAGGTATTAATGGATGACTTCTCCGTCTATGGATCCTTCTTTGATGATTGTTTGAGCAACCTTGATCGAGTTTTGCAGAGATGCGAAGACACTAGTCTCGTCCTGAATTGGGAAAAGTGTCACTTTATGGTTAATGAAGGCATTGTCTTGGGGCACAAGATCTCCGAGAGAGGTATTGAAGTTGATAAAGCCAAAGTTGATGCTATTGAAAAGATGCCATGTCCCAAGGACATAAAAGGTATAACAAGTTTCCTTCGTCATGCCTGTTTTTATAGGAGTTTCATTAAGGACTTTTCTAAAATCTCTAGGCCTCTGACTAATTTATTGCAAAAAGATATCCCTTTTGTCTTTGATGATGATTGTGTTGAAGCTTTTGAAACACTTAAGAAAGCTTTGATCACTTCACCTATTGTTCAGCCACCTGATTGGAATTTACCTTTTGAAATTATGTGCGATGCTAGTGATTATGCTGTAGGTGCTGTTCTTGGGCAAAGAGTTGATAAGAAATTGAATGTTATCCAGTATGCTAGTAAGACTCTTGATACTGCCCAGAGAAATTATGCTACTACTGAAAAATAGTTCTTAGCAGTTGTGTTTGCATGTGATAAGTTTAGACCTTATATTGTTGATTCCAAAGTTACTATTCGCACTGATCATGCTGCTATTAAATATCTTATGGAAAAGAAAGATGCTAAGCCTCGACTTATTAGATGGGTTCTCTTGCTCCAAGAATTTGACCTGCATATTATTGATAGAAAAGGAGCTGAGAACCCTGTTGCAGATAACTTGTCTAGGTTAGAGAATGTTCTTGATGACCCACTGCCTATTAATGATAGCTTTCCTGATGAACAATTAGCGGCCGTCAATGCTTCTCGTATTGCTCCTTGGTATGCTGATTATGCTAACTACATTGTTGCTAAATTTATACCGCCTAGTTTCACATACTAGCAAAAGAAAAAGTTCTTTTATGATTTAAGACATTACTTCTGGGATGATCCACACCTTTATAAAGAAGGAGTAGATGGTGTTATTAGACGTTGTGTGCCGAAGCATGAACAGGAATAGATTCTACGTAAGTGTCACTCTGAATCTTATGGAGGACACCACGCTGGAGATAGAACTGCACACAAGGTACTACAATCTGGTTTTTATTGGCCTACTCTTTTCAAAGATGCTCGTAAGTTTGTCTTATCCTGTGATGAATGTCAAAGAATAGGTAACATTAGTAGACGTCAAGAAATGCCTATGAATTACTCTCTTGTTATTGAACCATTTGATGTTTGGGGCTTTGATTATATGGGACCTTTTCCTGCCTCTAATGGTTATACACATATTTTAGTTGCTCTTGATTACGTTACTAAGTGGGTAGAAGCTATTCCAACTAGTAGTGCTGATCATAACACTTCTATTAAAATGCTTAAAGAAGTTATTTTCCAAGGTTTGGAGTCCCTATATATCTTATGACTGATGGTGGTTCACATTTTATTCATGGTGCTTTCCGTAAGATGCTTGCTAAGTATGATGCCAATCATAGAATAGCATCTCCTTATCATCCGCAGTCTAGTGGTCAAGTAGAGTTGAGCAATAGAGAGCTTAAATTAATTTTGCAAAAGACTGTGAATAGATCTAGAAAGAATTGGTCCAAAAAACTTGATGATGTATTATGGGCCTATAGAACTGCATAGAAAAATCCTATGGGTATGTCTCCTTATAAGATGGTTTATGGAAAATCATGTCATTTACCTCTTGAACTTGAACATAAGGCATATTGGGCTATCAAAGAGCTCAATTATGACTTCAAACTTGCCGGTGAGAAGAGGTCATTTAACATTAGCTCAGTTGATGAATGGAGAAACCAAGCTTATGAGAATGCCAAGCTTTTCAAAGAAAAAGTCAAATGCTAGCATGATAAGAGGATACAAAAGCACGAGTCTAACTAGGAGATTATGTGTTATTATTCAACTCTCGTTTAAGATTTTTTGCAGGAAAACTTCTCTCAAAATGGGAAGGTCCCTACGTTATCGAGGATGTCTACCGTTCTGGTGCTATAAAAATCAACAACTTCGAGGGCACGAATCCGAGGGTGGTAAACAGTCGAAGAATTAAACACTATATTTCAGGTAATCATATCAATGTTGAAACTAATATTATTGAAACCGTAACACCTGAGGAATACATAAGGGACACATTCCAGAACATTTCAGAATACAAAAAGGTATAGGTATGTGGTACGGTAAGTAAACCGACTCCAAAACAACTCCAATGGCAATTTTTATCGGTTTTTGAATATTTAAGAATTTTAGGAAGAAAGAAGTAGTCCGAAAGGGACACGAGGCTCCCACGAGAGTGGAGGGCACCCCCCCTGTAGGGCGCGCCCCATGTCTCGTGAGCACCTCGTGTGCCTCCCGGACTCCGTTTTCTTGCACGTTACGTATTTTGGTCGGTAAAATTTCATTATATATACTCCCGAAGGTTTTGACCACCGTATCATGCAAATATCCCCTGTTTTCGTTTCGAGCTATTTCTGTTTCAGACCTAGAGCATCATGACGTCTCCAAGCGCTCCCAAGGACAAGTTTTTCGAGAGGGTTATCAACCCCTATCTCGCGGAGGTGCTGCAACACCCTCAAACCATTGAGATGCGTGAGGGGGTGCTACACATCCGCGATGTGGAGGGACCGAGGCGTACCAGAAGCGTGGAGACAAAGTTTGAAGCCATGGAGCAGGAAGCTTTCAAGTGTCAAGGATGGTGGAGCGTGGACTCAATGCCAACCAGATGATGATCACGGACTTCACCAACAATCACAATCTAGATTCTAAAGTCATTGGGGAGACCATCTTCAAGCTTCAAGAGAAAATCGAGCACCTCCAAGCCCAGATCTATGACCTGCAAAACCAGAACTATGAGTATGAATATAGATTCAAACGAATGAGTTTGGCTACAGATTTAAGGATCCCAGAGACTCGATCATCCTTTTATGATGGAGAACCTATGCCTTTTAATACGAACGACAAGCCTACATCATCAACAACTCCTACTACACCACCTCCAAGGACATAATCACATGGGTATGGGCACTCCCCTTGGCAACTGCCAAGCATGGGGGAGGTGCCCTGGTATCGTATCACCATCACACTCCTATCTTTACCACTTTATTTAGTTCGATCCTTTTAGTAGTATCTTGATCTAGTAGTTTTCATATCAAGTAGTTTTGAGTTTTGCATTGTGATCTCTTTATGTAATCAAGTCTGTGTGGTATCTATAATAAAGTTTAGTGTTGAGTCAAGGGCTTTGCTATGTGCTATGATCTTGAGAAAGTAGAAATAATAAAAGAGTTCATATTGATCTTATGGATAGTGATAACTTCGCACATAGAAAGTATGAGGCATAAAAATTGTTGAGAGTAGATGAATGTAGCCTTGGTCATCGTTGCAATTAATAGGAAGTGGTAAAGAAAGAGGGGTTCACATATAGATATATTATCTTGGACATCTTTTATGATTGTGAAGCACTCATTACGTATGACATGCTAAAAGAGTTGATGTTGGACAAGGAAGAGAACGTAATGGTTTATGTTTTCCGACATCTCAGTTAAAGTATATTGTCATTGACCTTACAAACATGTTGAGCTTGCCTTTCCCCCTCATGCTAGCCAAATTCCTCGCACCAAGTAGAAATACTACTTGTGCTTCCAAATATCCTTAAACCCAGTTTTGCCATGAGCGTCCACCATACCTACCTATGGATTGAGTAAGATCCATCAAGTAAGTTGTCATCGATGCAAGCAATAAAAATTGCTCACTAAATATGTATGACTTATTAGTGCAGAGAAAATAAGCTTTGTACGAACTTGTTGTGGAAGTAATAAAAGCGACGGACTACATAATAAAGTTCCACATACAAGGGGCAATATAAAGTGATGTTCTTTTGCATTAAGATTTTATGCATCAACCCTAAACACGCATGACAACCTCTGCTTCCCTCTGCGAAGGGCCTATCTATTACTTTATGGTTTTACTTTATGCTTGAGTCAAGGTGATCCTCACCTTTCCCTTTTTACTTTATCCTTTGGCAAGCTCCTCGTGTTTGAAAGATCATGATATATATCCAATTGGATGTAAGTTAGCATGGGCTATTATTGTTGACATCACCTAAAGGTGAATACGTTGGGAGGCAACACAATAAGCCCCTATCTTTCTCAGTGTCTGGCTGAAACTCTATAACCACAAGTACTGAGTGAGTGTTATCAATTGTAGGAGACTACGAGATAGTTGAGTATGTGAGCTTGCTGAAAAGCTCTATTATTGACTCTTTCTGATTTGACGATAAATTAGAATTGCTTCAATGACTGAGATTATAGTTTATTTGTTCCCAATGAAGTTTTTGAACCATACTTGACATTGTGAATTGCTTGTTACTTGAGCATAGGAAATCATATGACAAAATCTATATATGTTGCTGTTATTAGAATGATCATGATGCCCTCATGTCTGTATTTTATTTTTATCGACACCTCTATCTCTAAACATGTGGACATTTTTTTCGATTTCGGCTTCCGCTTGAGGACAAGCGAGGTCTAAGCTTGGGGGAGTTGATACGTCCATTTTGCAGCATGCTTTTATATCAATATTTATTGTATTATGGGCTGTTATTACACTTTATATCTCAATACTTATGGCTATTCTCTCTTATTTTACAAGGTTTACCATGCAGAGGGGGAATGCCGGCAGCTGGAATTCTAGCTGGAAAAGGAGCAAACGTTGGAAACCTATTCCGCACAGCTCCAAAAGTCCTGAAACTCCACGAAACAACTTTTTGGAATTAATAAGAAATTCTGAGCGAAAGAAATAGGCCAGGGGGCCCACAACCTGTCCAGGAGACAGGGGGAGCCCCCCTATAGGGCGCGCCCCCTATCTCCTGGGCCCCCTGGTGGGCCTCCGACGTCCATCTTCTGCTATATCATCACTTTTACCCTGGAAAAAATCCTGGGCAAGCTTACGGGACGAAACTCCGCCGCCACGAGGCGGAACCTTGGCGGAATCAATCTAGGGCTCTGGCGGAGCTGTTCTGCCGGGGACATTTCCCTCCGGGAGGGGGAAATCATCACCAACGTCATCACCAACGATCCTCTCATCGGGATGGGGTCAATCTCCATCAAAATATTCACCAGCACCATCTCCTCTCGAAACCTTAGTTCATATCTTGTATCCAATCTTGTATCAAAACCACAAATTGGTACCTGTGGGTTGCTAGTAGTGTTGATTACTCCTTGTAGTTGATACTAATTGGTTTACTTGGTGGAAGATCATATGTTCAGATCCTTATGCATATTATTACTCCTCTGATTATGAACATGAATATTCTTTGTGAGTAGTTACGTTTGTTCCTGAGGACATGGGTGAAGTCTTGCTATTAGTAGTCATGTGAATTTGGTATTCTTTCGGTATTTTGATGAGATGTATGTTGTATTTTCCTCTAGTGGTGTTATGTGAACGTCGACTACATGGCACTTCACCATTATTTGGGCCTAGAGGAACGCATGGGGAAGTAATAAGTAGATGATGGGTTGCTAGAGTGACAGAAGCTTAAACCCTAGTTTATGCATTGCTTCGTTAGGGCTTGATATGGACCCATATGTTAATGCTGAGGTTAGGTTTACCTTAATACTTCTTTTGTAGTTGCGGATGCTTGCAATAGGGGTTAATCATAAGTGGGATGCTTGTCCAAGTTAGGGCAGTACCCAAGTACCGGTCCACCCACATATCAAATTATCAAAGTACCGAATGCGAATCATTTGAGCATGATGAAAACTAGCTTGACGATAATTCCCAATGTGTCCTCGGGAGCTCCTTTCTCATTATTAGAAATTGTCCAGGCTTATCCTTTGCTACACAAAGGATTGGGCCACCTTTCTGCACTTCATTTACTTTATTTACTTGTTGCTCATTACTATTTATCTTATCACAAAACTATCTATCACCTACAATTTTAGTGCTTGCTGAGAAAACCTTGCTGAAAACCGCTTATCATTTCCTTCTGCTCCTCGTTGGGTTCGACACTCTTACTTATCGAAAGGACTACGATAGATCCCCTACACTTGTGCGTCATCAACCCTCAACTGAAGAATAAATAAATGAATGAATTACTACATGAAACCGGATTATTTTTGTAGAAACCGAAGCACGTTCATTAAATTTTGGACATAACATGTTTATAAAAATGACCGGACCTAAACCAGTCTAAGGGCCTCTTTGATTTTTCCCGCAAAAAAGGGCCTCTTTGATTCGCAGGATACTGAAAACACAGGAATGGGGAAAGTATGATGGCGATGAACCGAGACGAGGAGAACTCTAACTCAGTTAGAGGTTAGAGTTAGATTCTAATCCTGAACTAACTCTAAACCAAAGAGGTGTATGGATGGCAGGGTTAGATTGACAATAAATGCTCTTTCTCAATCATTTGACTACTTTGGACCCTATTTCCTACAAGATTTGGTGTGGCCGGCTCTTCTGTGGCCTCGTCCCGCTCACAATTGACATAAACGAACAATCTATACAAATCAAGCATGCAAAACATGATAATTTTTACTTTGTCCATACAAATGAGATATCCCGCTTAAACATACAAGTCGTCAATCAAGCTTCACAAAATAAAAAAACACTTCATGAAACAAAGCATGAGCTAACTCATCACGGAAGTCATTCACGATAGGGAGGGAGCCTGGAGCCCCTCACGCACCGAGGGAGGAGCTCGCCATCGTTGCTCTGCAGGAAGGCTCTATAGAGCCCAAGCCCCGGGAACCCCTCCGGCGCCAGCCCTTGCGAGTTGAGGTCGACACCGGCATGGGTAGCAGGGCTGCTTGCCACTGACTGGGAACTTAATCTTTGGGCCTCTAGAATAATGCAAGCCTATAACTAAAATACCTAGAAAGGTGAACTGAATCTTTGGGCCTCAAGAAATAATGCAAGCCTGAAACTGAAATACCTAGAAAGGTGAACTGAATATTTGGGCCTCTAGAAACAATGCAAGCCTGAAATTGAAATACCTAGAAAGGTGAACTGAATCTTTGGGCCTCTAGAAAGATTTATTACCTCCTCAAGTAGCATCAAACAATTCCATGCGTGCACCACAAATCTATACCAAGTTTGATCAGGATCTACTTTTCCAAATCAGAATTAGCGCTAGAGCAAGCAAGATCAATGATACGACCGTGAGACAGAGAAGGAATGAACAAACTCACCCCTCTCGCGACCTCCCTGGTAGATGCGCCGCCGCCGTGCACGATAGAGGGAGAAAAATGACTGGTGAAGGGGGAGCGGGGCGACCTTCGAAGGCCGGAGGGAGAGGGCGGCCGGAGTAGCGCGGCGGAGGCCGGAAGGAGAGGGCGGCCAGAGGAGAGAGAGGGTGAGCGGCGCTTGGGCGGGCGGCCCTAGGGGAATAGAGAGGAGTCGTGTGATAGGGGGGGGAGTGATCTGGTGCGGGCAGGGGAGATTTTTTAGTTCTCTTTTAGTGGGCCCGAGGATAACTAACCCAATTAGAACCTCTCCACTGGGCTAGTTTTTTTAGCTGGGTTAGAGCAAACTAGCTCAAACTAAACCCTCTTGTTTCGATAATTTGAGGCTATTTCAACCCAAACTAGCTCTAACTCAGGGATCCAAACAAAGAGGAGTGTTACTGTACATGCTACAGTGTGGACCATTGCACATTGTCTTTTATGGCCATATCACCACATTGTTTTCTACTGCTGGTTGACTGGGCTACCGTGGTTTGCACTGCTGGTTCAATGGGCTGTCGTGGTTCGCACTGCTGGTTCACTGGGCTACCGTGGTTCGCTCTCCTCCGACCTGAGTAGTAGTAGTACTAGTATATACCGCATCATTCTTTGCTCCTTCTTACTACTCCTACATGTGGGAGAGCCAGCATCCGGGTCGACGTGTCATGCACCTGATTAGAGCGCGGAATGGAAGGGGGGCATCACCCCAGTCGGAGCGCCAGTAATTCATGACTATAGTGAGTGGTCATATCACAAGTCTTTCTAGCAGTAACGCGCCGTCAAATCGCACAGCCCGGCCTTTCCAGCAGTATGTTTGAGAATCCACCACTCCCTCACCCTCCTCGCCTCTTTGTCAAACCGCCTACCCAAAAACTGCCGCGTGTACTGCCCGAGAAAAGCCCCGCCCTCAACTTTTAACTACGCGAAAATAGTTCGAGCTTGTTCGTTCTATATAAATACAATACTTACTGTATGTTTATTCACCCGTGGGGTTGTTCAATGAATGGAGGGGCAAGGAGAACAAGTGAATAATACTGTAGTACTACTAGTAGTAAGTAGGAGTCGTACAGTAGACACCTTAAATAGAGAGTTTCTTTTCTTTAATGCCACGTACACAAATTGAAATGCTTCTTGTGGAGAGAAGAAATATAATCACTCCACTATATATGTACGTAGGGGCCTGAGCGCTTGCTTTACTAGGGTTGCTCTCTTCATTCTCTCATCCTCTCCAGATATAAACAAGATAGCTGTAGCGACATTTTCTCTCTACTCACCGCTGGTCACAGATCCGGCCAGATCCCTTCGGCCAGTGTGTGTAGAGGACTAAAAGGTGCATCGTTCACGCGGTCATTGCCACCGAGGGAGGAAACCCACAGCTGCCAGAGGGGCCCGATCCTATGCCCATGTCGTTCTCTTCGACATAGCGCCGGCTCGGGAGGACCTCCGACCCTTCTTCCTCCCTACCGTATTGTCCACAGATCCGACCTGCCACCGCCGACATCCCGGCGACCCTCAGGTATAAGTTCTTCGAAAGAGGCCTTGCTCTACTGCCCCAGCTCCCCACGTGTCTGCATGTGCATCTTTTTCCACTCCCATCAGCTCTTCCAAAGCCACCTAAATTTTTAGTATTATTAGAAGTAAAGCTAATTCATGCATTTGAATCTAGGGCTTTGTTCAAACAACGAAGAAAGGGGGGAAAGTTGTAGCATGAATCTAGGACTTGATTCAAAGAGGAAATAATATGGTGAAAGTAGTAGAGACCGGATACCGAACCGGTCTCTTGGTTGAAAAGGGAAATAATGGGAAAACACAGTACAAACTGGATAAGGAACAGATCTATTATTGGTTGAAAAAAGGATAGGAAGTGGCGGCTGGTGGACAAGTTAACATAGTATGTCCAGGATTAGATTTGCTGCCATCACATAGTAAAAGGTCTCTAGGATTAGATTTGCTGCCCTCACATAGTAAAAGGTCTGAGGATTAGGATTGCTGCCCTCATATAGTAAAAGGTCTCCAAGATTAGATTTGCTGCCCTCACATAGTAAAAGGTCTCCAGGATTAGATTTTCTGCCCTCACGTAGTAAAAGGTCTCCAGGATTAGATTTGCTGCCCTCACATAGTACAAGGTCTCTAGGATTAGGTTTGCTGCCCTCACATAGCATGAACAAACTCGACATCACCACTTTATGCCTCCTTGTAGGTACATTATGCAGATGCGTCCACTGTCGCATGTCCTTGTACCAACCTTTTGCTGTTGTTAATGTAAGGGCGCATGTAAAATGAAGCGATCACATCGTTACCTTAGCGACATGTCTAACTAGTGTTATTGTTAATCTAATGCCTCCAGTGATAAGATGCAATTAAACTGTGTTACAAATGGCACTCATGTTGTTTTCCCCAGTATGATAAGTAAGTTGCTCCTTTACGCTGCTGAGTGTCCTGGTGTCCCCATGGTCCCATGCCCTTAAACCAACTCTTTAGCTACTGTTGATTTACTGTGTCTGGTAAACAAGCAATGCCACCATTAAAGTAATCCCATATTTGAGGAATCTCATTGTTGATCGTTATGCTTCTGGTGACATGAAGCATTGCTGACGTTTAAAAATTTCTACTGTCCTTGCGTGATTGCCATGAACATAATTAAGATGCTTCTTTTCATTTTGTATATGTTTCATATATTCTTATTGACCAACAACTGTTTACTTTCTTTCTTTTGTGCAGATAGGGATATCCATTTCACCTTGTTGCTATTGTGACCTTTTGGTGAACTGCACAAACCACTTTATTTTGGAATGAGTGTCTTGTGTAGTTCAACTAAAATGTCACATGGGCAACATCTCTCAACTTTGGTGGAACTGCACAAAATGGTGATTGGAGTTTCCAAAATCTCCATCAAGTTCTGCTGGTAATCTCGTGCAACATTTTATTAGCCTTTGCAAGATGGAGCCGTCACTGTCACCACAATGGCACTTTATTTTAGTGGAACTGCACAAAAGGATAAGAAAATTATAGTTGCACCTTACATGAGCCGGACAGCCAACCTTAATGTTCCTCAATTTTAGTGCAACTACTAAAGAAGAACCTGCCAGCTCATGAGAGCAAGTACTTCTTGCTAGCTGAATGATGCAATCTTTGCTTCATTTCAGGTGAACTGTACAAAAAGGCGCATGCATTGAATCATGAAACTCCAGGCAGACCTCATCCTAGTGGAGCTACAGGTTGAGTTCAAGGAGACCACTATTAAAGAGAAATCATGCTCTCCTGTCTCCTTGTTTGTGCTGTGCAAACAGGAGTACTCAACTACAGATGTTGTGACGGTCAAGAGCATTCGCCAAGTTCTTCGATTGTATGACATGGCTAGCCAAGATGGATTTAATCCCGATATTCACTTTATCAAAAGGCTCTAATGGGTTGGTTCCGAATCTTGCAAGCTGGGAATCAATGAGATGTGTAGGCATCTTTGTTGTACTTATTATTTGAATCTTATTTGTTGGTTCTGAATCTTGCAAGCTGGGAATCAATGAGATGTGTAGGCATCTTTGTTGTACTTATTATTTGGATCTTATTTGTTGGTTCTGAATCTTGCAAGCCGGGAATCAATGAGATGTGTAGGCATCTTTGTTGTACTTATTATTTGGATCTTATTTGTTGGTTCTGAATCTTGCAAGCTGGGAAACACGACATGATGATGCAGAGGACAACAACCATAACAAACAGTTCAAACTTGGTAGTATTATCTTTGTGAAAGTGCGACAAATGTGCTGATCATGTGCGTCCTGAGAATAATAATTCTAATTGTTGTGCATGTTGATCATGTGGCACTGATAGAATGAGCCAATGCATTGCTTGTTTTAAGTATAAATTTCTATTAAAGCTAATTAAATTTAAGTAAAGTGACCACTAACTCCTATTATTACAGTACCAATATAGACCCCCTCGTGAACCGATGTGTGTCCGAAGTAGGTTTCTTAATGGAGGCGTTTGAATGCGCCGAGGGTGCATCTTCTGCCGGGCATGCAGCAGAAGAGGGAGGGGTAGTAACTGTTGTCGCTTGTACACACTCACCTTACTGTTGAATCCAGTTCCCCAAGAGCTGAAAAACAAACTGCCACCGCTTCCTACACACTCGTTCACTCGAAGAGACTCCAATGGCGATCTGAGGGGTGAGCCTGCTGGATATGGACTTCAACAAGGAGTTCCCCTTTGAGTTCGCCGTTCAGTCCTATGGCTGCACCAAGTTGAATGTGATGTACACCAACGATACAGACTCGGTAAAGCTCTGCCTCGCCTCAGTCCTATGGCTGCACCAGGTTTTGGAGCATTCGCCCGTTTCATCGGCAGCGCCGACTGCACCTTCGCTACGATGCAGAGAAGGAAGAACGCGACGATTCGGCCATCTGGTGCAACAAGCTTGTTGACATCCAGAAGCAATACAAGAACATCAGCAACGGGCAGGAGAAGGACTCCGTGATTGACCTTGCTGAGAACATCATCGACCCCTGATATGCCAACATGAAAGAAGACAATGATACCAAGGACCTAAACACGTGGGAGGTACCTCTAAATCTAGCCTACATAATCTATGCGGCCAAGGACGCATACGCATGCTACGACATGTACAGGCAGATCTTGGAGATGAGGGCGTGTCTGCTTCCCGTAACCGACGAGTACACGGTCAGCCGCAGCGTCATGATCAAGCATGCTAGGAAGGTCTAGATGTTGTACTTTATCTGTTTATAAGCACCTTTATCATCTGAGTGTTTCATGCATTAGCCTATGTGTCGTAATTATCTGTTTTGTCCGAAATATTTCTTTTAAGAACCCATTAACCTGATTGCTTTTTAGTGGCTATTTTCTTATCTATGTAACTAGTTCACTTGTCCGTTAAAAAAACTAGTTCACTCGGCTGCCGTGGTTTGAATCTCCTTCCTCCCAACATATTCCCCTCCTCAGGTGGACCTAGTAGGTCTCTGAATTTTCTCCCACTTTCTTTTTCGATGTAAACTGAGTTTTCTCCTAGTACTTTTCCCTAGAAACAACTCAACTGTCCCACGTCTTGCCTAAAAAATAATAATACCCCACGTACTATTAACTCATCAAATTTAAATGATATTTTATTTCGTAAGTTGAAATTTCTTACAAAATAATAATAATAATAATTGTTTATATATAACTTGGCAAGTTAACTCCTAGTGATTGCGTACATAAGCTTGCAAAGATTTGACTGACCAATGCAGTAATAGATGTGCAATCATGTGTTTATGTTTTTATAACATTTCTCCGTCTAGCCCAACATGATATTTTCACCCAGCCCAGCAAGTCCGCAGATTTCGAGAAAAATGCAAACGGGATTTAAACGGGCTGCGTAGATGCTACATCATTTATTCACCCAACCCACCAAATGGACTAAAAAACAAATGGACTACCTGACATGTGGGCCAGTAGGTCGAAGCCTAAGAAGGCATTGGATTTACATCCAACGGTCGGCATTCTTCTTCAATCTCTCGTCTTCTTCCCCCAGCGCTGCCGGAACCGCCTGCTCCAGCCTTCGGCATCCAGCGGCGTTGTTTTGCGCTACTTAGAGAAACGCTACCCCACCGACGGCCAAGCCATCCCTCCACTCCACACCTCCTGTTATTCTCTACCGAGTGGAGGCCCACCCTACAACCGAACCAGTCAAGTTTCCCACTCCTCTCCGTCTGCGAATCCACTGCCGCGTCTTCCCCATCTCCGGGTCATTCCAGTCTTGGGCCTCACCGTTGTCCACTGCCTTGGTGCGCTCTGCGCGGCGTGGTCAACATACGAGAGTCATCGGAAGAGGACTGTACGTGGAGAGCTTGATGGCTGGGACCCACGAGGTCCATGGTCGCACGCAAGGAAAGTTCCTCCTTATTACGCACTGTACGTGGATTGTATGTGGGAAGGGCTTCTTTATTTCACGAAAACAAATGTTCCCCCCGTTGACAGGTCAGACCCACCAGCTATATCTTTGCACGCAAGGAAGTGCCTCCTTATTACGCACAAAAAAATGAAAACCCCCTGCTAGCTAGGACCCACCATAGTGGGTGGCTGACTTGTGGGCCTACTAAGTTGACGAGGACGGAGGGCTTTGTCAACATAGTCAATATGAACGATTCTAGCTCCAGTGACCGTACAATGTCCATCCAATGGCCATAGTGCTTCTTAAGCCTCTAGTCTTCTTGCTCCAGCTGCACAAAGCAGCGCCGGTCGTGCCGCGTGCTCCTGCCTCTCGTGGCCGGCTGTGATGCCGCAGAGGCCTCACCGCCCCTACTACTCCCACCACTGGCCCAGGGCATCCCTCTACTCACCCACACCCCCTGTTATTCTGTGGCGACGCTAGCGTCACGCCGCAGCCGAACCAGTGAACCCTCGTACTCCTCTCCGCGTGGGCATCCACTGCCGCGTCGTCCCCTTCCTAGGCCTCGCTGTTGTCCACCACCTTGGTGCTCTCGGCACGGCGTGGTCAATGTGGTCAACGACCGACTTCCATCGGAAGAGTACTGTACGTGGAGAGGCTGACAGCTGGGTCCACGAACGCAGCTGGGTCCACGGCCACAACCCAGTTTTTTTGTGATTTGCCAAGTAAGTCGCTTTGTCAGGCCTGTTGGGCTGCAAATCTTTCAAGACGAGGAGAGCTTCATTCGGCTGGCTGAGAAAATGGCCTATCAGTAACGAGAAATGGGTTGTACATTTTAAAAACACATCAAAACAGCAATTAGTTTCAAATATCTTTTTTTCATTTCGAGATTTTAAATTGCATTTATTTTTATGCGTGGACATTTTTTGGATTTTATATTGATATACATTTATTTTTAAAATTGTTTTGAATGTGACTCGAAATTTCGGGATTAAAAACAGTTCGGACCGCACCGAAATATGCAAAATTTCGTATAATTTTTTAACTGTGGCCACAATATAGGCTGTAATGCTATCAAAAAGAATATGGGCTCCAAAAAAAACCTTAAGAATTAGCAAATGGGCTGTAAATTATTAGAAATAATGGCAGATGGGCTATATGTTGTTTTCCACAGATTTGATCGGGGTCCACGGGGTCGTTCTATTCATCCAGCCCTCCACGGGGTCCTGTTCATCCAGCCCCAACCGGCTCGATCGATTAGGGTCCTGTTCATCCAGAGGCAACGCCACCGCTCTCTATTCATCCACCGCCCCGCAACACTCACTGTTCATCCCAGAGGCAACATTGATCGGCTTCAGTTAGCAGTAGTAGCGAAGGAATCGCTCAATCGGGTTCAGTTAATAGCCATCGATCGATCGCTCAGGTTCAGTAACACGTAGCCTGCAGCGCAATCGCTCGGGTTCAGTAAGAGCCCAACGCCTCGCTCGGGTTCAGTTAGAGTCAACGCCTCGCACACACACGCGTACGTGTACGAGAGAAACACGCATCGCTCGGCCCTTGACCACCCACCGTAACCGGGAAACCCCGAAATTTTCCTCGCCCTCGCTTCTACCACGGTTTTTTTAGTCATGGACGGCCCAAAGAATGTCATGCAGCTGTGTCTCCGGCCTGCTCAGGACGAAAAGCCCATTTTATGTCATGATTTTTTGTCATAGAAGTAGGAGCCCACCACATCTATGATGATACTGGGTTTTTTCACAATTATCGTCATAGAAGTGTCATATGTATGACAGAAAAATGTTTCGTTCGGCCCAAAATGTCACGGATGTGTCTTTTTTTGTAGTGGTGGTGGAGGGGTATATATAGCCTCCACACAAAATCTAACCGTTACACATAGATTCCCAAACTCGGTGAGACCGAATAGTGAAACTCGGTCAGACCGATTCAGTTCAAAATGTGAACGTTAGGCTTTTCGGTGGGACCGACATGATCAACTCGGTGGGACTGATGTGTTAGGGTTAGGGCATAACTTGATCTCGGTGAGACCGGTCACACAAACTTGGTGGGACCGATTTCAGTAATAGGCAAACAGAGAGTTGGTCAGGCAAACTCGGTGGGACCGATCGCTCATTTCGGTGAGACTGAAACATTACAAAAAGGAAATAGAGGGTTTGCATTGCGAACTTGGTGGGACCGATCACTCATTTTGGTTAGACCGAAACATTACGAAGGGAAATAGAGAGTTTGCAATCCCATCTCGGTGAGACCGAGATCCCTATCGGTGAGACCGAAGTGATTACGGTTTATGGCAGTGGCTATGTCATATGAACTCGGTGGCGCCGGATAGATCAAATCGGTGGAGCCGAGTTTGACTTTAGGTTTAGGACATATGTGGATATGATAAAGTGGTTGCGGGTTTTTGGAGCATATCACTAAGCATTTTGTGAAAGTAAGCCATTAAGCAACACCTCATCCCCTTTTAATAGTATTGGCTTTCCTATGGACTCAATGTGATCTTGGATCGCTTAAATGAAAATGTAGAATCTCAAGCTTTTTGCCAATATGTGTCCTTACCATTTTGAGGGGTCCACATCTCTAGTCCATGTCATACCAATCATTGAACTTTCTGAAATAGTCATCTTGAAAGAGTATTAGTTCAATGAGGTATATGTTGTTAGGAATTACCAAAAACGCCCAGGGATTAGTTGCACTTTCAATCTTCCCCTTTTTGGTAATTCATGAAAACATATAGAGCAAAGCTTCGACAAAAGATAACAAGAATGATATAGATCATCGCTTTGAGAAGTATGGGATAAGCAAGAGCTCCCCCTAAATTTGTGCATTATTTAAAATTTGCTTTTGAGTCCAAATGCACAATCAATTAGGATCACATGTTACTCTTCCATGTCACATACATCTTGGTGGAGCGCTCGAAATGATAGAATATGGAACATGCACTCATCACCAAGGCAAAGTGTGAATGATCATACATAAGAGATAGAGAATATCATCATCCAAGCACAAACATTAAGTATGATATGATCAAACACATGACCAAACAAGTATCTCACACACATGACCATAAAGTATAATCCAAGCAAGCAAGCAAATAAATAACAAAAGAGCCAAAAAGAAGCAAAGCTATCTCTCTCTCTCTCGAAGCCTATGGTCTATACACTTTCTCCCCCTTTGGCAACAAGTTACCAAAAAGCTTGAAAATGCATAGTGCGATGCGGCTCTCTAAGCTTGATCTTTGGGAGGCGGCGTTGAGAGGACTCCAAGGACGAATGCATCTATTGAAGTTGTTGGAGCTGGTGGAGTTGCAACCAGAGGGGTAACTGAAGCTGTGGCTGCAGGTGCTGACGCAGTAGCTCTTGTGTTTGTCACAGACACTGCTGCAGATCTCTGTGTCCTAGGCACTCTCTGAAAAGCATCTGTGGTAGCTTTCCTTTCCTCTCTTCAGCTTCTTCCTGGAGCTGCTCAACAGCTGTTTGCATTTCTGTCACCTTCAAGTCAAGATCATAGAACTTTGTTTCAATGATCCTCTCCAGGCTCTCTTGATTCTGAGTCAGGGTGGCCAATCCTTTCTCAATCCTCAAAGTGGATTGAATAAGATATCCAAGTTGATCTTGCTTTGACTTGAGGAAAACTTGTGAAGCCTCTTCAACACTTGGCATCTTGGTTGCCTTCTCAGCTTTTGCTTTCTCCCTCTGCTCTTGAGCCTCTACCGATGTGGGATCTTCAGCATTCATGACAACTGTGTTGTCCTCAAAGTCAGGCCTCAAGGGAAGGTGTTCTTTATCCAACAAGTATGTGCTTGTGCCCATCTTGGAGTTGATGAGCATCTGGATGTGTGGAGCATACCCACATGATCTGTTTTGGTTAGCAGTTGTTCTCTTGATTGTCTCCACAATCAAACTCATCACTTTAAAATTCTTCGGCAAATCAAATAGCTGAAGCAAGTTGATGGAGTGGCCTCTGATCATCTTGTGATCTCCTAATTTGGGCAACAAGGTGTGCCTCAAAATGGTGTTCATGGTGGCTAGTCCTGACATCAGATAGTATACTGAGCCTAGCTTATGTGTCTCCAAGGCCTTGTGAGGTATCTCCTTGTACATGTTGGCCATGGAGTTGTGATCTTTCTTGCGCTTAGCATAGACATCAATATCTTTCTCAGCTTCTTCAGGGGCATTAATGAGCTTGGCCTATTCAGCAATAGAAGACTGGTACCTAGTACCTTCAGACATCCAAACAATCTCGCCATCTGGGTAGAAGTGAGTTGTTGAATAGAATTGCATGATAAGCTCATCATTCCACTTGGTCAATTTCTGACCCACAATGGTGTCAACTCCATTGAGTCTGAATCTCTCATGCACTCCAGGAAAATGATCTTCATTGGCATCAATATATTTCCAGTCCACCCACTTCATGTCACACACACAATGGGCTTCTTATCTAAGAGCATAGTCTCATAGAAGTCTTGTTGTTCCTTAGTGTGAAATTTGTAGTCCACATCGGTTATTCTCCTCACAGCATAAGGATCTGATTGTATCCACAATATGAGACGTGCATCCTTTCTTTCCTTCATATTTTCATCCACTAGATGATTGTCATCATGATCAGGTATCTTTGGCTTCAACTTTCTGAGCACTTGGGCTTCCTCTTCTTCTTCTTCTTCAATTTTAGGCACTAGGAATTTGTTCTTTTCTGCAACAGGAATGTTTCTAGTGCTTCTCTTTGGTGCAGACTTGGAAGCTTGAGTTGGAGCTTTGGGGGCAGTCTTGGGCTTTGATGGAGCAGCCCCAGACTTGATGGCATCCCACATCTACTTCTCAGACTTGGCAGGAGGTGCATCTTGCTCTTCCTCCTCCTCTTCTTCAGAATCTCTCACCATAGATGGCTTTCCAGTCACTCTGGCAATGGTTTTCCTGACCCTTCCCTTTCTTTTCTTTCCATTAGTAACTTCTCTTGGCTCAAGAGTAAATTCCATAGTTTCTTGTGTTGATGCTCTAGCTTTGGGCATGGGAATCCTTATGCCAGGAGCTTTCTTCTTCATGCCTGGCTTGGTTGAGGCTGTTGTGCCAAACTCTTTCTTGACAAGCTTCTTCTCGGAGCTGACCTCCTCCGCAGCAGCCACATAATCTTCATCTTCAGAGTCTGAGTTTCTTTTCTTCCTCTGCCTAGTAGCAGCCTTAGGCAGGTTACTAGGAGTACTTCTGCTTCCATCTTCATAGCTTTTAGAGGGGCTAGTGCCCTAACTCATGTTGACTTGTTCTTCAGACTTGTTCTGGCTATCACTCTGATTTGACATGGCTAACACTACAAGCTGACCCTATGAATAGTTATAGATGAGGTAGACGAAGGAAATATTCCCTAGAGGCAATAATAAAGTTATTATTTATTTCCTTAATTCATGATAAATGTTTTTTATTCATGCTAAAATTGTATTAACCGGAAACTTAGTACATGTGTGAATACATAGACAAAACATATAGTCCCTAGTATGCCTCTACTTGACTAGCTCGTTAATCAAAGATGGTTATGTTTCCTAACCATAGACATGTGTTGTCATTTGATTAATGGGATCACATCTTTAGGAGAATGATGTTATGGACATGACCCATCCATTATCTTAGCATTATGATCGTGTTAGTTTCATTGCTACTGCTTTCTTCATGACTTATGCATGTTCCTCGGACTATGATATTATGCAACTCTCAAATATCGGAGGAACACTTTGTGTGCTACCAAACATCACAACATAATTGGGTGATTATAAAGGTGCTCTACAGGTGTCTCCAAAGGTGTTTGTTTGGTTGGCATAGATCGAGATTAGGATTTGTCACTCCATCTTTCAGAGAGGTTTCTCTGGGCCCTCTCGAAAATACTCATCACTATAAGCCTTGCAAGTATTGTGACTAATGAGTTAGTTCCGGGATGAAGTATTACGTAACGAGTAAAGAGACTTGCCGGTAACGAGATTGAACTAGGTATTGAGATACCGACGATCGAATCTCGGGCAAGTAACATACCGATGACAAAGGGAACAACGTATGTTGTTATGCGGTTTGACTGATAAAGATCTTTTTAGAATATGTAGGAACCAATATGAGCATCTAGGTTCCGTTATTGGTTATTGACCGGAGACATGTCTCGGTCATGTCTACATAGTTCTCGAACCTGTAGGGTCCGCACGCTTAACGTTCGATGACGATTGGTATTATGAGTTTATGTGATATTTTGTACCGAAGATTGTTCGAAGTCCCGGATGTGATCACGGACATGACGAGGAGTATCGAAATGGTCGAGACATAAAGATTGATATATTGGACGACTATATTCGGACAACGGAAGTGTTCCGGAGAAGTTTCGGATAAAACTGGAGTGCTTGAGGGTTACCGGAGCCCCCCGAGGAACTAATCGGCCTCAATGGGCCCTAGTGGAGAGAGAGAGGGGCCAACCAGGGAAGGCCGCATGCCCCCTCCTCCTGAGTCTGAATAGGACAAGGAAGGGGGCGGCACCCCCCTTGCCTTCCCTCTCTCCTCTCCTTCCTTCCCCCTTCCTTCCCCAAGTTGGAAACCTACTAGGAATAGGATTCCTAGTAGGAATCCTACTTGGGGCACACCCTACAGGGGCCGGCCAGCCTTCCCCTTGCTCCTTTATATACGGGGGCAGGGGGCACCCTAGAACACACAAGTTGACAATTGTTTAGCCATGTGCGGTGCCCCCCTCCATAGTTACACACCTCGGTCATATTGTCGTAGTGCTTAGGCGAAGCCCTGCGCCGATAACTTCATCATCACAGTCACCACGCCGTCGTGCTGACGAAACTCTCCCTCGGCCTCAACTAGATCAAGAATACGAGGGACGTATCCGAGCTGAACGTGTTTTGAATGCGGAGGTGCCGTACGTTTTGTGCTTGGGTCGGTTCGATCGCGAAGACGTTCGACTAAATCAACCGCGTTAACTAAACACTTCCACTTTCGGTCTACGAGGGTATGTAGACACACTCTCCCCTCTCGTTGCTATGCATCACATAGATAGATCTTGCGTGATCGTAGGAATTTTTTTGAAATTACCACTTTCCCCAATAGTGGTATCAGAGCCAGGTCTATGCATAGATGTTATATGCACGAGTAGAACACAAAGTGTTGTGGGTGATAATAGTCATATTGCTTACCAGCATGTCATACTTTCATTCAGTGGTATGGTTGGATGAAGCGGCTCACACCGGCTATAGCATCCCAAAATTCTAAAATTTGGAATGTTATATTAAATAGATAGTTTTGATTGTGGTGTGGTTGCTTCTGTGAAACTGAGTGAAATTTGAAACTTTTGGAAGTTAAATGAGAGGGAATGAAATTACTTTCCCAAACTTTCAGCTTGCATTTATGGTCTCCATGAATTCAAATACTTTTGATCACAAAACCCTGAAGTGAAGATGATATGATTTCTTCCATTTAATTAAATGAAAAGGGTTTTGAAAATATTTGAATTCCATTTGGAACTATTTTAAATTCAGAAACTTTAAAGAACTCAATGATTTTCATGAGATAAGATAAAATAACTTCTTCAAAACATATGAAATATGAGTTGGAAGTTTAAAAGAAAATCCAATTTAAAGTCCTTCTGAAATTATTTTCAATTTGGAGTTATTTAGGTTTTATTCAAATTTTCTCCAAAAATAAAATATATAGAAAATAGGGTAAAATGATTCCCTACAATAGAAAATTGGAGAGAAGTAAATTTGAAATCATTTTGGTATTTTTAAAATGATTTTTATTGGATTTTATTAGAGCTGTAGCACTCTTTGCTTTATTTGAATTTGTGTGGCTTTTATTTGATTTTCTAAAAATGTTCACACTGTAGGAAATCTTTTTCTGAAAATCTTGATGTATTATATGCCAATATTGTATTTTTATTCTATTGGTATTATTTTATTTTCAGTTGTCTGTTAAAAAAACTCTTCGAACAGTGCGAGGCCGAAGCCCAGCGCTGCTCTATCTCTCTCTCTTTCCCCGCCACCGATCTGGATATCCATGGATACCCAACCCGGTTAGGCAAGGGTATGGAGCGCATTTCTGCCCATGGGTCCATGGATATGGATACCCACGAACAGCCGGGTTGGGCACGGTTGTAGTTTGTGCTCCATGGATATCCAATGGATACCCGTATGACATGTGGGACCATATGCCAGTGACAATAGAAAGAACGAATCAATGGGAAATGGCATGCAATATGCAACTGGTGCCATAATCTATATGCTGCAGAATCAACCTCTGGTATGTCACACTTAAGGACTCATCGTATTACTTGTTGCCTACTTATGCATGTACCTTATGTTGACATTTTTTAGTGAATGCTGATGAGTTAATTTTATCTTTGGGTAGGCTTCATGCTGACTTTTCTATGCCCATGGAGCTCCATTGGTATGTGGGTATCCAGCGGGTTTGGGCATGGATAATTTGGTGGATGGGCAGAGGGTAGGAAGATGGGTCATGGGTTGGATTTGGAACAGATCCACCCGCCCCAAACCTGACCCATTACCCCCACTGCCGCGGCCCAGCCAACCGCCATGCCGTCCCCAACCTTGATCCGGAGGCCGGCCTTGCATGACGCCGCCGCTGTCGTTCCCGTTCGGGACTCCGCTTCTGGACGCCACCTCTTCTCTGCCCCCTCCTTCACGTCACCGCCTCCCCCTCCGCCTTTAAAAGGTGAGGACACCGTCACCCCGCCTATTCTCCCTATGTCCCGCATCGTGCCGCCGCTGCACTCCGCAATCGCCGCCGCCAACGAACTCCGCCGCCCAAAGCCGCCACTCTCGACGTCGACGACCACCACCGTCGCCACCATCGACTCCACCGCAGTGCGCCGCCTCTCCCCAACCCCTTTGCCGGCCTCGTCGACAACCAGAGTCATCTCGCCGTTCAGATCCGCCGCCGCCGCCGCCGTTCTTCCACACCGCCGACGACCCACCACCGCGGTAACCACCGCCCTCCCCTCGCCGTTGGATCTGGATCCAACGATCCAGATCCTTCTGTTTTTTTTCTTTGTTTTGTTTTTGTTTAGAGAACGTTCGCCGGTTAGGTATAGAAAACGAACGTTCACTTTTTAGTCTTTTCTTTTTCTGTTATTTTTTTCGTGAGGGACCTATCCACAATTAAAGTTTTTACAGATTAGTCCCTAATCTGAAAACGATCACAAATTTTTGGTCGCTTATCCAAATCCAACGAAACCAACACCCACTCCTTTGTTTTGATCTCATCTATACATATAACCAACTTAAACATGTTTTTGAATGTTCTAAAATTCGAATTCAAACATATTTGTATTTAAACTTCGTTTGTTCATAACTCGAGTTTTATAAGTACGTTTCAGTTGATTCTTTTTGCAAATCGAAGCTCTTGACCTAAAATTTCTGATAAGGCCAATTTCACTTAATTTTGGTACTTTTAGAAATTGTTTTCTGTTGCAAAAGTCATTTGCTTGCTTTCGAAGTTTTCCGAGATCTTTTCTTCGATTCTTTTGAGTGATTGCTTATGTGTGGTTACTATTGCTTTCTTACGATAGATTGAATGGAGTGTGACGAATATGACTATCAGGATTTATGAGTGCGAATCATCTTCATCAACAGTACAAGGCAAGTTCACACTTTGATCATATTTTTCCTATACCCAGCTTTTATGCATTAGTTTTACCCTCAAACATTGCATGAGTAGGATTGATAACATGTGGGTATTGGGAAGTAGTTGTTGAGGTAGGAACCTATTGTATTTTATCAAACCCTGGGTTTCATATGTTATGCTCATACTACTTTTCTATGCTCGTAGACGTGGATTGGTATGTGAGATTCATGAAAGATGTGAGAGTTATATGTGATTAAAGGAAACTTAAGGTGGTTACCTTAACACACATCTGGGTGGAATGGTTGGGGCACCCTGGAGCACCCAGTGGTTTGTCCGGGAACCTGGAGAGCCCAGTGCTTTCCCAAGTGGATCCCGGAGTACCCGTGTGATCACCCTATGGAATGCCACCCAGGCTCAAAGGGATCATAAGATTATTCATGCTAGAAACTTCCATGTGCGGCCGTAAGCCATTATGGGCTCTGGCATAGTTGAGTAAGTTGTGTGAGCTATTGAAGAGGTGAACTAGCAGATGTAGGGGGATTGTAGGTGTACCGGTCCGCCTAGAGTAGAGAGTAAATGCTTCTGAAAGACTGTGTCTCGGTCATCCATTTCTCAAACACCATGTAGTGCGTGAAATCCAATGGAGGAGATCGAGTCTTGTGGGGAAAAGTGCGCAAACCTCTGCAGAGTGTATAAACTAATCATGGTTAGCCGTGTTCCCGGTTATGAGCATCTTGAGTACCTGGTTCTTGGATTATCATGTTGATCTCATCACTCTAATTAAATAATTTGTTGGGTTGATGATTATTAATTTGGGATTGAGCTGGAGGAACCTTCTCAATGTTTTCAACAAACTTTGTAGTTAAATAAAATATATTCCTTTGTTGTAGGGAAAAACTGGCTTTATGCAAAAATAAACTTAGAGCTTTCCACCAGCCAAATATGCATGTAATGATAGCTATTTATTCATCATTTATCCTATGGTGTGAATTTGCCAGTACATTCAATGTACTGACCTACATGGCTGCAACGTCTCATGTTGCAGGAATCTTACGACAAGTAAGTGATACGTTAGGGTTACAATTTCTACACTCAACTTTGCCATTGGTGTTGATGGGAATCCACAACCTTGCTGTTCTTCCGCTTTATGGATTGAGGTAATAGTATTTACGTTATTTTATACATGTGATTTACCTCTGTTATAAATCCTCGAGTACTGTGTGTGTCAGCATACCGATCCAGGGATGACACTTAAGCACAGAGACTTGACCGTCTGAGGTCGGTCACTACACCGGCATTACGCGTACACTTACGAAAGACTGGTTCTACCGACGTGCTTTGCACATAGGTGGCTGGTGAGTGTCTGTTTCTCCAACTTTAGTTGAATCGAGTGTGGCTACGCCCGGTCCTTGTTGAAGGTTAAAACAACACACTTGATGAAAAATCGTTGTGGTTTTGATGCGTAGGTAAGAACGGTTCTTGCTAGAAGCCCGTAGCAGCCACATAAAACATGCAACAACAAAGTAGAGGACGTCTAAGTTGTTTTTGAAGGGCTTGCTATGATGTGATATGGTCAAGCATGATGTGATATAAATTGTTGTATGAGATGATCATGTTTTGTAACAAAGTTATCGGCAACTGGCAGGAGCCATGTGGTTGTCGCTTTATTGTATGCAATGCAATCGCCATGTAATTGTTATACTTTATCACTAAGCGGTAGCGATAGTCGTAGTAACAATAGGTGGCGAGATGACAACGATGCTACGATGGAGATCAAGGTGTCGCGCCGGTTACATTGGAGATCATGATGATCCTTCAGTGATGCACACTGAGACCGAAAGGTCGAGCGTGAATCATATAGTAGATATGATCAACATAGTGATGTTCACCATTGAAAACTACTCCATCTCACGTGATGATCGGACATGGTTTAGTTGAACTTAGATGATTAGAGGGATGTCTATCTAAGTGGGAGTTCTTAAGTAATATGAACTTTAATTTATCATGAACTTAGTACCTGTTAGTATTTTGCATGTCTATGTTATTGTAGATCAATGGCCCGTGCTACCATTCCTTTGAATTTTAATGCATTCCTAGAGAAAGTTAAGTTGAAAGATGATGGCAGCAACTACACGGACTGGGTCCGTAACCTGAGGATTATCCTCATTGCTGCACTTAAGAATTACATCCTAGAAGCACCGCTAGGTGCCAGGCCTGCTGCAGATGCTACGGATGACGTTAAGAACGTCTCGCAGAGCAAAGCTGATGACTACTCGATAGTTCAGTGTGCCATGCTTTATGGCTTAGAATCAGGACTTCAAAGACGTTTTGAACATCATGGAGCATATGAGATGTTCCAAGAGTTGAAGTTAATATTTCAAGCAAATGCGCGAGTTGAGAGATATGAAGTCTCCAACAAGTTCTACAACTGCAAAATGGAGGAGAATAGTTCTGTCAGTGAACACATACTCAAAATGTCTGGGTATTATAATCACTTGACTCAGCTGGGAGTTGATCTTCAGTTGATTGTGTCATTGACAGAGTTCTTCAATCACTACCACCAAGCTATAAAGGCTTCGTGATGAACTATAATATGCAAGGGATGAACAAGACTATTCCCGAGCTCTTCATGATGCTAACGGCCGCTGAGGTAGAAATCAAAAAGGAGCATCAAGTGTTGATGGTCAATAAGACCACTAGTTTCAAGAAAAAGGGCAAAGGAAAGAAGGGGAACTTCAAGAAGAACGGCAAAAAGGTTGCTGCTCAAGAGAAGAAACCCAAGTCTGGACCTAAGCCTAAAACTGAGTGCTTCTACTGCAAAGGGAATGGTCACTGGAAGCGGAACTGCCCCAAGTATTTGGCAGACTAGAAGGATGGCAAAGTGAAAGGTATATTTGATATACATGTTATTGATGTGTACTTAACTAATGCTCGTAGTAACGCCTGGGTATCTGATACTGGTTATGTTGCTCATATTTGCAACTCGAAACAGGGGCTACAGATTAAGCGGAGATTGGCTAAGGACGAGGTGACGATGCACGTGGGAAATAGTTCCAAAGTTGATGTGATCTCGGTCGGCATGCTACCTCTACATCTACCATCGGGATTAGTTTTAGACCTGAATAATTGTTATTTGGTGCCAGCGTTGAGCATGAACATTATATCTGGATCTTGTTTAAGGCGAGACGGGTATTCATTTAAATCAGAGAATAATGGTTGTTCTATTTATATGAGTAATATCTTTTATGGTCATGCACCCCTGCTAAGTGGTCTATTTTTGTTGAATCTCAAGAGTAGTGATACACATATTCATAGTGTTGAAGCAAAAAGATTGAAGTTTAATAATGATTGTGCAACTTATTTGTGGCACTGCCGTTTGGGTCATATTGGTGTAAAGCGCATGAAGAAACTCCATACTGATGGACTATTGGAATCACTTGATTATGAATCACTTGGTGCTTGCGAACCATGCCTTATGGGCAAGATGACTAAAACTCCGTTCTCCGGAACAATGGAACAAGCTACTGACTTGTTGGAAATAATACATACCGATGTATGCGGTCCAATGAGTATTGATGCTCATGGTGGGTATCGTTATTTTCTTACCTTCACAGATGATATGAGTAGATATGGTTATATCTACTTAATGAAGCATAAGTCTAAAACATTTGAAAGTTCAAAGAATTTCAGAGTGAAGTGGAAAATCATCGTAACAAGAAAATAAAGTTTCTACGATCTAATCGTGGAGGAGAATATTTGAGTTACGAGTTTGGTGTTCATTTGAAACAACATGGGATAGTTTCACAATTAACGCAACCTGGAACACCACAACGAAATCGTGTGTCTGAACATTGTAACCGTATTTTATTAGATATGGTGCGATCTATAATGTCTCTTACTGATTTACCACTATAGTTTTGGGATTATGCTCTAGAGACGGCTGCATTCACTTTAAATAGGGCACCATCAAAATCCGTTGAGACGACGCCTTATGAACTATGGTTTGGCAAGAAACTAAAGTTATCATTTCTTAAAGTTTGGGGCTGCGATGCTTATGTGAAAAAGCTTCAACCTGATAAGCTCGAACCCAAATCAGAGAAGGGCGTCTTCATAAGATACCCAAAGGAAACTGATGGGTACACCTTCTATCACAGACCCGAAGGCAAAATCTTTGTTGCTAAGAATGGATCCTTTCTAGAGAAGGAGTTTCTCTTGAAATAAGTGAGTGGGAGGAAAGTATAACTTGATGAGGTAACTGTACCTTCTCCCTTATTGGAAAGTAGTTCATCACATAAATCAGTTCCCGTGATTCCTACACCAATTAGTGAGGAAGCTAATGATGATGATCCTGAAGCTTCGGATCAAGATACTACCGAACCTCGTAGGTCTTCCAGAGTAAGATCCGCACCAGAGTGGTACGGTAATCCTGTTCTAGAAGTCATGTTACTAGACCATGATGAACCTACGAACTATGAGGAAGCGATGATGAGCCCAGATTCCGCGAAATGGCTTGAGGCCATGAAATCTGAGATGGGATCCATGTATGAGAACAAAGTGTGGACTTTGGTGGATTTGCCCGATGATCTGCAAGCCATAGAAAATAAATGGATCTTTAAGAAGAAGACCGACACAAACGGTAATGTTACTGTTTACCAAGCTCGACTTGCTGCGAAAGGTTTTTGACAAGTTCAAGGAGTTGACTACGATGAGACTTTCTCACCCGTAGCGATGCTTAAGTCTGTCCGGATCATGTTAGCAATTGCTACATTTTATGATTATGAAATTTGGCAAATGGATGTCAAAACTGCATTCCTGAATGGATTTCTGGAAGAAGAGTTGTATATGATGCAACCAGAAGGTTTTGTCGATCCAAAGGGTGCTAGCAAAGTGTGCAAGCTCCAGCGAAACATTTATGGACTGGTGCAAGCCTCTCGGAGTTGGAAAAAACGCTTTGATAGTGTGATCAAAGCATATGGTTTTATACAAACTTTTGGAGAGGCCTGTATTTACAAGAAAGTGAGTTGGAGCTCTGTAGCATTTCTAATCTTATATGTAGACGACATATTGTTGATTGGAAATGATATAGAATTTCTGGATAGCATAAAGGGATACCCGAATAAGAGTTTTTCTATGAAAGACCTCAGAGAAGCTGCTTACATATTGGGCATCTAGATCTATAGAGATAGATCAAGACGCTTAATTGGACTTTCACAAAGCACATACCTTGATAAAGTTTTGAAGAAGTTCAAAATGGAACAGTCAAAGAAAGGGTTCTTGCCTGTGTTACAAGGTGTGAAGTTGAGTCAGACTCAAAGCTCGACCACTGCAGAAGATAGAGAGAAAATGAAAGTCATTCCCTATGCTTCAGCCATAGGTTCTATCATGTATGCAATGTTGTGTACCAGACCTGATGTATGTCTTGCTATAAGCATAGCAGGGAGGTACCAAAGTAATCCCGGAGTGGAGCACTGGACAGTGGTCAAGAACATCCTGAAATACCTGAAAAGGACTAAGGATATGTTTCTCGTTTATGGAGGTGAAAAAGAGCTCGTCGTAAACGGTTACGTCGATGCAAGCTCAACACTGATCCGGATGACTCTAAGTCGCAAGCCGGATACGTATTTTTATTGAATGGAGGAGCTGTCAGTTGGTGCAGTTCCAAGTAGAGCATCATGGCGGGATCTACGTGTGAAGCGGAGTACATTGCTGCTTCAGAAGTGGCAAATGAAGGAGTTTGGATGAAGGAGTTCATATCCGATCTAGGTGTCATACCTAGTGCATCGGGTCCAATGAAAATATTTTGTGACAATACTGGTGCAATTGCCTTGGCAAAGGAATCCAGATTTCACAAGAGAACCAAGCACATCAAGAGACACTTCAATACCATCCATCATCAAGTGTCGGAAGGGGATATAGAGATTTTCAAGATACACACGGATCCGAATGTTGCGGACCCGTTGACTAAGCCTCTCTCATGAGCAAAACATGATCATCACCAAAGCTCCATGGGTGTTAGAATCAGTACTATGTAATCTAGATTATTGACTCTAGTGCAAGTGGGAGACTGAAGGAAATATGCCCTAGAGGCAATAATAAAGTTATTATTTATTTCCTTAATTCATGATAAATGTTTATTATTCATGCTAGAATTGTATTAACCAGAAACTTAGTACATGTGTGAATACATAGACAAAACATATAGTCCCTAGTATGCCTCTACTTGACTAGCTCGTTAATCAAAGATGGTTATGTTTCCTAACCATAGACATGTGTTGTCATTTGATGAGTGGGATCACATCATTAGGAGAATGATGTGTGGACATGACCCGTTCGTTACCTTAACATTATGATCGTGTTAGTTTCATTGCTGCTGCTTTCTTCATGACTTATACAAGTTCCTTAGACTATGAGATTATGCAACTCGCGAATACCGGAGGAACACTTTGTGTGCTACCAAACGTCACAACATACTTGGGTGATCATAAAGGTGCTCTACAGGTGAGGGAGTCCCGGACTAGGGGGTGTCCAGATAGCCGAACTATCATCATGGGCCGGACTCCAAGACTATGAAGATACAAGATTGAAGACTTCGTCCCGTGTCCAGATGGGACTTTCCTTGGCGTGGAAGGCAAGCTTGGCGATACGGATATGTAGATCTCCTACCATTGTAACCGACTTTGTGTAACCCTAGCCCTCTCCGGTGTCTATATAAACCGGATGGCCATAGTCCATAGGACGAACAACAATCATACCATAGGCTAGCTTCTAGGGTTTAGCCTCCTTGATCTCGTGGTAGATCCACTCTTGTAACACACATCATCAATATTAATCAAGCAGGACGTAGGGTTTTACCTCCATCAAGAGGGCCCGAACCTGGGTAAAACATCGTGTCCCTTGTCTCCTATTACCTTCCGCCTAGACGCACAGTTCGGGACCCCCTACCTGAGATCCGCCGGTTTTGACACCGACATTGGTGCTTTCATTGAGAGTTCCTCTGTGCCTCCGCCATCAGGAAGGATGCCTTCTCCTGTCTTTAAAGACGGCACCATCGTCAAGGTAGCTTTGGTCGTCGGCCAGACTATCCGGCTAGGCGGTTTTCTCATGACCGCCTGTTCGGCCACCGCTCCGACAATGACCTCTCAGGTCATTAAAAGCGATCTTCACGTCGGCTCGGAATTCACCGAGCAGCTAGATCCGATTGAGCTCTCCTCCGTAAACGAGCTCTTGGATCGCATTGCCGCCCTAGGAGTCGCTACCGACTACGATCAGATTGGGCTTAAAACCGATTTGAGAGAAATTAACTCTCCCCAGGTTACCCACCATGTTGTTGTGGTAGAGGAACAATGCGGTGACTCTTCTTCTATGTTAAAAACCAACTATGTCCGGATTCCCGATCCCTCCATGCCGGATTCCCGCGGAGGGACGGACGCCAATCAGATACTGAACCTAAAGTCAGGCATCGGACCAGATTTGTTGGAAAGCGTTCAGCAAACCAAGCTTCTGAATCCGGAAGCTCCCTGGCCTTTGAGCCTCAGATCAGGCGGGGTTCCAAACTTAATTCCACACGCCCACCCAAACATAAGCGATCTATCTCAAATACGGCAAGAGCCCGATGAAACAGTACATCATTACTGGGCCAGATTCCTCCTGGTTATGAACAGGATAAAGGACTGCCATGAAGAAATTGCGATTTCAATCTTCTGCAGCAATTGCACGGACAAGGGAATCATAAACGCCATCAGTCGTCACGAAGTTACACGCTTCACCAACCTAGCGACCATTGTACAAAAATACTGCGCGATGGAGAGCGCCTGGAAAACCGAAACTAGGTTTTGGGACAATCCGGCCCTGAATACAACCCCAGTCCGAAATAAAAGGGTGCGTCATACTCAAGCACCTAGGTTAAAAACCAAAAAGCAAAAACCCCCTAAATGGTACGGAACCATACTGGAGGGGTGGCTCAACGGACCCTGCAAAATGCACAATACGGAGGGCGCCACTCCAACACATAGCCTTCGAGCATGTTGGATACTACGGCAGGTGGCCAAAAGTGGCGAAGGCTTTTTAGCCCCGGGCAACCAACCCAGCAGTACCAGTACGGTATTAACAATCTTCAAGACTTCCGCATCAAATAATATGCGGAAATGAACAATCCGCAACCTTGCCGAAGTCTACCAAGTAGCAACAACAAATCCATGGAGCGACACGGCTATCACCTTCAACGCCAGCGACGAACCTAAATTTCGAACAGCTAGAGCACCAGCCGCATTGGTCCTCAGTCCGATAGTGGACGGTTTCCGTCTTACTAAGGTACTCATGGATGGCGGCAGCGGATTAAACCTCATCTACGAGGAAACCCTTCAAAAAATGGAAATTGACTGGAGCCGCATTGAGCGAAGCAGCACAACCTTCAGAGGAATAATCCCTAGTCGAGAAGTACGCTGCACAGGAAAAATCACACTAGATGTAGTGTTCGGCTCACCAGACAATTATAGGTCCGAAGAGGTCACGTTCCAAGTGGCCCCATTCGACAGCGGATATCACGCTTTGTTAGGGCGAGAGGCATTCAAAATCTTCCAAGCTATACCCCATTACGGGTACATGAAGCTCAAAATGCCCGGACCCAATGGAATAATCACTCTCGCCAGTGATCCAGATACAACACTCCGCGCTGAAAATAAGACAGCCGCACTGGCCCTAGAGGCATTGTCCGAAGCCCTAGCGGCAGCGGAACTAACTGCGCTGCGCTCCACGGTGGATAGGGACGATGTGATACTCGATAAGAGGTCCAAGTCCACCTCTTTTAATCCAGCGGATGAAATAGTCAAATTTCAGGTCCATCCAACGGACCCCACAAAGACGGCCTCCATTGGGGCACAATTAAGTCCTGATGTCGAAGCCGCGCTACGGGAATTCCTTCGGGAAAATTGGGACATTTTTGCCTGGCACCCTTCAGACATGCCAGGAATCCCACGCAGGCGGGCGGAGCATAGCCTAAATATCCTAAAAGGATTCAAGCCAGTCAAACAAGCTCTTCGGCGATTTTCCGAACCCAAAACACAGGCAATGGGAGAGGAGCTAGCCAAACTCTTAGAAGCCGGATTCATCAGAGATATAAAACATCCGGACTGGCTAGCCAATCTAGCAATGGTACCAAAAAAGGACAAATCCTGGCGCCTCTGCGTCGATTTTAAAGACCTTAACAAGGCCTGTCCAAAGGACCCTTTCCCTCTCCCTCGCATCGACCAAATCATCGATGCTACCGCAGGGCACGATTCATTGTGCTTCCTTGACGCATACTCCGGATACCATCAAATCAAGATGACGGAGAAAGACCAGGCCGCAACGGCATTCATTACTCCAAATGGGCCATTCTGCTTCAACACAATGCCCTTCGGACTCAAAAATGCCGGCGCAACATATCAGCGCATGATTCAAACATGTCTGGCTACCTAGATAGGCAAAACAGTAGAGGCATACGTAGACGATGTGGTCGTCAAGATCAAACATGTCGAAACTCTAGTAGAAGACTTGAGGGTGACATTCGACAACCTCCGAGCATATGACATTAAGCTCAATCCGGAAAAATGCGTCTTCGGAGTACCAGCCGGAAAGCTCTTGGGCTTCATTGTATCCGGTAGAGGAATTGAAACAAACCCAGCCGAGATCCGAGCTCTGTCATAATTGGATATTCCAAAAGACCTCAAGCAAATACAAAAACTAACCGGATGCGTAGTGGCCTTAAGTCGCTTCATCTCCCGTTTGGGAGAAAAGGCTCTGCCCCTCTACCGCCTCCTCCGACGCACCGAACATTTCGAATGGACGAATGCTGCCACAGCCGGACTCGAAGAAATAAAGGCCATACTGGCAACAAATCCGGTCCTGGCTGCGCCCAACCTGGGCGAACCTATGTTATTATATATCGCAGCAACACATCAAGTTGTCAGCGCGGTACTCGTCGTCGAACGAGAAACATAAGGGCACACATTCCCTCTTCAAAAACCAGTGTACTACGTATCCACTGTCTTAACTCCATGCAAGTCCCGGTACCCACATTATCAAAAGATAGCGTATGCGGTGTTCATGGCATCCCGGAAGCTGCGACACTACTTTCAAGAGTGTTCCATAACGGTGGCCTCTGAAGTACCTCTCAACGATATTATAAACAATCGCGACGCAACGGGCAGGATTGCAAAATGGGCTATTGAGCTCTTACCATTTGACATAACCTACAAACCACGGCGAGCTATAAAGTCACAGGTTCTGGCTGACTTCGTCGCCGAATGGACCGAAGCCGAACTCCCTAAAGAGTACGGCGCGTACTCCAACTAGATCATGCATTTCGACGGATCCAAAATGTTGGCTGGCTTGGGGGCTGGCGTCGTCTTGACGTCCCCAACTGGAGACACAATCCAAAACGTACTTCAAATAATATACATGGACTCCAACAACGCAGCCGAATACGAGGCCCTTCTACATGGCCTCCGGATGGCAATCTCCGTGGGCATTCAATGCCTAGAGATGCGCGGGGATTCAAACCTCGCAATATCCCAAGTAAATGGAGACTTTGACGCCAAAGATCCAAAAATGGCAGCTTACCGCAACGCCGTCCTAAAAATGTCAGCTCGGTTCGAAGGACTCGAATTCCACCATGTAGCCCGGGATAATAACCAGGCAGCAGACGTGTTAGCACGCATCGGCGCGAAACGAGATGCGTCCCTCCAAACATCTTCCTAGAACGGCTCTTTAAGCCATCCGTATTATGGGAAGAGGAGTCCAGAAATAACAATCCGGAGCCAGCTGCATCACCTAACTCAGACCACTCTGACACAATCGGCGGCTCAGCCAATGAAATAACACCTTCAGCCCATGAAATATTGGCAGTAATTGCCCCGTGGACAGAACCATTCCTAGCCTACTTAATCTGGCAGGAACTTCCCGAAGACCAAAATGAGGCCCGCTGCATAGTTCGGTGATCTAAAGCCTACAAGGTCCATGAGGGAGAACTTTATAAGAAAAGCACAACTGGAGTCCTTCAAAGGTGTATCTCCGAAGAGGAAGGGCGAAATCTCCTGGCTGAAATTCACGCGGGACTCGGCGAGCACCACGCTGCAGCCCGGGCCCTTGTAGGCAAGGCCTTCTGCACATGATTTTATTGGCCAAAATCCCAGGCAGATGCTCAGGACTTAGTCCAACGATGCGTCGGTTGCCAGCTCTTTGCTAATTAGAGCCACATGCCACCCACCGCCCTCAAAACTATACCCATCACCTGGCCGTTCGCGGTCTGGGGGCTTGACATGGTTGGACCCCTTAAAGGGGGAACCCACAAGCACAAATACTTATTGGTCATGGTGGACAAATTCACCA
Source organism: Triticum dicoccoides (assembly GCF_002162155.2). Lineage (NCBI taxonomy): Eukaryota > Viridiplantae > Streptophyta > Magnoliopsida > Poales > Poaceae > Triticum > Triticum dicoccoides. The sequence goes on along the minus strand of NC_041393.1, from coordinate 495,725,828 downwards.
AATGGATTGAGGCCAAGCCGGTTAAAACGGCAGAATCCGGACCTGTGATAGACTTCATATCCGGGGTAGTACACCGTTTTGGCATCCCCCACAGCATCATCATTGATAACGGCACGAATTTCACGGCCGACGAGGTTAAACTCTGGCGCAAAAACATGGGCATCAAGCTCGATTACGCTTCAGTCTATCACCCCCAAACTAACGGTCAAGTCGAGCGAGCAAATGGTCTAATTATGAGCGGCATCAAACCCAGACTAGTGCGGTCCCTCAAGGAATCTAACACGCACTGGGTAGAGGAGCTCGACTCCGTACTCTGGGGGTTGCGGACCACGCCAAACCGAACTACTGGATTCACACCATTTTTCATGGTATACGGTGCAGAGGCAGTTCTGCCCTGCGATATAATTCATGACTCACCTCGTGTGCGCATGTACGAAGAAAGAGAAGCCGAGTTGGATCGGCAGGACAGTTTGGACGCCTTAGAGGAGGAGCAGGACGTGGCAAAGGCTCGTTCCGCATTTTATCAGTAGCAGGCTCGAAGATATCAAAGCAGAGAAGTACGGGCCAAAACTTACAATGTTGGCGAACTTGTTCTACGCCTGCTGGACAAGAAAAAGGACAAACTTAAGCCCAAGTGGGAAGGTCCCTTCATCATCGACCAAGTCCTGACCGGCGGAGCATACCGTCTATGTAACACATCTGACAACCGACTCGAGCCGAACCCATGCAACGCAGCCCGTCTCCGAAGATTCTACGCCTAACGCCGGACTCAGAGTTCGTCTCACTCCCCCGTCCACCTTTTTATATTCTTTACTGTCTCTTGTCCCCCTCCTTCTTCCCACTTTTTTTCAATACCTTTTATAGGCTGATTTGCGCTTTGTTCGCACACACTTGATGTGCTCCTAGCACTCATTATACCTGGGGGCTTCTTTAACAGAAGCTTATTCATACGGGCTTCATGCCCAATACATGTGTCATACTTCCGCATGTACCTTTTATTCACCATTATATGCATCGATATGACTTAAGTTTTGGCCAAGCTGGGTTGCTTGGCCCCTGTGCTTACCCCTACGTTCCTGATTGTTCGGCTAGGAGGTAAAGGGAGCACCTTTGCGATTGTTACTGCCGGGTCAGCCGGATGTGTACCTCAGACTGGGTGAAGCCGAAAGCTAGCGTTCTTAAGAGAATATTCGGTCGGTGACTTGAAAGATGATTTATTACTTACTCATTTATCTGCCCCCAGATGCTTTTTCTGCTATTTTCACAGTCCGACATTGCACTTTAGGGCATGCCTCCCAGGGAAAGGAACCCTTAAGGAACAATTCTCCCTGGAAGATGTTTCTTACTAACCATGTAATATAACATAGCTAGTTGGGCACTTGTCTGATAAAGCAATTGTGACCCCGACGCCTTATCTCCATGCATGCCCCGGTTCTTTTATAACAGTAAGGGTATTCGGACACACTCCGGACTGTTGGGTCCCGAGGTTGAAGCGAAACGGTCCGCAAAGGCAAACGATCTACAATCCGGCTAGAAGGCATTTTACATGTCATTTCAAATTACATCGTCAAACTGACTGATTGTACTCCTCTTCAATCCCATCTAACAGGCTGTCTAATTTATAGTCCTGTTGGGAATATTTCGTGGCCAGTTCTACTTGGCCGTACATCAAGCTCACAGGGATCTCCTTCCCATCAGGCCCCGCAGGTCCGACCTCGGCCATGTGGTTTGGGTCAGCCTTCAGGTACCGCGTCTTCACCATGGCCCAGGCCTCCCTGGCGCCTTGATGGCATGCCGATATCTTCCACAGACGGAGGCGTCGCCGTGCTCCCTGAAGCTTCTCAGCAAGCCCTCCAAGGCCCTCGGGTAAGGAGACGGAAGGCCATAAAGCCTGAACGACGCCACTCATCGCTTGCCGAACACGTTCAAGCAGTTGCACCAGCTCGGGAAGTTGGTCACCCGTTGAACCAGGCATTTCCTCCGCAGGGCGACCTGTGAGCACACCTAAAGACACATTTCTGTCAATCGACTTCCTCGCCAAATTCTTCTTTTCAAAGGAATTTGCTCAAGCACTTACTATAAATGCCGCGACGAAGCTGCTGATTCTCCTTCACGGAGCCAGACAATTGGGCCCGAACATCTTTCAGCTCTTCTCCTAGCTGGATGTGGGCATCTTGGAGCTTGTTCCTCTCCTGCTGCACCTTCATAAGCACCCTCTCGCCGGCCTTTTGCTGACGCAGTAGCTGTTGCTTGTCCGGATCCAGTCCGGTGCCATCTGCAATATTATTGTCAGATTTACGCACACGCCGCACTTTGTTAATCACTTATCTTTCCAAAGTACCTCTTACCAGTGGGGCCCTCTGTGGCTCCCCCTGTGGCGGCCAGTGCGGCCTCAAGTTGGGCCTTGCACTCTTGAAGCTCCTGGGACAGGTGGGTATTCTTCTCTGTAAGGTCCTACATAATAATTTATCCTTAAATCAGTTATTTTAACTATTTTAAGTCTGGGGGTACTGGCATATATAACTATTAAAATTACTTACCCGTATGTCTTTCACATACTGCTCCGTGGCTCTGGTTAAACCATCTTGAGCGGCATGGAGGTGCGCATTCCCTGCATCAAAGGCATTTAACGCCTCCGGGGAGAAACACGCGTCACGAAGAACTATCCGGCGACGCCTGTGATTCATGGCGCTCTCCACCTCAGATCGGGTGGCGGACAGCCTGTCGGTATCCTCCGTTTGAGGAGCGTCCGGCTCATGCCTTGTGTTAGCCTCCCCTTCCGGACCATGCGTTGGAGCATGGCTGGCGGAGGCTTGTTTGACAACCTCTCCGGACACTGTCCGGCGAGCGCTCTTTCTGGAAAAGTTATGAGCATTGATATACCTCCTAGGGATCCTTCCCTTAAAAACAGCGGTATGCCGTACCATTGCGGCGACGTCTCGATTCGCGTCGCACTCCTTTTCCGCCTGCTGGGCCGAACTGACCCTTGCTGGTCAGCCGCTGCAGGTTCGGCTTCCCGCCTTAAAGGCACCTCCTGCGATGCACCATCAGTATAAGATGGTCAGAATTGAGCATGGATCAATTAATGGTGTCAAGACCTCGGTCGTAGTCACCTGGGAGGCCGGAAACAAACCGGGGTAGTCAGCCGTAATGGCGACTAGGGTATTGTCCATGCTGAGTTGGTGGAACACCCCGTCAATCAGCTCCACCTTTATGTCCGGATCCCCTTCGGAGGTCGGATCAAGGGATCGTTCCGGATCCTCGGGTTGTGGAGTTAGGCTTCGTATGCCCTCCACATCCCGGCGCAGCTCCTGCGTCGAAATCACAAAGTAAAATACTTGACTTTGGAAGTATGGATCGGGTAGATAAACGTCCGCTTACCCAGCTCCGAGGGTTATTCATGGAGAATCCATTCAATGGATTCATGCGGAGAAAGTCCTCCTCCTCCCCCTTGTACAAGCCAGACAGGATCTTTGCCAGATCGGCTGCCGAGCTCGGCCCTCTGCGGCCATGACGGCTGGCGTCGTCTTCCTCGTTGAAATCCCACATAGGGTGGCCCCTATATTGGAGTGGATGCACCCCTCGCATAATGCACGTGGCCATGACTCCAATCATGGTCAATCCGGAGTGGGCCAGTAACCTAATTCGGCCCATCAGATAATGGACGCTCCTATCATCTTCCCGTTGAGGGCTCCGCAGGCGCCAACTCAGGCGTTTCTTCAAGGGAGCCTTGCTGAACTCCGGGAGGCCGATCCGAACTTGATCCGGCAGAGGGGCGTCCTCCATGTAGAACCATTCTGAAGGCCAGTCTTCGGACGCCTTCTTTGGGGTGCCGGATAGATATCCGGTCCCGGCGATGCGCCATATTTCGGCTCCGCCCACTTGAGATATCAAACCCTCGTGAGAACGGGGTACGAGGCAAAACAATGTCTTCCATAGCGCAAAATGGGGCTCGATGCCCAAGAACAGTTCGCAAAGAGCTGCGAAGCTCGCGATGTGCAAAATGAAGGCGGGCGTGAGGTGGTGAAGCTGGAGTCCGTAGAACTCTAGGAGCCCCGGGAGAAACAGATGTATGGGAAATCCGAGTCCCCTTATTAGATAGGGGACAAAGCATACCCGCTCTCCTTTGGAAGGGTTGGGGATGCTCTCCGCCTGCTTTCCACCCTTGTAGGTGGCCAGTCCGGCTCGAATCGGAACCATGAAAGCTGGGGGAAGATATCCCTCGGTTTGGAGCGTCACTAGCTCGCTGTGTGGAACTGAGCATCTCCCCCAATCTCCTGGCTTAGGGCTGGGAGCGCGAGAGGAGGAGCCGCGTCGACTATCCATGATGGAATGGATTTTGTCAGAGGCGCTTCGATGAGAACTTGCGGATGGAGGATGGTGTGAGCTGGATCTAGATCCTCGCCTCTCTTATAGGCGGCTCGTTCGCACGGCTAGGGGGTAAAATGTAAAAATCCCCAGCCTTTCGCATTCGTACGACACGTGGAAGAAGGCCATTATTGGGCGTTGAAGCCAAGGAGCGCAACATTTATAAGGAAGCCGTACACTATTCGACAGGAACATGAAGTTTGAAGGAGAACCCGCCTTGCAACGCTGAACACAATATACGCGCCGGACTCATCGTCGCTGAAGCCCAGTTCGGGGGCTACTGAGGGAGTCCCGGACTAGGGGGTGTCCGGATAGCCGAACTATCATCATCGGCCGGACTCCAAGACTATGAAGATACAAGATTGAAGACTTCGTCCCGTGTCCGGATGGGACTTTCCTTGGTGTGGAAGGCAAGCTTGGCGATACGGATATGTAGATGTCCTACCATTATAACCGACTTTGTGTAACCCTAGCCCTCTCCGGTGTCTATATAAACCGGATGGCCTTAGTCCATAGGACGAACAACAATCATACCATAGGCTAGCTTCTAGGGTTTAGCCTCCTTGATCTCGTGGTAGATCCACTCTTGTAACACACATCATCAATATTAATCAAGCAGGACGTAGGGTTTTACCTCCATCAAGAGGGCCCGAACCTGGGTAAAACATCATGTCCCTTGTCTCCTGTTACCATCCGCCTAGACGCACAGTTCGGGACCCCCTACCCGAGATCCGCTGGTTTTGACACCGACAACAGGTGTCTCCGAAGGTGTTTGTTGGGTTGGCATAGATCAAGATTAGGATTTGTCACTCCGTGTTTCAGAGAGGTATCTCTGGGCCCTCTCGGAAATACTCATCACTATAAGCCTTGCAAGCATTGTGACTAATGAGTTAGTTGTGGGATGAAGTTTTACGGAACGAGTAAAGAGACTTGCCGGTAACGAGATTGAACTAGGTATTCAGATACCGATGATCGAATTTCGGGCAAGTAACACACCGATGACAAAGGGAACAACGTATGTTGTTATGCGGTTTGACTGATAAAAGATCTTCGTAGAATATGTAGGAACCAATATGAGCATCTAGGTTTCGCTATTGGTTATTGGCCGGAGATGTGTCTTGGTCATGTCCACATAGTTCTTGAACCCGTAGGGTCCGCACGCTTAACGTTCGATGACGATTGGTATTATGAGTTTATGTGATATGTTGTACCGAAGATTGTTTGGAGTCTCGAATGTGATCACAGACATGACGAGGAGTCTCGAAATGGTCAAGACATAAAGATTCATATATTGGAGAACTATATTCGGACACCAGAAGTGTTCCGGAGAAGTTTCGGATAAAACCGGAGTGCCGGAGGGTTACCGGAACCCCCCAGGGAACTAATGGGCCTCGATGGGCCCTAGTGGAGGGAGAGAGGGGCCGACCAGGGCAGGCCGCGCGCCTCCTCCCCCTGAGTCCGAATAGGATAAGGAAGGGGAGGGGGCGGCGCCCCCTTGCCTCCCCTCTCTCCCTCTCCTTCCTTCCCCTCCCTTCCCCAAGTTGGAAACCTACTAGGAATAGGACTCCTAGTAGGAATCCTTCTTGGGGCGCGCCCTACAGGGGCCGACCGGCCTCCCCCCTTGCTCCTTTATATACGGGGGCAGGGGGCACCCTAGAACACACATGTTGACAATTGTTTAGCAATGTGCGATGCCCCCCCCCACAGTTACACACCTCAGTCATATCGTCGTAGTGCTTAGGCTAAGCCCTGCGCCGGTAACTTCATCATCACCGTCACCATGCCGTCGTTCTGATGAAACTCTCCCTCAGCCTCAACTGGATCAAGAGTAGGAGGGACGTCTTTGGGCTGAATGTGTGCTGAACATGGAGGTGCCGTACGTTCGCTACTTGGATCGGTTGGATTGCGAAGACGTTCAACTAAATCAACCACGTTAACTAAATGCTTCTGCTTTCAGTCTACGAGGGTATGTAGACACACTCTCCCCTCTCGTTGCTATGCATCACATAGATAGATCTTGCGTGATCGTAGGGAAAATTTTGAAGTTACCGCGTTCCCCAACAGTAGAGTGGATGAGCATCACAAAGTGCAGAGTTTTTGCAAAAAATATTGAGTCAAAAGCTTACTTTTAGTTTTCTACAGAAAGCATTTTGGAGATACCGATTTGTAAACTCGATGACACCGAAGCAACAATCTGTGTCTAAACTAGTGATCTTGGTCAGACCAAGGCACAGTTCGGTGGCACCGATATTGCTAGGGTTTCACAAACTTCTGAACTCGGTAACACCAATTTGTTAGTTTCGGTCAGACCGAAATCACAAGTGCAATGGCCTAAGCCAAATCGGTGAGACCGGTTTCTACAACTCGGTTGGTCCGAGATGAGTTCGGCGGACACCTAACCCTAAATTTTCGAATCAAATCTAAGCTAAACGATGTTTTTGCCGAATAGGATGATCTCAAACTTGTCGAGAACCATGGCATTGTCTCTGTGCTAAGAATCAGAGTGAGAAAACACAGAGGGTCGAACTCATACCCTAATTTGGCGATGAGCTTGCTACGGCGGCAATGTCGACAGATATTTCCGTTGACGGCGACGGAGACCAATGGCGGGAGGTCGCTGGCGACGAGGAGACGATAGGGAGACCTGGGTCGGCAGAGCAGGATACGCATGGGCGAAAGGTTTTCGGAGGAATTTCCAAATTTGACCCGTGGGTATTGATATGTCAACTCTGTCAGTGTGACTGAGTGGAACGACTCGGTGGCACCGAGATGCAGAATCGCAAGCGGTTACTATAACTCGGTGTGACCGAATTGTTCAAATCGGTTGCACCGAGATTGAAAACCTAGATCACCTCAATGAAGTCGGTTTGACTGAAAGGAATGAATCGGTCAGACCGAAATGCCCAGAGAGGTTTTGGAAGTTTAAGTCTATGATGAAACGGTGACTCTGAGTGCTCCTCACCTAGAGGGTTTAAATCTGACTTGATCAAACTTTGTGATGTAGCATGAATAGAGTTTGAGACGAGAAAAACATAGATAGCTAGAGGAAGTTCTTAGGCATTCTTGTCCATCCATTGGGCAAAAGAAAAAGAGCCAAACAATCAAAGCAACAAATGGATGTCCTTGAATGAGAGAAATATGCAATCAACATGCTCACACAATAAAATGGCAGATGAAATATGTAGCAAAGCATGCACAAACACTCTAGCATCTATCAAGCAATTGGCGATGACTAGGTCATCTAATATGAGTATATTGACTTAGGAGTCAATTGAGAACATTTGATCATAGGTCATACTCATCGTTTAAGCACAAGTGGGGTTACCACTTTTACATAAAGCATTGTTGTGTTCACACCATTAGAGTTGATTTAGCCCAATTCTTAGAGTAAAGCTCCCCCTAGATGTGATTTCCCCCTAAGAGAGATGAACTAACCTTCGGCTTTGTCGATGATGACTTCATGTAGGTGTTGAAGATGTGGATGCTCATTGTTGATGTAGATCATTTGGAGCAATCCATCGGAGTGAGTGATAACCCAAAAGTATAGGGGATAGCAACAATTTTCGAGGGTAGGGTATTCAACCCAAATTTATTGATTCGACACAAGGGGAGCCAAAGAATATTCTCAAGTATTAGCAACTGAGTTGTCAATTTATCCATTACCTGAAAGACTGAATATCTACAGCAAAGTATTTAGTAGCAAAGTAGTATGGAGGTAACAGTAATGGTGGCAAAAGTAACGGTAGCAGTTTTGTAGTAATCGTAATAGTGGCAATGGAGAAGTAACTAGGCAAAGATCAATATGTGAAAAGCTCGTAGGCAATGGATCAATATGTGAAAATCTCGTAGGAAATGGATCGCAGATGGATAATTATGTCGGATGCAATTCCTCATGCAACAGTTATAACATAGGGTGACACAGAACTAGCTCCAGTTCATCAATGTAATGTAGGCATGTACTCCGAATATAGTCATACGTGCTTATGGAAAAGAACTTGCATGACATCTTTTGTCCTACCCTCCCGTGGCAGCGGGGTCCTATTGGAAACTAAGGGATATTAAGGCCTCCTTTTAGTAGAGTACCTGAACAAAGCATTAACACTTAGTGAATACATGAACTCCTCAAACTACAGTCATCACCGGGAGTGGTCCCGATTATTGCCACTTAGGGGTTGTCGGATCATAACACATAGTAGGTGACTATTGACCTGTAAGATAGGATCAAGAACTCACATATATTCATCAAAACATAATAGGTTCAGATCTGAAATCATGGCACTCGGGCCCTAGTGACAAGCATTAAGCATGGCAAAGTCATAGCAACATCAATCCTAGAACATAATGGATACTAGGGATCAAACCCTAACAAAACTAACTCAATTACATGGTAAATCTCATCCAACCCATCACCGTCCAACAAGCCTACGATGGGATTACTCACGCACGGTGGTGAGCATCCTGAAATTGGTGATGGAGGATGGTTGATGATGACGACGGCGACGGATTCCCCTCTCCGGAGCCCCGGTCGGACTCCAGATCAGCCCTCCCGAGGAAGAACAGGGCTTGGCGTTGGCTCTGTATCGTAAAACACGATGAATCCTTCTCTCTAATTTTTTTTCTCCCCGAAAGTGAATATATGGAGCTGGAGTTGAGGTCGGTGGAGCCTCAAGGGGCCCACGAGGCAGGGGGCGCGCCCTGCACCCTCGTGGACAGGGTGTGGGCCCTCTGACTTTGATTCTTTCGCCAATATTTTTTATTAATTCCAAAAAGTTGCTCCGTGGATTTACAGGTCATTCCGAGAACTTTTATTTCTGCACAAAAATAACACCATCGCAGTTCTGCTGAAAACAGCATGAGTCCTGGTTAGTTCCATTCAAATCATGCAAGTTAGAGTCCAAAACAAGGGCAAAAGTGTTTGGAACAGTAGATACGTTGGAGACATATCAACTCCCCCAAGCTTAAACCTTTGCTTGTCCTCTAGCAATTCAGTTGAAAAACTAAAAGTGATAAAGAAAAACTTTTACAAACTCTATTTGATCTTGTTGTTGCAAATATGTAAAGCCAGCATTCAAGTTTTCAGCAAAGATTATGAACTAACCATATTCACAATAACATATAGGTATCATGTTTACTCATGTCAATGGCATAATCAACTAGCGAGCAATAATAATAAATCTCGGATGACAACACTTTCTCACAACAATGATAATATGATATAACAAGATGGTATCTCACTAGCCCTTTCTGAGACCGCAAAACATAAATGCAGAGCACCCCTGAAGATCAAGGACCGACTAGACATTGTAATTCATGGTAAAAGAGATCCAGTCATAGTCATAGTCAATGTAAATTAATAGCAATGCATTTAAATGACAGCGGTGCTCTCCAACTAGTGCTTTTTAATAAGAGGATGACGACTCAACATAAAAGTAAATAGATAGGCCCTTCGCAGAGGGAAGCAGGGATTTGTAGAGGTGCCAGAGCTCGTGTTTTGAAACAGAGATAAATAATATTTTGAGCGGTATACTTTCATTGTCAATATAACAACCAAGAGATCTCGATATCTTCCATGCTACACACATTATAGGCGGTTCCCAAACAGAATGGTAAAGTTTATACTCCCCCAGCACCAACAAACATCAATCCATGGCTTGTCTGAAACAACGGGTGCCGTCCAACTAACAACAATCCTCGGGGAGTTTTGTTTGCAATTATTTTGATTTGATTTGAGCATGGGACTGGGCATCCCGGTTACCGGCCATTTTCTCGTGAATGATGAGCGGAGTCCACTCATCGTGAGAATAACCCACCTAGCATGGACGATATAGACAGCCCTAGTTGATACATGAGCTATTCGAGCATACAAAATAGAATTTCATTTGAAGGTTTAGAGTTTGACACATACAAATTTACTTGGAACGGCAGGTAAATACCGCATATAGGAAGGTATGGTGGACTCATATGGCATAACTTTGGGGTTTATGGAAGTGGATGCACAAGCAGTATTCCCGCTTAGTACAAGTGAGGGCTAGAAAGAGACGGGGAAGCGACCAACTAGAGAGCGACAACAGTCATGAACATGCATTAAGATTAATCAACAATGAGTGCAAGCATGAGTAGGATATAAATCATCATGAACATAAATATCATAGAAGCTATGTTGATTTTGTTTCAACTACATGCGTGAACAGGTGCCAAGTCAAGCCACCCGAATCATTCAAAGGAGGATACCACCCTATCATACCACATCACAACCATTTTAATAGCATGTTGGCACGCAAGGTAAACCATTATAAACTCCTAGCTAATTAACCATGGCATGATAAACTATAATCTCTAATTGTCATTGCAAACATGTTTCATCCATAATAGGCTGAATCAGGAATGGTGGACTAAACATATTTACAAAAACAAGATAGGTCGAGTTCATACCAGCTTCTCTCTTCTCAATCAGTCCATCATATATCGTCATTATTTCCTTTCACTCGCACGACCGAATGGTGTGGATAATAATAATAGTGCACGTGCATTGGACTAAGCTGGAATCTGCAAGCATTTAATACAAATGAGGAGACAAGGTAATATGGTCTCTTGGTTAGATCAACAATAATGCATATGAGAGCCACTCATCATTTTCATCATGGTCTTCTCCTCTCGACCTCCAAAGGAAAGAAAGAAATAAAACTATTTACACGGCAAGCTCCCAACAAGCAAAAGAAGAATAAGAAATCTTTTTGGGTTTTCTTTTAATATTACTACTACAAGCATGGAAAGTAAACTAGCTAAAAAACTACAACTATTTTTTTTGTTTTTCTGAGGTTTTTCAAACACACAAGAAGAAAGAATAAACTAGCATGGATAGTACAATGAAAAAGTATGAGCACCGATAACTAGCATGAGTGTGTGAGCGTGAATGTAATGTCGGTGAGAAATACATACTCCCCCAAGCCTAGGCTTTTGGCCTAAGTTGGTCTATGGCCACTACTGGCCTGGCGGATATCCAAAGTCATAGTCGGGGTTGTACTGAGATGCAGCGGCTACTGCCTGACGAGCTGCAGCTTGGAGGCGAGCTGCCTCCGTCCTCCTCTCATATTTGTTCGCCTCCTCCCTGGTTATAAGGTATCTCCTTTTTACCTGAAAGTCAAAGAGAGTGGCAGCAGGGAGAGCAACATGGACAGTACGCCGTCTGTCAAAGATTAGTCGGTACTGGAGGAACTGTTCATTCCTCTCAAGAAACTGATGGCTAACCATGGCATGATAATCAAGATAAGCAGGAGGTAACTCCATGTCACCTCCATGTATGGGTACACCAAGATAATTAGCTACACGAGTTGCATAAATCCCACCAAACAGATCTCCACATGTACCATTAAGATACAACCTTCGTGCAAAAATGGCCCGCAAGTTATATTGTTTATCACCTAATACCGCACTCCCCCAAGTTATATGGTTTATCACCTAATACCACACTCTTGAGGACACTAAGATCTGGAACGCACATGTGACAAGCCTCATCTTTACCGTTAATGCATCTACTTATAAAGAGAGGAAATAATGTATGGAGGGGAAATGAATGCTCCCTATGGTAGCTTGTGTGATTTCTCTAGATTCCCCCACAGTGATACTAGCAAGAAAGTCCTTATATTCAGATTTGCGAGGTTCACTCACATTTCCCCACTGCGGGAGTTTCCAAGCAGTATTAAAATCTTCTAGGTCCATGGTATATGATTTATCATAAAGATCAAATAAAACCGTGTGAGAATTGCGCGAGGATGTAAATTTAAACCTTGTCACAAAGGAATCAGTGAGGTAGTAGTATTGTAGGCACTTATCTGACACAAAGTCCTCAAGATCAGCATTACACCCATACGCATCAAATTAATCCTTAAAACCGGCTTGCACCATAAACTCCTCTGGTGGCCATTCACAAGGCCGCACTTGAGCTTCCCTCGGTGGTTCATCATCCGGCTCTAGTATCGCGAGCCTTGGCCCTTGTTTCCTTGAGGAACCACCTTGGTATATTTTCCTATGCATTTTTCTCCCTCTAAAAAATTTCTAAAAATTTTAGTGACTCAAAATAAAAGTGAACCAAACTCAACAAGATTGATAGCAACTACTCCCACAAGTGCCTAGAGGCTATATTATGCATTAAAACTACTTGGGACCATATAAATTTGACATGCAAGATCAAGAACAGGGTCACCTCAGCAGCAAAAATTTGCAATAAATAAAGCACTAAACTAAAACTAATTGGACCACTAGAGGAGTCACATACCGAAGAACAATCTCCCAGAACAGTTTTGTGAATGGAGATTTGATCAAGGAGATCAAAAATGGCAGCAAGATGACCTAGAACACACGTTTGAGCTATGGGAGGATTTTTTCTGGAGGAAGACGAAGTGAGTGGGTGCTGGAGTAAGTGGAGGGGGTCCACGTGGGGCCCACGAGGTAGGGGGTGATAATCCCCAAGTGCAGGGAATCATCGTAGCAATTCCCAAAGGTGGAAGTGATAAGTATGGAGTGTCGAACCCACAAGGAACTAAAGGTAAGATGAATATTCTCTCGAGTCCTATCTGCCACTGATACGACTCTACGTACACTGAATGTTTTCTTCCAACTAGAAACGAGAAATAAAACTATGTTGTGGGTATGAAGAGGATAACTTTGGATGATATCGGAGAGCTAAAATATAAAAGTAGGTGCTGTTATCATAAAGTTAGAATATATTACTAAATATTATAAATAGCGAGTGTGGAATAATGATGGGTCGGTGTGCAGAATTGTCCTAGGCAGTTGTTAACAAGACTGGTAGTCGTCATTGCAATTTCATATGAGGGAGAGGCATAAGCTAACACACTTTCTCTTCTTGGATCATATGCACTTATGATTAGAACTCTAGCAAGCATCCGCAACTACTAAAGATCATTAAGGTAAAACCCAACCATAGCATTAACATATCAAGTCCCCTTTATCACATACGCAACAACCCCCTTACTCGAGTTTATGCTTCTGTCACTCAAGCAATCCACTATAAGTGAATCATGAACGTATTGCAACACCCTACAGCAGGAATCCCTCATGCTTGCGCTACATGGAGGGCACCATAGGACAGCACCAAAATAAAACATACAACTCATATCAATATAGATCATCAATCAACCCAAGAGATAAAGGATATCTATTCAAAACATCATAGGATACCAACACATCACTGGATCATAATATGTGGCATAAAGCACCATGTTCAAGTAGGGATTACATCAGGGTGCGGGAGAGTGGACCACGTAAAAGAGATGAGGATGGTGATGATGATGGTGATGTTGATGAAGACGATCACGACAGCGATGATTCCCCTCCCGATGGCACTCCGGCACCACCGAGAGAGAGGAGGAGAGGTTCTCCCCCATGTGCTCCTTCCTCCATGGCCTCGCACCTAGATGGGGAGAGGTTCCCTATCTGGTCCTTGGCCTTCATGGCGATGATGGCACCTCCGAGATCCTTTCCCATGGCCTACGGTGATGATGGCCCCCTCCGGCAGGGTGCTAGAGAGGGACTAGATTGATTTCTCATGGCTACAGAGGCTTGCGACAGTGGAACTCCCGATTTAGGTTATTTTCTGGAGGTTTGGGTATTTATAGAAGAGGTTGACGTCAAGGACAAGTCAAGGGGACTCACAGGGAGTCCATGAGGCACAGGGCACGCCCCCACCCTCATGGAGCCCACGGGACTCCCCTCCGATAGATTCTTGTTCCAGTATTTTTATATTTTGCCAAAAAATCTCCGTTGATTTTCAGCGCATTCCAAGAACTTTTATTTGTGCACAAAAACAACACCACGGTTGTTCTGCTGAAAACAATATCAGTCCGGGTTAGTTCTAATCAAATCATACCAAAATCATATAAAACTATTGTAAACATGGCATGAATACTTCATAAATTATAGATACGTTGGAGACATATCAGCATCCCCAAGCTTAATTCCTGCTCGTCCTCGAGTAGGTAAATGATAAATAAATAATTTATGAAGTGTGAATGCTAGCAAGCGCTTAAATTTGATCAATGATAGTTTCAATCACTTTTTCTAGCATCATTATATATCATAACAGTAGATCAACTCATAAAACTTTTCATGATCAAGTAACAAGCTATTCACAAGTTAAAGTATAGATCATAAACTTTCTTGAAAACTAAAAAACCATGCTCTTAGTCATCAAACAATTGCAATTCGTCTTATTTTTGGGAAGGGTCTATGTAAGATCTTTGGTTCAACTAACTCCACATACTCAACTATCATTTAATCTTTCACAACTGCTAACACTCATGTGATATTTATGGTTTCAAAGTTTCAATCGGACATAGAGAAAGATAGGGGCTTATAGTTTCGCCTCCCAACCTTTGACCTCAAAGGTAATGTCAACAATAATAATTTATGGAAACCTACATCCAAGTGGATATATATATATATATATATATATATATATATATATATATATATATATATATATATATATATCCGGATCACTCCAACACAAATTGCTTGCCAAAGGAAAAAGTGTAAAAAGGAAAGGTGATGATCACCATGACTCTTGTATAAGGGTAGAAGATAAAAGTAAAAGATAGGCCCTTCGCAGAGGGAAGCATAGGTTGTCATGCGCTTTTATGGTTGGATGCAGAAAATCTTAATGCAAAAGAACGTCACTTTATATTGCCGCTTGTTATAAAGACCTTTATTATGCAGTTTGTTGCTTTTATTTCTTCCCTATCACAAGTTCGTATAAAGCTTATTTTCTTCGCACTAATAGATCATACATATTTAATAAGAAATTTTTATTGCATGCACGATGACAACTTACTTGAAGGATCTTACTCAATCCATAGGTAGGTATGGTGGACTCTCATGGCAAAACTGGTTTAAGGGATGTTTGGAAGCACAAGTAGTTTCTCTACTTGATGCAAAGAATTTGGCTAGCACGAGAGGGAAAGGCAAGCTCAACATGTTGGATGATCCAAGACAATATAACGTTTAGGATATAGGAAAACATAACCCATTAAGTTGTATTTCTTGTCCAGCATCAACCTTTTAGCATGTCATATTTTAATGAGTGCTCAAAATTACAAAAGATGTCCAAGATAGTATATTTATATGTGAAATCTCTCTTCCTTTAATATTCTTTCATGACTTGTTCAAGTGACCAATGCTGCATTTGCTGACTTTCAATAAGTTTACTACCTATACTTATTATGTGTGAAGTCATTACTCCCCATGTTATAAGCATATGAAACATATATAAATTTATATTTATGATATTCAATTCATTCAACCATTTACTCATAGGATATACGTGAAGCACGTGAGTAAATGGCAAACTACTCCAAAAACACTGAGTAGTCAAATAATTAACTAGCCATGGGAGCATTCTTTTTCATTCAATATTTTAGATCCAATGATTTTATTCAAACAACAAGTAAAATTAAAATACGCTCCAAGCAAAACACATATGATGTGACGAATAAAAATATAGCTCCGTGTAAGGTATACCGATGGTTTTGAAGACGAAAGAGGGGATGCCTTCCGGGGCATCCCCAAGCTTAGGCGCTTGAGTCTTCCTTGAATATTACCTTCGGGTGCCTTGGAAATCCCCAATCTCAGAGTCTTTCCACTCCTTATTCTCCTCATATCGATATCTCACTCAAAACTTGAAAACTTCAATCACACAAAACTCAATGGAACTTCGTGAGATGGGTTAGTATGATCAAGAGTAAATCATTCACTTTGGTACTGTCAAAGACAAGATTCATAATTGTTATCACACAATTCCTACTGTACCATATCATTTCTACAATTTATATTGAGCAATATAAGCCATAGAAACTAGAAAACAAGCAAATTATGCATTAAAAATAGAATCTGCCAGAAACAGAACAGTCTGTAATGATCTGAACAACAACCATACTTCTGATACTCCAAAAATTCTGAAATAAATTGATGGACGTGAGGAATTTGTCTATTAATCTTCTGCAAAAAGAATGAACTCAAAATCACTCTTCTGTAAAATATGACAGCTAATCTCGTGAGCGCAAAGTTTCTGTTTTTTACAGCAAGATCACATTAACTTTCACCCAAGTCTTCCCAAAGGTCTTACTTGGCACTTTATTGAAACAAAATCTATAAAACATGATTACTAAAGTAGCTTAATCATGTGGACACACGAAAACATTAAAGTTAAATATTGGGTTATCTCCCAACAAGCGCTTTTCTTTAATGCCTTTTAGCTATGCATGATGATTTCAATGATGCTCACATAAAAGATAACAATTGAAACATAAAGAGAGCATCATGAAGTATATGAGTAGCAAATTTAAACCTAACCCACTTCCTATGCCTAGGGATTTTGTGATCACACAATCTAAGGGAAAGAAGAATCAACTAGCACATGAAGGCAAAACAAGTATATCTTCGAAACTTTAAGCACATAGAGAGGAAACTTGATATTATTGCAACTCCTACAAGCATATATTCCTCCCTCATAATAATTTTCTTTAGCATCATGAATGAGTTTAACAATAAAACCATAACATAAAGCATTCTTTTCATAATCTACAAGCATAGAAATTTTACTACTCTCCTCATAAGCAAAAATTCTTCTCGTTCGGAATAGTGGGAGCAAACTCAACAAAATAACCGTCATGTGAGGCATAATCCAATTGAAAATTAAAATCATGATGACAGGTTTCATGGTTAACATTATTCTTTATAGAATACATGTCATCACATTAATCATCATAGATAGCAACTTTGTTCTCATAATCAATTGGAACCTCTTCCAAAATAGTGGAATCATTACTAACTAAAGTTGACACTCTTCCAAATCCACTTTCATAAATATCACACTAAGATTCAACACCCTCCAAAATAGTGGAATCGCTAATTGCTAAAGTTGACACTCTTCCAAACCCACTTTAGATGATAGTATTATTCATACTCCAAAAGATATAAGTGAAGATCATGGAGCATTCTACAATTAGACTAACCAATATCCAACCTCAAAATATATAAGTGAAGCACACGAAGCATTCTGTAAAATCATACTCAAAAGATATAAGTGAAACACATGAAGCATTCTATAAAATCAATGAAGGGCTATCTCATACTAGCATTTTTCCTAAAGAAAAATAAAAACACAAGGGACACAAATCATGTGAACAAAACAAAAACCGAGGTATACCGATAATTGTTGAAGAAGAAACATGGGTTGCCAACCGGGGCATCCCCAAGTTTAGATGCTTGAGTATCCTTGAATTATTTACTTTGGGTGCCTTGGGCATCCCCAAGATTTAACTCTTGCCTCTCTTTATTCTTCTCACATCGGTAACTGCTCATTCTTCGAACACTTTATCCACACAAAACTTAACAAAAACTTTGTGAGATCCGTTAGTATAATAAAGCAAATCAGTACCTTTAGGTACTGTTTCAAACTCATTTCAATTTAATATTATCACTTTATCTACTATATTCCAACTTCACCATGGTTCATACCCCCCGATACTACCTATGGATTCATCAAAATAAGCGAACAACACATAGAAAACAGAATTTGTCAAAAACAGGAAAGTCTGTAGTAATCTGGAAATTTATTAAACTTCTGTAACTCCAAAAATTCTAAATAAAATATGGAAATTTAAACAATTTGTACAGAAGTAATGTGCAAAAAGTTTCAGACCCATTTGACATTCCAGTAAAAAAATTAAATTCATGCGCTACAGCTAAAGTTTCTGTTTTTGTTCTGCACATAGTAAACAAGCAATCTAATCATCCTAAAACAAAAGCTTGGCACATTATTTTTATAATAGAAAGGATATATACAAGGGGATAATTATTTACAGAGAAACTTCCATGAAAAATTCTACACTGGTTCCATGAGCATGAACACAAGTGCTCAAGGTCGACCCTCACTTCTCCAATGCATAACTTTCCAATCACTTCTCTTCTTGAAAAACTTTTAATGAATATGAGGAAAGTATTTTTTTTGTATGTTTCATCCACAACTAAGCAAATCAAAAAGGGAAAACAAAAACTACTTAGTGAAGAAAGCAAACAAGCACACACGAGAATATCAACCCCACGCTATTGCTCCCCGGCAACGGTGCCAGAAAAGAGCTTGATAATCCCCAAGTGCAGGGAATCATCATAGCAATTTCCAAAGGTGGAAGTGATAAGCATGGAGTGTCGAACCCACAAGGAGCTAAAGGTAAGATCAATATTGTATCGAGTCCTATCTTCCACTGATATGACTCTACATACACCGAACATTTGCTTCCAACTAGAAACGAGGAATAAAACTATGTTGTGGGTATGAAGAGGATAACCGGTAGTCGTCATTGCAATTTCATATCAGGGAGAGGCATAAGCTAACATACTTTCTCTTCTTGGATCATATGCACTTATGATTGGAACTCTAGCAAGCATACGCAACTACTAAAGATCATTAAGGTAAAACCCAACCATAGCATTAACATATCAAGTCCCCTTTATCCCATACGCAACAACCCCCTTACTTGGGTTTTATGCTTCTGTCACTCAAGCAACCCACTATAAAAGAATCATGAACGTATTGCAACACCCTACAGCGGGAACCCCTCACGCTAGCGTGACATGGAGGGCACCATAGGACAGCACCAAAATAAAACATACAACTCATACCAATCTAGATCATCAACCAACCCAAATACAAAGGATATCTACTCAAAACATCATAGAATGGCAACACATCATTGGATCATAATATGTGGCATAAAGCACCATGTTCAAGTAGGGATTACAGCAGGGTCGGGAGAGTAGACCGTGTAAAAGAGATGAGGATGGTGATGATGATGGTGATGTCAATGAAGACGATCACCGCGGTGATGATTCCCCTCCCGATGGCACTCCGGCACCACCGAGAGAGAGGAGGAGAGGTTCTCCCCCATGTGCCCCTTCCTCCATTGCCTCCCCCTGGATGGGGAGAGGTTCCCCCTCTGGTCGTTGGCCTTCATGGCGATGATGGCCCCTCCAAGATCCTTCCGCATGGCCTACGGTGATGATGGCCCCCTCCGGCAGGGTGCCAGAGAGGGCCTAGATTGATTTCTCATGGCTACAGAGGCTTGCGACGGCGGGACTCCTGATCTAGGTTATTTTCTGGAGGTTTGGAAATTTACAGAAGAGGTTGACATCAAGGACAAGTCAAGGGGACCCATGGGGAGTCCACGAGGCACAGGGGCGCGCCCCCCACCCTTGTGGAGCCCACGGGACTCCCCTCTGGTAGATTTTTGTTCCAATTTTTATATATTTTTTCCCAAAAAAATCTCCATTGATTTTCAGCGCATTCCGAGAACTTTTATTTCTGCACAAAAACAACAACACTGTAGTTCTATTGAAAACAGCGTCAGTCCGGGTTAGTTCTAATCAAATCATACCAAAATCATATAAAACTATTGTAAACATGGCATGAATACTTCATAAATTAAAGATACGTTGGAGACGTATCAGGGGGCGTGCCCTGTGCCCTCGTGGCCAACTGGTGTGCCCCCTGGTGTGTTCTTAGTGCCAGAAAATCTTAAATATTCTACAAAAAATCATACTTCATTTTCAGGACATTTGGAGAACTTTTATTTTCGGAGTATTTTTTATTGCAAGGATAACTCAGAAAACAGACAGAAAATACTAATTTTGCTTTATTTAAACTAAATAACAGAAAGTAATAGGAGGGTACAGAGAGTTGTGCTTTCTAACTTCATCCATCTCATGCTCATCAAAAGGAATCCACTAACAAGGTTGATCAAGTTTTGTTAACGAACTTCTTCTAAATAACAAGAAACCGGAGAATTTTTCGAATAACACTAGGTTACCTAAACGGGGATATGCATGTCCCCAACAATAATAATATTATATTTCTTTTTGATGGTAGGAAGAGGGAATTCAAAACCTCCAATAGTAATAGTTGAAATTTTTCCAATAGAATTGATACTATGGACTTGAGGTTGTTTCCTCGGAAAGTGTACCGTATGCTCATTACTGTTAACATGAAAAGTGGCATTGCCTTTGTTGCTATCAATAACAGCCCCTGTAGTATTCAAAAAGGGTCTACCTAGGATAATCGACATACTATTGTCCTCGGGAATATCAAGAATAACAAAGTCCGTTAAAACAGTAACGTTTGCAACCACAACAGGCACATCCTCACAAAAACCAACAGGTATAGCATTTGATTTATTGGCCATTTGCAAAGAGATTTCAGTCGGTGTTAGCTTATTCAAATCAAGTCTACGATATAAAGAGAGAGGCGTAACACTAACACCGGCTCCAAGATCATATAAAGTAGTTTTAATATAGTTTCTTTTAATGGAGCATGGTATAGTTGGTACTCCTGGATCTCCTAGTTTCTTTGGTATTCCACCCTTAAAAGTATAATTAGCAAGCATGGGGGAAATTTCAGCTTTCGGTACCTTTCTTTTATTTGTAACAATATCTTTCATATACTTAGCATAAGGATTCATTTTAAGCATATCCGTCAAACGCATATGCAAAAAGATAGGTCTAATCATTTCAGCAAGGCGCTCAAAATCCTCATCATCCTTTTTCTTTGATGGCTTAGGAGGAAAAGGCATGGGTTTCTGAACCCATGGTTCTCTTTCTTTACCGTGCTTCCTAGCAACAAAGTCTCTCTTATCATAATGTTGATTCTTTGATTGTGGGTTATCAAGATCAACAGCAGGATCAATCTCTACATCATTGTTATTGCTAGGTTGAGCATCAACATGAACATCATCATTAACATTATCACTAGGTTCATGTTTATTAACAGATTGTGTTTCAGCATCAGAAATAGATATATATCATTGGGATTCTCAGGTGTGTCCATAACCGGTTCACTAGAAGCATACAAAGTCCTATCATTTTTCTTTTTCTTATTATTAGAAGGACTAGGTGCATCAACATTAGTTCTTTTAGAATATTGCTCAACTCTCTTAGGATGGCCTTCAGGATACAAAGGTTCCTGAATCAGTTTACCACCTCTAGTCATAACTCTAACAACATTATCATTTTTCTTATTGTTTAATTCATTGAGCAAATCATCTTGTGCTTTAAGCACTTGTTCAACTTGAGTGGTAACCATGGATGCATGGTTACTAATAAGTTTAAGGTCACCTTTATCTCTAGACATATAATCACTCAAGTGTTCAAGCATATAAGCATTATGTTTCAATTGTCGACCAACATAAGCATTGAGGTTTTCTTATTTAACAATAAAATTATCAAACTCATCCAAGCATTGGCTAGTAGACTTATAACAAGGGATATCACCTTCATCAAATCTATAGAGAGAATTTAACTTTACTACCTATGTCGGGTTATCAAGACCATGTATTTGTTCAATAGATGGTAAATTCTTAACATCTTTAGCTTTAATACCTTTTTCTTTCATAGATTTCTTTGCCTCTTGCATATCTTCAGGACTGAGAAATAGAATACCCCTTTTCTTCGGAGTTGTCTTAGGAGTTGCTTCAGGAAGTCTCCAATCATTATCATTACTCAATATATTATTCAATAGCAATTCAGCTTGCTCAATAGTTATTTCCCTGAAAACACAACCAACACAACTATCCTGGTAGTCTCTGGAAGCATCGGTTAGTCAGTTATAAAAGATATGAAGTATTTCATTTTTCTTGAGAGGATGATCAGGCAAAGCATTAAGTAATTGGAGAAGCCTCCCCAAGCTTGTGGGAGACTCTCTTCTTCAATTTGCACAAAATTATATATTTCCCTTAAGGCAACTTGTTTCTTATGAGCAGGGAAGTATTTAGCAGAGAAGTATTAACTCATATCCTGGGGACTACGCACACAACCAGGAGTAAGAGAATTAAACCATATCTTCGCATCACCCTTTAATGAGAACGAAAATAACTTAAGGATATAGTAATAACGAATTTTTTCCTCATGAGTAAATAGGGTGGCTATATCGTTCAATTTAGTTGCCACAACATTTTCGATGGCCCAACAAATCCTATTGGTTTTCGCTCAGCCATAGAAACGATCAGATTCAACCAAAGTAATTAACCCAAGATCGACAAAGAAATCATAATCCTTATCAGAAATACAGATAGGTGAAGTAGCAAAAGCAGGGTCAGATTTCATTCTAGCATTCAGAGACTTTTCTTTAAGCTTAGCTAATAGTTTCTTAAGATCATATCTATCTTTGGAAGCAAAAAGGTCTCTATCAGTTTCTTCATCCATAACATAACCCTCACGTACATCAGGCAATTCATATCTAGGGGGAGAATCTTCATCATCACTTTCATCATGATATTATTTTCAATAATTTCATTCTCTCTAACCCTAGCAAGTTGTTCATCAAGAAACTCACCTAATGGCATAGTATTATTGATGACCCACAAGTATAGGGGATCTAACATAGTCCTTTCGATAAGTAAGACTGTCGAACCCAACGAGGAGCAGAAGGAAATGTCAAGCGGTTTTCAGTAAGGTTTTCTCTACAAGCACTGAAATTGTAGGTAACAGATAGTTTTGTGATAAGATAATTTGTAACGGGTAACAAGCAATGAAAGTAAATAAAGTGCAGCAAGGTGGCCCAATCCTTTTTGTAGCAAAGGACAAGCCTGGACAATTTCTTATAATGAGAAAAGCGCTCCCGAGGACACATGGGAATTATCGTCAAGCTAGTTTTCATCACGCTCATATGATTCGCTTTCGGTACTTTGATAATTTGATATGTGGGTGGACCGGTGCTTGGGTACTGCCCTTACTTGGACAAGCATCCCACTTATGATTAACCCCTATTGCAAGCATCCACAACTACAAAAGAAGTATTAAGATAAACCTAACCACAACATTAGACATATGGATCCAAATCAGCACCTTACGAAGCAACGCATAAACTAGGGTTTAAGATTCTATCACTCTAGCAACCCATCATCTACTTATTACTTCCCAATGCCTTCCTCTAGGCCCAAATAATGGTGAAGTGTCATGTAGTCGATGTTCACATAACACCACTAGAGGAGAGACAACATACATCTCATCAAAATATCGAACGAATACCAAATTCACATGACTACTAATAGCAAGACTTCACCCATGTCCTCAGGAACAAATGTAACTACTCACAAAGCATATCATGTTCATAATCAGAGGAGTATTAATATGCATTAAGGATCTGAACATATGATCTTCCACCAAGTAAACCAATTAGCATCAACTACACGGAGTAATCAACACTACTAGCAACCCACGGGTACCAATTTGTGGTTTTGATACAAGATTGGATACAAGAGATGAACTAGGGTTTTGAGAGGAGATGGTTCTAGTGAAGATGTCGATGGAGATTGACCCCCTCCCAATGATAGGATCGGTGGTGATGAAAATGGTGATCATTTCCCCCTCCCGGAGGGAAGTTTCCCCGGCAGAACAGCTCCGCCGGAGCCCTAGATTGGTTCCGCCAAGGTTCCGCCTCGTGGCGGCGGAGTTTCATCCCGTAAGCTTGCTTATGATTTTTTCCAGGGTAAAAGCCTTCATATAGGAGAAGATAGGCACCGGAGGGCCACCAGGTGGCCTAGGAGACAGGGGGCGCCCCCCCACCCTCCTGTCCAGGGTGTGGGCCCCCTCTAATGTTTTCTTCACTCAATAATTCTTATTAATTCCAAAAATGACTTCCGTGGAGTTTTAGGATTTTTGGAGCTGTGCAGAATAGGTTTCCAATATTTGCTCCTTTTCCAGCCAGAATTCCAGCTGTCGGCATTCCCCCTCTTCATGGTAAACCTTGTAAAATAAGAGAGAATAGCTATAAGTATTGAGATATAATGTGTAATAACAACCCTTAATGCAATAAATATTGATATAAAAGCATGATGCAAAAAGGACGTATCAACTCCCCCAAGCTTAGACCTCGCTTGTCCTCAAGCGGAAGCCGAAATCGAAAAATATGTCCACATGTTTATACAGGTTTCGATAAAAATAAAATATGGACATGAGGGCATCATGATCATTCTTATAACAACAACATATATAGAGTTTGTCATATGATTTCTTATACTCAAGTATTGATCAATTCACAATGTCAAGTATGGTTCAAAAACTTAATTGGGAACTAACAAACTATAATCTCAGTCACTGAAGCAATTGCAATTTATCATAACATCAGAAAGAGTCAAGAATAGAGCTTTTCAGCAAGTCCACATACTCAACTATAATATAGTCTTCTACAATTGCTAACACTCACGCAATACTTGTGGTTATGGAGTTTTAATCGGACACTGAGAAAGATAGGGGCTTATTGTGTTGCCTCCCAACGTATTCACCTTTGGGTGATGTCAACAATAATAATTCATTCTAACTTACATCCAATTGGATATATATATATATATATATATATATATATATATATATATATATATATATATATATATATAT